>NC_082678.1:11520151-11823181 GCF_025265405.1 Mesoplodon densirostris | reverse complement strand
TGTTTATGCTGTATGTTCTCATCAGCATTTCCCTTAAGCTTCACAGCGTTTGCAGCAGGAGGGAAACTTCCTCCACCATGTCAGTTTGGGAGTTCTACAGGCAAAGAAACCAAAGACTGGGACTTGCCTGGGATCACACAGTAAGGAGGGCAGAATGGGACCTGGACTCAGATCTCCTGACTCTAGCATTCCCTCGCCTCTGGCCCCATCACTCCAGGGTTGGTGACTTCAAGTCTCTGTCTATTCTGTCTTCATAACACCTTCTCGTCTGCATATCAAATCTCCCTCTGCTTCTATCTTATAAAGGCACTTCTGATTGCCTTTAGGGCCAACCCAGATAAAACAGGATAACCTCCCCATCTCAAGATCCTTAACTTCTTCAAATCTGCAAGGATATTTTATTACATATAAGGAACATCCACAGGTCCATGGATTCAACTGTATATATCTTCTGGGGTCATTTCTCAGCACTCCCCAATAGCTAAATAAATTCATTTATCTGCTAACTATCCTCCAAGGCCCTGGGGATTGAGAGCTGGGAGAAGAGTGTCCTGACAGAGAGAGAAAAAGAGGAAGAAAGAGGGAGATGGGGCTGAGGTCTGGGTTGGGTTCAGGCAGCCCCTCTGAGTTTTGGGAGTGCTGAATGAGCAGTCAGGACTCTCACTGGATGCCCTCGGGGAGGGGTCAGAAAACCATAAACCACCAGCTGGCTGCTGTTTTTATAAATAAAGTTTTATTGGAACACAGACATGCCCATTTGTTACATACCGTCTGTGATTGCTTTCGAGCCCTGTTGAATAGGCAGAGTTGAGTAGCTGCAACAGAAACCATATGGCTGGGGTGCGAGGATTGGGAGACTGAAATTGACACATATACATTATTTTTTTGATTTTTTTTTTTTTTTTTTTTTTTTTTTTTGTGGTACACGGGCCTCTCAGTGTTGTGGCCTCTCCCGTTGCGGAGCACAGGCTCCGGACGCGCAGGCTCAGCAGCCATGGCTCACGGGCCCAGCCGCTCCGCGGCATGTGGGATCTTCCCGGACCGGGGCACGAACCCGTGTCCCCCTGCATCGGCAGGCGGACTCTCAACCACTGCGCCACCAGGGAAGCCCTCACTTGCAGTTTAATTGGCTTCAACCAAGAAATAGAACAGCCAGAGCACTGAGCACCCACGTCAGCTGACCATCATGGATACGGTCAAAACAATGATGTGGTCCATGGACCTTAATGACCGATTTTGGTCCCTGGACCGCCAGAAACTTCTTGAGGTTCTGCAGCAGTGCCCACTTCAGAAAACCCTGTTCTGTGTCATCACATACTGGCCACAAGGCTTTGAGACATAACCGCTGTCACCACAATTGGCCTGGTTTGTTCCTAAAACCCCTCAGCCCCCACTATGCATCTTTCCCCAGGGAGCATCACTTCTATAGATGATGCAGCTAATCCCAGTTCTCGGTGTTCCACCTGGATTCACCCTGGGGAGGTACGTAGGGGATTGGTTTGAACCCGGTATTTTAACTACACCTCATAGGTTCTTTTTCAAGCTTTAAAGATTGTGTCTTTTTTTAAAGTATTATTATTTATTTATTTATACATTTGTTTATTTATTTATTTATTTTTGGCTGCGTTGGGTCTTTGCTGTTGCGTGCGGGCTTTCTCTAGTTGCAGTGAGCAGGGCTACTCTCCATTGCGGTGTGTGGCCTTCTCATAGCAGTGGCTTGTCTTTGTTGCAGAGCACAGGCTGTAGGCACACAGTCTTCAATAGTTGTGGCACATGAGGACTCAGTAGTTGTGGCTCGCGAGCTCTAGAGCACAGGCTCAGTAGTTGTGGTGCACGTGCTTAGTTGCTCCGCGGCATGTGGGATCTTCCTGGACCAGGGCTCGAACCCGTGTCCCCTGCATTGGCAGGCAGATTCTTAACCACTGCACCACAAGGGAGGCCCTATTTTATTTTATCTTATTTTATTTTATCTTACTTTCAGCCTCCCTGTAAGGCATGCGGGATCTTAGTTCCCCGACCAGGGATTGAACCTGCACCCCCTACAGTGGAAGAGCAGAGTCTTAACCACTGGACCACCAGGAAAGTTCCTCATCCATCATTTTAAATCTAAAAAGCAAAATGTTCTGTGTTATGGACACGGGTGTTTTTGGAGACTGTCCCCTGGGAGAGGTCATGTTATCAAAAGGAAATAGTTATACCTCTTGTCAGTTTGCACTTACACCCCTCTGTGGTTTTACTCAAATCCCTTCTGCCCTCCTGCCCTCCCTGCTCTCCCTCCTGTGGGGTGGCACCTTCTCTCCACCCTCCTGCGTTCTTTCTCCAGGACAGACAGGACTCACCCGGCCAATGCTCCCAGCAGCCAGGTTTGGGCTTGTCACACAGCACTCGGATTGGGCAGCTGGTCCCCATGCAGGTAAACTCAAACAAGGAGGTTGAGGAAAGACTGGGAACAGCATGGTGCCCCAGCCATAGGTCTTGGTTTTTCAGCCTTCAAGAGTCCTTAATATATGGAATCAAAAAAATCAAAAAACAAAAGCTAAACTCAAGAGATACAGAGAACAGATTGGTGGTTGCCAGAGGTAAAGGTAGGGGTGGGTGAAATGAGTGAAGGGGTCAGAGGCACAAGCTTCCAGTTATAAAATACCTAAGTCCCAGGGATGTAATGTACAGCACGGTGACTATAGTTCATAATACTGTATTGTACATTTGAAAGTTACCAAGAGAATAGATCTTAAAAGTTCTCGGGCTTCCCTGGTGGCGCAGTGGTTGAGAGTCCGCCTGCCAGTGCAGGGGACACGGGTTCGTGCCCTGGTCCGGGAAGATACCATGTACTGCAGAGCATCTGGGCCCGTGAGCCATGGCCGCTGAGCCTGCGCGTCCAGAGACTGTGCTCCGCAGCGGGAGAGGCCTGCGTACCGCAAAAAAAAAAAAAAAGTTCTCATCACAGGAAGAAAACATTTTCTAATAATGTGAGGTGATGGATGTTAACTAGATTATCGTGGTGATCGTTTTGTGATATATACAAATATAGAATCGTTATGTTGTACACCTGAAACTAATATGTTATATGTCAATTATATCTAGATTTTAAATAAAGCAAGATGAGAATTCCCGGGCAGTCCAGTGGTTAGGACTCTGCACTCCCACTGCTGAGGGCCCAGGTTCAATCCCTGGTTGGGAAACTAAGATCCCACAAGCTGCAAGGTGCAGACAAAAGAAAAAAAAAGGCAAGGAAAAAAAGATTGAAATAGGTGCTTAGTAAATGTCAGATGTCTTCAGCTTTTACTATATGAGTAATTAGAAATATAAATTTTATTTAAAACCCTGGATATTCTTTTCTTTTAAGTCTTTAAGAAAAAGCAAAATTTAGCACTCCCTCTCCCCCTTTTTCCCCACTGACTTGGCCATAGAAACAGGAACTTCTAGCTATCCTTATATATTGTGTGTGATTTAGGAAATAAAATCTTTTAAGGCAGAGGGATTGCACTCTGTTAAACAAATAGCATGACTACAGGGTTTTATTAAGTTCCGTGGATGTGAGATGTAGTCATTGCAGCCACCACCCTGCCCCCCACCATATATAGGAAGGATTTTTGTACTTTTCTTCAGGCTTTGGAAACTCCATCCTAAGGATCCAGACTAGAGGGTTTCCGCCTTTTTTTTTTTTTTTTTTTCCTGGTGCTGCTCTGTTCTTGCGATGGGACTTGTCATTTCGAAACTTCTGAGGCAGAGAAGGAAATGAGGTCGCCACACCACCGTGGAGCGAGACAAGAACTCCAGCTCATCCCGGCGGCTTCTAGTTTAAAAATATCCCAACTTGGCAGGCAGGAAATTTCTTCCTTCTTTCCTTCTGGTAGACAAGGCTGGAGGCAGAATTCTTTCTGAATTCTGCTGAATAGAGCACGTGTCTGTAAGAGCCAAGTGCAGAGAAGAGCTGAGAGGTGTTTCCCCGGGTCCAACAGGTCCAGGGAGGACCCTTCACCGTCTCTTACTGGATGTCACTCCTTCAGCAACGAGTGTTTACCGAGGGCCTGTGATGGGCCTGGTCTTGCAGAAGGAGGGAGAGACAAGATCCCAACGCAGCCCTCCTGGAGCTCACCGTCCAGGGGCAGAGATGCTAATAATTACTTGAATCCCCCTTTGGATAAGTGTCGCAAAGGAGATACTCAGGACCAGAGGGATCTAGGCCCCTCTGATTTACAACCCAAGGCCAAAGGAAATGGGTTTCCAGGGTGACAGGACTCGATTTCATCTTTAGAGAAGGAAGAGTCTGGGGAATTCCATGGCAGACCAGTGGTTAGGACTTCGAGCTTTCACTGCCGAGGGTGTGGGTTCGATCCCTGGTCAGAGGACTAAGATCTTGCAAGCTATGTGGTACAGCCAAATAAAAAAAAAAAAAAAAGAAAGAAAGAAAGAAAAGGAAGAGTCTGGTAAAAGTGAAGAAGTTTGAGAAGAAGGAGGTGGATGTTGATGAAAAAGGTTGGGATTCAAGATGGATTGATCTCCAAAAAGGGAGAAAAGGCAAGGAGGTTCCATATTGTTCCCTGGGCACTCTGTCAGCATAAACATTAACCAGAATTATAGCAGATACATGAACGCTATAGCCAAGCTCTTGAAAAGGTCACTGAGATACCATCACAGCTTCAGGGGAGCCTTGAGTGATACCAGCTAGATCCCCAGCTGTCACGTTCACACTGCCCACCGTTGGCACCACCCCCCGGAACTCCATCCACACGTGAGGGCCAAATCTTCTTATCAGGCATTTTATTTTGGGTTACTCAACTTTCCTCTGTTGCCCAAACAACATTGTAACATTGTAACAGCAGTAACGGAAACTGAGACGGGGTTTGGGAGGGGGTGAACACAGCAATCCTATCACTCTCCCGTATCAATGTGTTAAGTTTGGGACATCCCTGGTGGCGCAGTGGTTAAGAATCTGCCTGCCAATGCAGGGGAACCTGGGTTCAAGCCCTGGTCCAGGAAGATCCTACATGCTGTGGAGCAACTAAGCCCATGCGCCACAACTACTGAGCCCGCGTGCCACAACTACTGAAGCCCACACGCCTAGAGCCCGTGCTCCACAACAAGTGAAGCCACCACAATGAGAAGCCCGTGCACCACAACGAAGAGTAGCCCCCGCTCACCGCAACTAGAGAAAGCCCGTGCACAGCAATGAAGACCCAACACAGCCAAAAATAAATAAATTAATTAAAAAAGAAAAAAAAAGTTAGGTTTTCCATTTCCAGCTCCCTATAAAAGATGAAGAGAACAGGCTTGTGGAGACATTGTTTGGTGACATCCCATGGCCTGCCCTGGCCAGCTCCCCACTATGACACTTCCCGGCACCCGTGGACACATCAAGGTCCTGCCTGAAGTCTGATCTGTTGGACAAGAAACAGGCCATCAGAAACATGTGACCTGGGACTTCCCTGGTGGCGCAGTGGTTGAGAATCTGCCTGCAAATGCAGGGGACGTGGGTTCGAGCCCTGGTCCGGGAAGATCCCCCATGCCGCGGAGCAGCTACGCCCATGACCCACAACTACTGAGCCCGCGTGCCACAACTGCTGAAGCCCACGTGCCTAGAGCTCAAGCTCTGCAGCAAGAGAAGCCACCACAATGAGAAGCCCACGTACCACAATGAAGAGTAGCCCCCGCACACTGCAACTAGAGAAAGCCCAGGTGCAGCAACGAAGACCCAACAATGAAGACCCAATGCAGCAATAAATAAATAAATAAAGGAAGAAACTTGTGACCTGGTTGGCAAAGCTTGCTGTCTCCATCCCACCATGGCTTGGAGGGAATATGAGAGACTAGACTAAGGGAACGAGGATTGGATGAGTAGGGAGGTGGTCAATGGATGCTTTGAAAAGGGTTAAGTAAGGGTCATGTAGGTCAGAGGAATGACTCCTGGGCTTGGCAGAGTGGAGGTCATCAATGATTTGACAAGAGCAGTTTCAGGGGAGCAGTAGAGGTGGAAGACGCTGGGGGAGCAGCTTAAAGAGGATGGTGGGAGAGGAAGAGGAGAACTCTTGAGAAGTTGTGCTGTAAAGGATAGCAGAGAATGGGACAGCAAGAGGGAGTCTGGGCAAGAGGGAGGGGGTTTTTCAGAAAAGAGATGCTAGAGCATGTTTGTATGTTGATGGATTGGATGTGAGCTGGAAAGGATGAAATCCCAGATAACTCATTGTTCTTTTTTTAATTATTATTTTTATTGATTTATAACATGCAGAAACTAACACAATATTATTCACAAAGTGAATCAGTTATACATATACATATATCCACTCTTTTTTTATAATTAATTAATTTATCTATTTTATTTTTGGCTGTGGTGTGTCTTCATTACTGTGTGCGGGCTTTCTCTAGTTGCGGCGAGCGGGGGCTACTCTTCGTTGTGGTGCGTGGGCTTCTCATTGCGGTGGTTTCTCTTGTTGTGGAGCACGGGCTTCAGTAGTTGTGGCAGGTGGGCTCAGTAGTTGTGGCTCGCGGGCTCTAGAGTGCAGGCTCAGTAGTTGTGGCGCACGGGGTTAGTTGCTCTGCAGCATGTGGGATCTTCCTGGACCAGGGCTCGAACCCGTGTCTCCTGCATTGGCAGGCGATTCTTAACCACTGCGCCACCAGGGAAGCCCCCTCCACTCTTTTTTAGATTCTTTTTCTATATAGGTCAGTACAGAGTACTGATTTCCCCGTACTATACAGTAGGTCCTTATTAGTTATCTATTTGATATATAGTAGTGTGTATATGTCAATCCCAATCTCCCAATTTATCCCTCCCCCTGCCCCAACTCATTGTTCTGGATGTTCTTGACTCCAGCAAGTGAGTGGGTGGGCCATGGTGCCATTGACTATGATGGGGGTGGGCAGAGACCAAGAGCTGCTTTTGAGGACTTTTAACATGGGATGATTATCAGGCATCCACGAGAGACCAAGCAGGCAGTTGGGTAAGGCTGGAGAATAGCGGGAGCCCTGTGTTTTCTCCTCTTCTCTGAAATGTATGAAAACTATAGCATGAGCTGGGCCTGGGGATGTGACATTCACCATAACTTGCACAAAGCAGAGGAATGCGTTCGGCACTGGACAGCAAGCTCCTGGGTTTTGTTCACCGCTGTGTCTCTAGCACCTTGCGGAGCACCAGGAGACAGTAGATGTTCAATCAGTATTTTCCATCTGGATGGATGAATAACATCATGGTCCCTCCCAATCTCCAGAAACTGGGTGACTTTCTAAAGCCCGGGACAGATGCCTTCACAGCTTAATGAGAGAGGCCTTACTAATTACAACGATGATGCCGATGATTGAGGGATGACTTATAGTCAGGAAGGGGCAGGTGCTCTTCTTAATAATCATTTAAATGGGTCACACTGTGATTGCTCAGAGGGCCGTGAGAGTCAAGGTAGGAGTAGGAGGGTGGGATAGGTGATTAGAAAATTGGAGGGAGGCAATGCTAATTCCACCAGTAAGCAGGGTTTGTTTTGGACCTCAGGCTAACTTCTTGATTTCTCCAGCCCTTTTAATTTTTTATTTTTTTTATGGCAGTGATAGAGATCTGCCACCCCAAATAACTGTAAGCACCACTAATAAAATCACGGAGCCTCTATGGCAAACCAGGGAACCTAGTAAACCAGAAGTTGAGCGCTAGTTCTCAGAAGCAGACTTGGTGTCTATTTGAGGAGACTTAGTGGGGACCTGGATACCGTGAAAGAGGTCAATCATTTTCTAGCCCAAGACAACGGTAGGACTTGGCCTTGAGGAAGGGTCAATGGAAAGTGATGTCCGTGTTTGCTCCATTCTTTGCCAGTGTGCCCCAGGGACCTGATAGGAGACTTTCCAGTTTCCTCTGGCTGAATTGAGCCGGTGCCGCCTGTAAGGTGAAGGGCCTGTGCTAATCTCTTCTTGGCAAGTTATACAGCCCCATGATTGAAATCACCAGGAGAGAGAGCATCGTGAGGGCCCGGGGTATGTGTGCCACAGAAAGAAAGAAGGAGGAGCCAGTGTGGAGGTGAGGGACAACGATGCCACGGACACTGGAGACTTCCTACAAGAGTAAAGTGAGGCCGTGGGGCAGGCAGCCAGGTGAGCAGCCACAAAACAATAGAGAGATAGCGACTCACAATGGGTAAGGTGTGGAATGGCCTGACCTCTGTGATTTTATAGAAGAGGAAATGGAAGCCCAACAAGAGTTGTCTGTGTCTTCCCCAGACATTTCTTAAGAGCCAGTTACGTGCCAGAGGCTGGGCCAGTGTTTTGGTTACCTATTGCTGCACAGAACATCACCCCAAAGCTCAGAGGCTTAGAACAACAGCCATTTTATTCTCCCATTTCTGTGGGTTGTCTGGGCACAGCTGTGTGGTTCTTTGCCCCATATGATGATGGCTGAGGCTGTGGTCATCTGGGGTGAGACTCAGCTGGACCCTCCGAGAGGCTTATTCACAGTGATAGCAGTTGGTGCTTGGAGAGTAGCTGGGCCTTTCATCCGGCGTCCCTCAGTTCTTTTCTTCTCCTTCTCCTCCCCCTCCCCCTTCCCCCCTCTTCCTCCTCTTTCTTCTTCTTCTTTTTTTCCGTTCTCGTCTTTCTGGCTTCTCCAAGTGGCTTGGTCTTCTCAAAGCAGGTGACTGATTTCCAAGAGCCAGGAAGTGGAAGCTGTCAGTCCTCTCAGTCTTCTTAAGGCCTGAGCTCAGAAGTCTCAGAATCCCATTTCTGCTGCATTCTGTGGGTCAAAGTCAGTCCTCGAGTGTATTAGTTATCTACGCTGCATAACAAATAATCCCAAAACTTAGTGGTTTAAAATGATGATAAATATTCCTCTCTCACAGTTTCTGGATTAGTCAGGAATCATGCAGAAGCTTTGTGGGATGTTCTGGCTTGGGTCATCACATGAGATTGCAGTCAAAATGTCATCCAGGGCTGTACTCATCTGAAGGCTTGATTGGGACTGGAGGGCTCCGCTCCAAGGTGGCTCAGTCATATAGTTGGCAAACTGGGGCTTGCTGTAGGCAGGAGGACTCAGTTCTTCTGTACACAGGTCTCTCCACAGGCTGCTTGAGTATCCCCATTATACTGATGAGGATCTGAGTATCCTCAGATGTCAGACTTAATCACTTCTGCCATACTCTTTTTATCACACAGACAAGCCCTGGTTCACAGTGGGAGGAGACTATGAAAGGGCATGAATGACCAGGAAGTGAGGATCACTGGGACCATCTTGGAGGCTGGCTACCATACAAGGCCAGCCTAAGATTCCAAGAAGTGGAGGAATAAACTCTACCTCTAGATGGCGGGAATGACCAAGAAGAGTTTGTGGCCATCTTTAGTCCACCAAATCCAGGCTCTAGGGGTTTAGTCAGAAGGGCTTTGTGCTCATAGAACTTACAATCTAGACCATGGTTTAGGTCCTATAGTCTAGGACCACACAGAAAACTAGTGGCAGAGAATGGGTGTGTCTGTCATCTTCATTATACAGATGACAAACCTGAGGCTCAGAAAAGACCAATCATATGCCCAAAGTCATATAGTGAATAAGTGGCAGAGCTGAGATTAATACTCAGACTCTTCTGACCCCAAGCCAAGCCCTTCTTTCCCTTATCCTGTACTGCTACTCGTTATGTTACCATGTTAACTTTTAAATAAAGGATACAAAATTGTATCTAGTGTAAAATGACAGCTATGTAAAACAAACTATGCTTTAAAAAAGAACAGGAGGAAATACAAACAAAATGTTGACAATTGTTCATAGGTGATAAGAAAATATGTGGTGTTTTTTTTCTTCCTTCTTCTAGGTTTCTGTGTTTTTTTCATACTCTACACTGAGCTTCTATCACTTTCATCATGGAAAAACCCAAACCATTTCCTGCTGTGGTGGATCACACAGACGCAGTGGGAGAGGTGGGTGCTGGGGGGTTGGCGGGTGGGGAAGGAGCCCTCCACCTGTGGATTTTGGTTCCTCCTCTGCTGTGTGGCAGTCATTGTGCTTCTGGTTCTTCTGAAAGGCAGTGGCTGTTAATTAGCTCACCTGTGCAAACAGAGCTGGGGCCCCTCAGGTGAGGTGTGGGAAGAAGAACCTTCTTGGAAGGAAGAGCTGTGTTGCTTGCACTCCAGGAGCGTGGGGAGCAAAGGAAACTAGAGGGCTGATGTTCCCCCTTCCTGATGGGATATACCTATAATGCTGTTTTCTGGTCCAAGCTCAAGGTGACTGCCTCCCAAATAGGAGTTTTTGTACTGGGATAACATGAGAGAACATTTGAAATTGATGCTTTCCTGGAAACTCCAAGATATGTAGTCACTGTAGATAAAAGCTGTTCAGTTGTTTTAAAGTATTAGACATTTTTGGTTGCCTGCAACCATGTGATAGCTTCTTTCACTTCTATTTTTGAGGCTTAAGCATATCACCCGATTGTCTTCCTGTATGCATTACACTCCATGGCCAGGAATTTTCCCTAGAGTAAACAAACAACAGCTTCCATTAATTGGGCACCTATTATATAAAGATGCTACACTAAGCATTTATGCATACACTTAATCTTTACAACAACATATGATGTGGATATCTCCAATTTACAGATGAGGAAACAGGAGTTCAGGGAAGTTCAGTATCTTATCCAAAGTCACATGGCTCAGAAATAACAGAGGCAAAACCTGAACCCATGTCCAAATGACCCTAAAGTCACTAGACTAATGCTGCTTCCCTAAAGAGAATATTATAACAACATTAAAAGACATTTGAGGGCTTCCCTGGTGGCGCAGTGGTTGAGAGTCCGCCTGCCGATGCAGGGGACATGGGTTCGTGCCCCCGTCCAGGAATATCCCACATGCTGTGGAGCAGCTGGGCCCGTGAGCCATGGCCGCTGAGCCTGCGCGTCTGGAGCCTGTGCTCCACAACGGGAGAGGCCACAACAGTGAGAGGCCCGCGTACCACAAAAAAAAAAAAAAAAAAAAAAAAAAGACATTTGAAATCTTATATCCCTAAAGACTAACTTAAGATGGCAGGTTTTTTTGGACAGTGCAACGTTCCTCTTTTGAAAATGGACTTTGTATCAGAAACCTCTGTGTCCCACTGGAGATCTTCAGCCACTGCTGGAGTGGTCAGTTCTGTGACTGCTCCTACCAGCTTCAAGCAGGTACAGTCTGACAGTGTCTTGCCTCTGGTTCACAGCCAGCACCTCAGACCCCACCCAGGGCATCTCAGTTGATGCCCGCTCAGGGCCAGGCCAGTGCATCCTGGAAGCAGGGTGCAGGCCCCTGTGCAGAGCTTTTCACCAATGGGGGCAGAAACCATTGGATAAATGTCTCCCCCTCTCTCCCCCATCCTACAAGGTGGGTCCTGAGATGTTTTTCTTAGGGCTTCTCAGTCTCTCCAAATCGAGCAGCCTGGAACATGGTCACCCCAATAATGCATTATCAAACACCTCTGCCTCTATCCCTGCTTTGCTTCCTGAGCCTCAGGTATGCTCCCTGGGCTCACATTCCCCAGCAATGTATTCACATGTGAGCTTTGTCTCAAGTTCTGCGTTTGGGGGAACCCTGGCCAAAACAGATTCAAACATTTTCTTTGCCTAAGCTCTCACCCAAATATAGACCATCTTGTCTTCTGAATCGCATAGGTGCTGAGTACAGTAACCACGTGGACATGGCATAGGCTAGCAATTTCACGCTTTTTGTCTCTAATTCTGTTTAACCACCTGATTGGGAGTGGACCTTTCCCACTGACTTCTAGCTACTCTATATCAGGGTATGTACATCATGTTTTCAAGATTAAAACAAACAACCAACCTTCCCGTATGTTGAGGTGGATGTATACGTCATTAAAAGACCAGCTGAGGGAGTTCCCTGGTGGTCTAGTGGTTAGGATTCCAGGCTTTTGCTGCTGTGGCCTGGGTTCAATCCCTGGTTGGGGAGCTGAGATTCCATAAGCCGAGTGGCCAAAAAAAAAAAAAAAAAAAAGGCCAGCTGAGCCCTCCCACTTCGGCTACTTAAGGGGACAGGAGAGATGGTGCAGGGCTGGGGCCAGAACCTGTTGACCCTCCATCCCTGGAGTTAACATTGTGCTCCAGGGTGATTCTGGGCAAGCCAGAGATTGAATCTCCTGTGCCGACGTGGAGTAGAGGGCACGGTGGTTGGCAGGCAGCAAGGATGGCAGGTGATGTCAAGGTTAGAGGGAAAGTGAGGGAGTGACTTCTGTACAATGGATTCATTCTCTGCGTGGAGAGCACTGGGAGGGCCCTGAGAGGCAAGGCAGAGAGTCAGCGGGGAAAGGGCGGGAAATGTCAGTCTTTCTTCCTAGAGGTTCACTCTGGCCCTGCTCCACATCACTTGGAAGCCACCATTCTGCCAGTGGCCCTCCCTCGGAATGACAGAGCTTTGAGACATTTCTATTTAATAACCTCCTGTCTCACATGCTAATTAGCAAGTAAATAATCGACATCAGCTGGCTGTTTGCTGCTCCGTGATGGCCGGGAATTATTCACAGGCGTATCAACCCACTGGGTGAGGCATTTCTAAAGCCCTGGAAGACTTCCCTCCAGTATCCCTTCCCACAAATGCTCATGTCTCCATGACGATGGTGGGAGTCCCTCTGTTCATGAACAGGTTTTTGTTTTTGTTTTTTTTTTTGGCCATGCTGTGTGGCTTGTGAGATCTTAGTTCCCTGACCAGGGATTAAACCCAGGCCCCGGCAGTGAAAGCGCCAAGTCCTAACCACTGGACCACCAGGGAATTCCCAGGTTTTTATTTTAGAAGGAAAACCAAACAAGGGAGAAAGATGCTCTTCCCAGCCCCGTCATCTCAGAGTCAGCCCAGTGGTGGTGCAGAGTGAACAGAAAGCACTGGAGGCCACACGGCCTCAGATCATTCTCCATGAGGAACCAGAGGAGGGAAAATCCAGGAGTCGAGTGTCTTTAGAAACTCCAGCTGTATGGCCGCACCTTGTCATCACTCAGAATAGTTCGTCTGTGAAAACCTCGCCTAACCCATCCCACTGCAAATCGACACAAAGCCTGGTTCTTCTCATCTCTCCTGCCCCACAGATTTCCTCTGGGGCAGCTCCCCACCCCCTTGGATTTCCTTTTATCTCCATCCAACTTCGAACACATGATCCATCACTTCGACCCCCGTGTTGTCAGTAACCTGCACTGTTTTGTATTTCTCCTCTTCCTGACCCTGTAAATTCTTGACTCCGATTCTCCACACCTGGGCCTGGCTGCTGAGCCCCACATAACCATCCATCCGACTCCGATCCTGGGAATGCCTCAAATGCACGGGCCCTCAGGGCTGCCCAGAATTCTCCCTCTCCATCGGCAGCTCCCTCCTTCATTCCTCTCAGTGGCTTTTCCTGTTCTTCACTGTTTCCCTCAAAGCCCTTGTTACTACCTCCCACCCACTCTCAAGAGATGACTCCCTCAAAGCCCTTGTTACTACCTCCCACCCACTCTCAAGAGATGACTTTGCCTCTCACTTTAGAGTAGAGTTAAAATAATAGAAGCCAGCAAGCAGGAATTTCCTTAACTTCCTGCCCTCCATCTATGAATGAATCTGCACCCACACCCATTCTTGTTTGCAACCAGCTTAAGTGGAAGAGCAAACCCTCTTCCGCCCCAGGGGCAGCTCCCCTGTCTCCGTGGGCTTCCTGGTGACCCTGTCCTCTCCTGCCCGGCCTCTTCATTCTGGTTTCTTAGCTCTTCTCAGCCCAACTCTAGGGAGACACTGCATCTCCAGCCCCACCTAAACTGCTTCTGTCAATGGCCTCAGTAACCTTCTGATTTCCAAATCCCAAGGTGCACTATTCAGATCTCTCCCAACTGGACCCTTCTAAGGCATATGTTGCTTCTTCCTTCTCCAATCTCTTCTCCTTTGGTGACAACATTCTTACTTGTTATTTTTTTGTTTGTTTTTTTAAAATCACCTCTCTGGTTTCTCCTCTTTTTTTTTTAAATAGATGTATTTTATTTTATTTTATTTATTTATTTACTTATTGGCTGTGTTGGGTCTTTGTTGCAGTGCGTGGGCTTCTCACTGCGGTGGCTTCTCTTGTTGCAAAGCACAGGTTCTATGTGTGTGGGTTTCAGTCACTGTGGCACACGGGCTCGGTAGTTGTGGCTCACAGGCTCTAGAGCGCAGGCTCAGTAGTTGTGGTGCATGGGCTTAGTTGTTCCACAGCATGTGGGACCTTCCAGGACCAGGGCTCGAACCCGTGTCCCCTGCATTGGCAGGCGGATTCTTAACCACTGTGCCACAAGGGAAGCCCTGGTTTCTCTTCTTAGTAGCCTTCATCTGGTCACCCCTAAAACACTATGGGGTTCCCCAGCAATTATAAATGCCTATTCTGTGTGCCATAGCTCCTGTGCTTAACTTTGTGGAAGCCTATAATGGTCTATCAATTTGTCAGTCTTTCTCTGCTAGATCTAGTGCTAAAAGGCCATCTTTATGTACTTTTTTTTTTTTTTTTTTTTTACGAATACTGTCTTCATTTCCATCCCCAGTACTCAGCACAACACCTGGTACTTACTGAGCTCTCAGTGATTGCTTGTTAAAGGTGCAGCTTGTGGCACCATGGACCCCTAACCCTTTTTTTTTAGATGTATAAGTGGATCAACTTTTTGTTTTTGTGTACTTCATAACCATTTCTCCTGCCAAGAGTGCAATGCAATGTCAAAAAATTGAAGCAGGGATTTCCCTGGTGGTACAGTGGTAAAGACTCCATGTTCCCAGCGCAGGGGGCACAAGTTTGATCCCCGGTCGGTGAACTAAGATCCCACATGCTGGGTGGTGCGTCCAAAAAAGAAAAATGGAAGTAAAAAATCGTACAGCCTTTTTTTTTTTTTCGGTTTAAGTTTCATGAGAAAATAAGAATTATCTTGAAATGCCATAATTGGGAATAATCAAGTATACTGGAACCTGTAGGCTTAAGCTGGAGTCTGGGTTGAGAGAGAGACTTGGGTGATGGTTGCGGGGGAGGGAGGCAGATGCCAGAGTAATAACTTGGGTTTGAATTTCTATGACTTCTATAGGTAGAAAAGATTTAGTTCACTTTGTACATATTGTACCTATAGATCAGCTATTTGGGGGACAAAGTAAGGAATCTTGTTTGATATCTAAATTTAGCATCACAATCCCTGGCCTTTGTCATTGGTCACTATACTGAGTCACAGATGCCAAGCTCTAAAATCACTCTTCATTTGTAAGTTCAAAGTACATATGTATTTATGTATATTCTTTATTTGATTTGGTTTTCATGCCAGCCCGAGCAGGCAGAATTTGTTATTATCCCACTTTATAGACAAGCACTCAGAGGCTCAAAGGAATTTAATGATATGTCTTGTTCAAGATCAAGCAGGTGGTAAGTTAGAGCAATGGAACTTAAACTCCAAGGCAGTGCTGCTGTATTGCGCTGTCTTTTGGTGAAGATCAGTGATATTTGCTTCTTTTGCCTTTTGAAGTTAGCCATCCTG
Organism: Mesoplodon densirostris; assembly: GCF_025265405.1. Classification (NCBI taxonomy): domain Eukaryota; kingdom Metazoa; phylum Chordata; class Mammalia; order Artiodactyla; family Ziphiidae; genus Mesoplodon; species Mesoplodon densirostris. The sequence continues at coordinate 11,807,741 of NC_082678.1, read as the reverse complement.
TTTCCGGCAGCAAGGAAGGGCATTTTGGCAGGCACTGGAGCAGGCAGTTAGGAGGTCATGAATGCTGGCTCTCTCTTGAGCTAGTCTTGTGATCTTGGACACATTACCAATCCTCCATGAGCTTCAGCTTCTGCATCCGTAAAATGGAGAAAATAACAACCATACCTACCACACAGGGTTCTTGTAAGGTTTCAATGAATTAATATGTGCAAAGATCTTGACGAAGTGTCTTGCCCAGAGAAACCTCTTAAAGGTAGGACGTGTTAATATTATTATGTTATTATATGTTTATTTTTCAAAGCATCCAAATTTCTCACTTTTCAGAAAGAAAGTCTTCTTCTAAGGGTTCGTGCTAGATCTTATTGGCCTCCAGGTAAGGTTGACACTGTATTAATTAATCTAATATTTATATAGGGCTTGGCCCGGGCAAGGAGGTTTGGGGGGCACTCTGAGATGCACACTGCCAGCTTCCGGGGACCCTTGCGGTGGTGCAGCTCCAGGCACCCTCCTTCCCTCCCCATCCCACCCCCAGCCCAGGTGGAGGTTTTAAGAGGTGGCTGAGACAAGCTTTGGGCTGTTTCTCTAGTGCTAACTGCCTTTGTTGCACATTTCCAGCTATCCACGACCGGAACCCTTTCCATTTAAGACAAGAATTCATTTTCCTTTGGGAAGGCCAAGTGAAGCAAATGGTGATCCCAGGCAGTGATATCTGAAACCCAGAGACTTAATCCTGACGAGGCTGATGAATGTGTGTGTCGAGCTGTTCCTGGCAAACACAGCACCTATCAGATATCACAGCAAAACAACAACAACGACAAAAACGGTTGTTCTTTGGAATCAGTTTGCTCCTCGTAGGAGGGGAATAGGTGGAAGGGGCTGACTTTCAAGTCGAGGCAGTAACTTCTGGGTCAGATGTGTGTCTGGGACACAGGGATGGGGACAGGAATGTGTCTGGGAGGGTGGGCAGGGCTTGATGTCTTTGGAACCAAGCTCCAGAAGGGCAAGGCACCCTCCTGGGGTAATGACTGGGCCTGGTGATGGCAACGAGGAAGGGTGTGATTGCCGTTGAAGTATTTAAGCATTGTCTCACCAGTCAGAAAACAAGACTGGCTTGTTGCTTCATCCCAGCCCAGGGCCCTTCAAACTCAGATCTCAGCATGACCCACTCAGGGAACTGTTCTGAGTTTCTCAGTAGGCGAAGTCCAGCCCAACTAGCAAGTCTCCCAACCGTATTACTGATTTTGAGGATTTAAAAAAAATTTTTTCTCTTTATTTTTGGCAGTTGAATTTGGATTTCATTACAATGATCGACTTGAAATACGTGCCTGAGTGTGGTTCTTGTACCACCTACAGCAGAATCGCCTCAGGAGAGGGGCGTTGAAAAATGCATACTTTCCCCAGTCCCATTCCAGACACACGGAATGTCTATTAAAAATGTTTAAAAAGATCCTCCAGGGGGAGGCTGAAAATGTGTCTTTGTAAGCCAATTTCTGGGATTGGACGGGAACAGATTTGCCTGACTGCCCTCTAAACCCAAATCTGAGTTAATTTGTCAAGCGGGAGACCTTGGTTCTCGTAGACTCAGTTTCTCCTTCTGACAGAAGCAGGTTCTGTCTCCACTTGTTGCTAGGCTGCAGGAAGAGGAAATTAATATGCAAAGTGCTGGGGAGAGCGCTGCTGCCAGGCTGGGAGAGAAGAGAAGATCTTACCTCTCCCACACCAGGCTCTCCCTGGTAACCCCACCGCCGCCCCTCTCCCCAGCCCCATGGGCGGCGGCCCCTTTAACAGACCTGACCAATCGCCCGGCCATTTCCGCGGCCGCTCCTCAGCGCACTTGTAGAGTGCTGGATTGGCCGGGCCTGGCGCGAGGCCTGCTCCGCCCCCGCCGCCCTCCGGTTGGCGGCGGCCGCCGCGGGTGTGGGGCGGGTCCGCCGGCGGGGCGGGGCGGCCGGTGGCCCGGGGGAGGGCTGGCGGCAGGACGGTGGCCCGATCCCGAGCCGTAGCGGGAGCTGCGGCGGCCGTGGAGTACGGGCGCCGGCGCAGTACAATGAGGCAGCCAGTGGATCCGGGGTGAGCGCTCCCGGGGCCGGGTGGGGCGGTGGAGGGAACGCCCGCCGAGAAGGCTCCGGCTCCTCAGGGTCCGGAGTACGGTCGGGGGCCGGTGGCCGTTAGCGCGGCGGGGCGCAGGGGTCCGGCCCTTACAGGGCCCCGCCCCGCTGTCACGGTCTAGGTTAAGTTGACAGGGACGCCTACCCGCGCCGCCCCCGGGCGCACCCTTCTTTCCTTTGGGGCGGTGTGGGGGTCTGGGCTTGACCCCGCCGGAGGTGCCCTCCGGCCGGTCCCCGTAGCCTGCGGTCCACGGGCTCCGGGCTCGGCCCCGTCCGGGGAGGACCGTCCACAAGCAAACTAAGGGAAAACAGCTTGTAATTTTGTGAATGGGGCCCCGGGTTCCTGCCGCCCCCAGCGCTCACGTTGCGAAATGCCTGGAAGTCGAGAACCGCAGTTACTTTTACGCGGATCTTTTAGAGGCTTTCTGCGCCTCGGGTTGTTTTTCTCTAGCTCCTGAATATCGTGGGTGGCAGTGGGTGGTTTGCGTGCCTTAGACCTGAGGCGGCGGCGTCCCGAAAGCCGGGGGTTTGGAAGGTTAACAAGTGACATTGGGCTGAGGCCTAATGCCAGGTGCCCTGCCCCAGAGCTCGGGTGTGACGGCGGAGGCTGTGCTGCCGGTGAGCACACGAATGAAACGGTGGGACCGGGGATGGACTGAACCGTCGGCTTCAGTTGCGCCTCGCACGCTGCCCAGAATGCACGGCTGACGCGGGAGTCGGTGCAGGGGAGTTTTCCCCTTTTGAAAATGGTTTTTGGAAAACTTAGCCCCTAGGTGGGTTGATGGTTACTTAAACCATCGGTTGTTATGGTTACACGGCAGCCAATGTAAGGGCAAAGTCTGTTTCCACCCTCGCTCTTCCTCCAAAGCTATGAAGTACTTTGTCACTACGTCTTAATAGACGCTTCCCAGGGAGGGCATACTTTTTCAGAGTTGGAGGAAAAGCGTGGGCTCCATGAAGACAGGGATGGTGCCATATTCATGTTTGAAGTTCTAGGTCTTGACACCAGGGCTGCTCTGCACAGTAATGGAAAAGAACCAGCCTTTCACATGTTTTGATGGTTTTCATCAAAGGATTTAAAGGAGTCCTTTCAGGAGCCTGATGTAAGCTAGAAGGGAAACAATGAGTGACTTTTATATGGAAACCAACAAGGAAAAACGGAGGGGCAAATGATCCTTGAACTCTGGGATAGGGAGTGTTTGCAGAATCTAGGTTTTTGTGGGTTTTTCTTTTTCGATGCACAGCTTGTGAGATCTTAGTTCCCAGACCAGGGATGGAACCAGGGCCCTGGACAGTGAATGCACAGAGTCCTAACCACTGGGCTGCCAGGGAATTCCCAGGAGTCTAGGTTTGTGGGTTTAGAGCTCAGTGACACAGTGAAGCTTATCTCCTAGGAGGTACTGAAAGAGCAAAAGTGCCATTTCTATCAGCTCTTACCCAACCCTTAAATCATTTCAGGATTCTTTGAAATTCTTCCAAAAGTTGGTGATTGGTCTAGACTTATGGAAAACAAGCAGCCTCCTGAGGTGATGGGGGTAGGGGGGGATTTTTGCTATATGTTTTTTTTTTTTTTTGTCCACTGGGCCTCTCTGGGAGTGTCAGGGAAGGCTGGGATGGGGATGGGTAGTGGGTGTATGGAGGACTGTGGGTGAACTTGACTTGCCTGCACATTTATCTCCAGGAAAGGTGCTGTGCCTGAGAGGAAGGAGATTAACAAACTGATTCAGTTCAGATGATGGTGGTAATTGAGACAACTGCCAAGGCACCAGAGGGCTGGACAGAGAAGGGGGAAGAGAAAGTGCAGGAGTTTGGTGGGGCTGAGGGGGCTGGACCTTGTTGGAGGTTTGAAGAGCTGGTAGAATGTCATCGTGTGAGAGGACTGGAGAAATAGCTTTCACCAAGTGTATCGTTTGTGTATTAGAGATTATGGTTTTAGAATGCTTCTGGAAAAGAAGTAGGAAAGATTATTAGGCTTTTATGTAGAATAAATATATAGGATGTTTTGCAGTTTTGGTCAAAGTGAAATGGCACATAGTCAAAAAATATTCACTCAACTAATTTTTGTTGAGAGTTGGCTGTGTGCCAGAAACTTTGAGGCATTATGGGTATGATGGAGAAAAAAACAGGTCAAGAATTTGTTTCTACATCCATATGATTCACCTTCCCTCCAAGTCAAAGCTCTTCTGAGGATTTTCTGAAGCTCTTGAAGAAAGAAAGGGGAGAAATGCACAGAATATTACTTAAGAAAGAACAAAACAGAACAATGGGGAAATTCTTCCTGCTGTAGATCACTTTTGGTATCAAACTGAATCTTCCAAGACTGATTTTCTGTGTCAGGATTGGTATCTCTTCATCCTCATATCTATTGACCGTGTCTTTTGATAGTGTTAAGTTCTCTCTTTTTTTCCCGTTCCCCTGTCAGTTAGTTTATTGAGAAGTTCGGAAGTTCATCAACTGTCCCTGTCCTCCAGGTGCTTCCAGTTCATTTTCTTTGCCTGAGTGTCCCTCAGGGTCTGCTTTCTCCTGTCTGATCCTTATTCTCTCCTGAGTGTCCCACTTGGGGATTGCTGAGGTCACAGGGAATTGCTTGTTCCTTGATTCTGTCCCAAAGCAGAAGGTGGCTAGTATAGAAAAGAGCATTTGTTGAATTCCAGCTCTGCCGTGTGCTGCTTTCCCTATTTGTGTATATATCCTTTCCCGTCTCTGAGCAGCCCTCTAAGTGAGATAGTTGCTGGTAGCCTCAATTTACAGGAGAGGAAACAGAGGCTCAGAGCAGTTCAGTAACTTGCCCAGGGCAATAAGCTGGTTAGATAGTGGAACAAGATTTTTTTTGGCCATACCACACGGCTTGCGGGATCTTAGTTCCCCCACCAGGGATTAAACCCAGGCCCTCAGCAGTGAAAGCACAGAGTTCTAACCAGTGGACCGCCAGGGAATTCTCTGGAACAAGAATTTCAGTCTAGGACTTTCTGATTCCAAATGTGCTTTTTCCATCGTACCACATTGCTTTTTCCCAGAAGAAGGATGGCGGTTTATTATAGTCTAGCACAGTGCCTTCTTGGACACATGAAAGATCAGGTTCAGAGATGTTCAGAGAATTGCCGCAGTTAATGTGCTCATGGTCGAACAAGAGTTCGCACCATTGTGTCCTGCCTCTCTGCCAGGTGTGTTTTTGGGTAATTCATGTGGCTCTCAAGAAATCTGAGTTTACTGCCATGAAAAGTTGACCAGACTTACCAGGTCTGTATCCCAATGCTTCCACTCATCAGCTCCGTGACCTTGGGCAATTATTTTCTCTCTCTGTGTACCTCAGTTTCTTTATCTGTAAATGGGACAATATTCACATTTCAACAACGCTAAGGCAGCACAGTTTGTCTCATCTTAACATTTCTGAAAAGTATCGTATAATCTGTGAGGTCTTAAGTTGTAGTTGGCAGTAACTTCCTTTTTCCTATGTAAAATAATGGTGTCATAGTCAGTGGGGTTCTAGGTCCTATGAACCACGGTAGTACATTCTTTATCGGTAGTTGTGAGGATTACATGAAGTCACTCGTGTGCCTGGCACAGCGTGAGCACCCAGTAACAGTTGCTCCTGTCGGATGACAGAACGTATGGTTAACTGGTAGGTGGCTCTGGGGAAAAGCTAGGGAGCATCTCGTAAGATTTGCCACTTGGAGCCCAGGCAGTAATCCATGATCTGTGGACTGGAGGAACGTTTTTCAGTCTGCGTGAAGCTCTGTCCTTTGGCTGACTCTTGTCCGCATGAGAAGCATTGACTTCAGGAGCTAACCAGCCATGGACAGACAGCTCCCTTTGTCCTGCCTGTTCGTTAAGTTCTTTATCAACTTTAAATCCCAAGTTAAAAATAACTATCGTTGGGCTTCCCTGGTGGCACAGTGGTTGAGAGTCCGCCTGCCGATGCAGCGGGCGTGGGTTCGTGCCCCGGTCCGGGAGGATCCCACGTGCTGCGGAGCGGCTGGGCCTGTGAGCCATGGCCGCTGAGCCTGCATGTCCGGAGCCTGTGCTCCGCAACGGGAGAGGCCACGGCAGTGAGAGGCCCGCGTACCGCAAAAAAAAACCCAAAACCTATCGTTATAAGAAGTTTGGAAACGTAGGCTGATGTGAATACTCTTATACGTGAATTTTAAAGCACCTCAAGGTTCTATGCAAGATTCCATGTTGCCTCTTGCCAAACTCCTTGTAATGCTTAATTGCATTGTGTGAAGTGTCTGTGAGGTACCATTCATCAGAGGGATGCTAGGAGGTCATGAAAGCACAGAAACCCTGGGTTTCTGAGTGAGGTAGAGAGAGCACTGCAGTTGGTATTAAGAGACCTGTTTCCAGTCCTGGGGGTTTATCCTGTTATTATGTGTGTCTTGGGCACATCATTTCCCTACTCTGGATCTTGAGGGTCTCTTCCAAAATGAGGACTTGGTTTCTTAGTCTCCTCCCCCACTCCCTCCAATACAGTGTCATAGATTATGTGAGTTTATGAATCTAAGGATCTGAGAAATTAAATGGTTGAAAGGAAATGACTCCTGTAGTCTCAGGTCGATGTTTGTGCTAGTGCTTTTGTAAAGAGAAAAGAATGGGTAGGTGATAACTATATGAGTAACCATCATTTACGGAGAATTACTGTGTGCACTGTTCCTACTTTTAAACCTCACATCATCCTATGAGTAGTAGAGACTAGTGTCAGTCTTATTTTAAGATGAGGTAACTGAGGTTCAGAGAAGTTAAGTAACTTGTCCAAGATCACACAGTGAGGACAAGGGCTTATAGCTGGGACTAGAACTCAAGCTTATGTTGCTCCCCAGTATGAGTTCTGTGGTTGTTTCAGATGTACCCTGCCTCATTTTGGAATCTTCTCAAGCCATGTGCCCTGGAAGTTTTCCCAGTTCAAAAAGTGAGATTTCCCTCTGCTTTGGGGTAATGCATTCCTAGTCTTTTATTGTGTACTGACCCCTGTTTAAATTCTGAGTTCTCATTCAGAGCATCTGCTGCGTATTGGGAGAACTTTGTTAAACCTGAGGACGAACTCTATGGGAGCTGCAGAAGACTTAAGTCCTCTTTGGTTTTTCTTTGGTGAAAAAACCACAGGCCAGGTCACTGTGAGCATAGGTGGGACTGTTGAGAGAAGAATCTGACCTTTCTGTAGGGAAGCTGGTGGGGTGGGGAACAGGGTGGGCTTTGAAACAACCAGGCGACCTTTGTCTGTTGGGTTTGCTTGGAAGATTGGTTCTAAGGGCTTTACCCTCAAGACGATGATGGGAACTAACACACTGAGCCCCTCCCTGGCTTATCTGAACAGTTGAGAATGGAGCTGGGCGAGAGGAGCCCTCTTCAGTCACCACCTTATTTCGGATTTGAGATTTAAACCCACCGCTTGGATTGCTCCCGCAAATAACCTTTCAGAATCACAGTGTGCATTTCATAAGAGTTTCATTTCACATTTGTTACTTAAAGCTGACATAAGCTTGCCCATTCTCTTACTCAGTTTTAAGTCCTTTCTTACACCTAATGTTGTCTTTTAAGCAGTGTTCCTCAAAATGGTTCTGTTTATGGGCTTCCCTGGTGGCGCAGTGGTTGAGAGTCCGCCTGCCGATGCAGGGTACATGGGTTCGTGCCCCGGTCCGGGAAGATTCCCACATGCCGCGGAGCGGCTGGGCCCATGAGCCATGGCCACTGGGCCTGTGCGTCCGGAGCCTGTGCTCCGCAACGGGAGAGGCCACAACAGTGAGAGGCCCACATACCGCAAAAAAAAAAAAAAAAAAAAGGTTCTGTTTATCATTTGGGGCTTGAAATATAAAATTTAAAAATCTTTCCGGGCCTCCCTGGTGGCGCAGTGGTTAAGAGTCCGCCTGCCGATGCAGGGGATACGGGTTCGTGCCCCGGTCTGGGAGGATCCCATATGCCGCGGAGCGGCTGGGCCCGTGAGCCATGGCCGCTGAGCCTGCGCATCCGGAGCCTGTGCTCCGCAACGGGAGAGGCCACAACAGTGAGAGGCCCACATACCGCAAAAAGAAAAAAAAAAAAAAAAATCTTTCCACTGACAGGACTGACTGAACAGTGATTATCACTCATTAAACAAGTATCTGCGCGTCTGCTGGAGCCAAGCACTGTGCTTGGCATTGGAAATCCAATGGGGAGCAAAACAGATGTGTTCCCTGCCGGCACATAGCACATTACGTAGTCTAGACAATAAACAAGTCAACAGACGTGTGCATTGTATATATTAAATTGTGATAATCGCGAAGTCTCCTTCCTCTGAGGAAAAAGAACAGGCCCTGAGAAAGAATAAAGGGAGGGAGCCAGCAACTGGGAGTGCTGGGAAGAGCACCTCAAGGGAGGGAGCAGTGTGTGGCAAGTCTGGCTTCAGGGGAGGAGGGGATGAAGATGGGAGAGGCAGGTGCATCACACAGCAGAGGGACGGGGCTGGGGCTCAGAGCCGGACACTGCTTGAGGCACCCTGGGAATTTCTTACAAGGGTTTGCTGACTCGTAAGCAGTGGGGAACTTGGCCTGGAGGGTATGAGCTTCTGTTCTGGGTCCACATTTCCCATCATTCTGTGTGCAAAGTAACCACAGGGCGGTAGGTAGGACTGAAATGGCTCCTGTGCACGTCCACTAGAGTCCACTGGAGGCATCCTGCTGTGGCTCGGTGTGGGACAGCCTGTAACGTGCTAACCATCAGCCGGCACCTGGGCAGCGCTTGCCCTGGAGCCTTGGCAGTGGGTGCAGGGCTCACCTTGAAGTCAGGGTGGACCGGAGGCATTGTTCCTCTGTCTGCAGGTGTCTGCTTTAGTGCTGGGCTGTGGGAAGTGGATTTTTAGTCTTTTTTTCTGATAAGAGGAGGCAGAGGCCAGTGGCCTTATTATCAGGTGATCAAGCATGATGGCTCCGAGTTGCTGAACAAAGAACCCAACTGAAGGGACATGGTATGGTGCTTTCTCATAACCACCCCACCTCCGATCACACAGGAGGAGAATTTCATAAAACAAGTCACTGGCTTTGTTAGTTCTTGACCTGGCTTGGGAGGTTTGGTAAAATTCTATGAACCCAGCCATATCAAAGTTTATAATTACCCTACAGAATATTTGTTAGAACCGATTGAATTTGTATATAATTGCATTAGTCCTTTTTTTAAAAAAGATCTATTATTCTGGAAAAAAGTTTTGAATACACGAAAGAAAGAATAACATAACGAGCCTCGTGTTTCTGTCACTCAGTTTCAGTAACATTTTGCTAATCTTGTTCCGAGATAGTTTCACATATGAAGCATTGTTGGTGGATTTTCTGTCACAATATAAATGTATCTTTGGGATATAAAATCACATGGTAGATATGGTTCGAGAGAAAAAATTCCTGCATGCTGCATCATTACAGAACTGGTGTTAGTAGTTGAAATTCCAAATCTGAAATGAACATTTCTTGCAAGGCCCTTATAGACTTGATTATGAAAAGTAGGCACAAAATTAGATTACCAATTAATCTATGTATTTACTGAGAATATCAACTATATTGGGCAATGTGTAGGGTATATGTAAAAAGAGTAAGACAGTCTCTGTCCACATTGGCTTGTAAAATCATGGTCCCTTTCTTCCTCACAAGGAATCACAAAGTTATCTTCAACATTCCTGGCAAATAAAATATACACAAAGCCCGAACTATGAAACTAACTAAAAAGCACTAATTTTGTGGTGCATGTTAATTTAAATTCAGATTATAGCATTCACTTATAAAATCGAGGGGAACACAGTTAATATGTTGAAAGTCTCCATATGTTAAACTTTTTTGTGTATTTTTTTTTTAAGGGGAAATTCAAATCAAACAGCAAAGAACCCTGTAGCAGCACTTCTACATCTGTGCCGTCAATATGGTGGCCATTAGCCGCATGTGACTATCAAATGCTTGAAAGGTGGCTAGAGAAACTGAAGTTTTAATTTTAGTTAATTTTCAGTTAAATAGCTCTATGTGGCCACATTGATGGTTTTGTAAACCCTGGAGCTACACTGTTCAATCTCTATGGTAGGATAAAATCCAGCACAAACTAATTTGGGCAACAAATGCAACAGTACAGTTCACATGGAGGTCCCAAACTCAGTACATTTTAGAGAAAAGGAGTTTGATTATGTAGAAGGAAGAACTGCTTCTTGGGGTTCATTGTCTTCCTGTAAGAGCAAGGTTTTGGCAGCTCAGACACCTGGAGAAGTTAGATTTGATGTGGGATGTCTCCCGGGGCTCAGATCTTATGAAATAAGGAGTGAATCTCCCTGCTTGTGCTGCTGTTGCATTGTGGAAGGTCTCTGAGAGGTAGACAGGAGTCTGTTGAGTGACCCATGTGAAGGTTTCTGGAGGTAGGGTGACCTCAGCCTTGGGAGTTGCATTCATTGCCAGGGTGGTTTAGAGGCTCAGAGGAGACATGCCAAGGGCCTGGCTATCTTGATCACCTTTCTATCCCCAGCACATAGTAGATGCTCAATAAATGTGTTTCAAAAATGGATGACAGTTTTTAAGAATAGGTTTAAGAGCAAATAAGAAGAGCTTTAAATTTGTCTAGAAATTCTGAAAAATAGTTGCCAAAGGAAGTATGTGTAATACCAGTGAGCTGCAGAGTATATACAGCCAGCATTTTCTCCCGGAGGTAACTGACATTTCTCTTCACTGCAAATGCAAGCTGGCTTTTATCTCATCCGTTACCAGGTGCTGTTATTTTCATCTTTTAAACGTCTCTTGAATGGTTCTCTTTCTCGCCAACTTCACTGCCACCACTCTAGTCCAAACTACCATCTTTTGGCTTCGAAGGCCGCAGCAGCTGCCTCCCTCCTCTCCCCACAGCTGCTTCCTCTCCTTTCTAATCTCTTCACCCCTCTGCAGCCAGAGTGGTGTCTTAAAAATTCCCGGGCTTCCCTGGTGGCGCAGTGGTTGAGAATCTGCCTGCTAATGCAGGGGACACGGGTTCGAGCCCTGGTCTGGGAGGATCCCACATGCCGCGGAGCAACTAGGCCCGTGAGCCACAACTACTGAGCCTGCGTGTCTGGAGCCTGTGCTCCGCAACAAGAGAGGCCGCGACAGTGAGAGGACCGCGCACCACGATGAAGAGTGGCCCCCGCTTGTCACAACTAGAGAAAGCCCTCGCACAGAAACGAAGACCCAACACAGCAAAAATAAATTAATTAATTAATAAACTCCTACCCCCAACATCTTCTTAAAAAAAAAAATTCCCAATATCATCATGCCACGTCCTTGCTCAAAACCCTAGGAAGGCTTCCAGTTGCTCCCAGGATAAGAGCCACATTCTGAACCTGGTCTGAAGAGTGCTGCGTGATCCAGCCACTCCTGCCTCCTGCTTCATCCTGGGCCCGTGCCTCTCTCCTCCTGGTTTGTTATAGTCCAGGCACCCTTCCACTCCCAGCTGGAAGGGAGCTCTGCCTTTCAGGAACTGAACCACCTTGCTGCTCCCTCTTCAGGAAACAGCTCCGCCCCCTCACCTCGCTCCCCTTTTCTCTCTTGTCCTTTACAGCACTTCTCACTGTTGTTGTGACATATTCTTTAGGAGACATCTGCTTTTCCCCTTCCTCTGGGAGGGCAGGGACCTTGTCGATTTTGCTCATTCTTATATACCCAGTGCCTAGCTCAGTATCTGACCCATTGCACAAGCTTCTTAAATGTTTGCTGGGTGAATGAATGAGTGAATGCAAGCACATTGGGAACAAGGAGGAACTTGAAGGATGCTCTTTAAAACTTGGATTTATTGGAAGGATTGAAGAGTTTTTAGAGTCGAATAACCTGGGAAGGGAAATGGCCGGGGTGGGGGTCGGGGGAGAGTCCTTGGGAATCTAATGTTGGAGCTGTCCAGTGGGTTTAGCACTGTCTTACAAGAAAAGTATGTCTGTGCCCATGTCACAGACTTGAAAGGCATTTGCCTGTGGAGTTGCAAGGGTGGCCCTCCTGTCTGGCTTCCTATTCCAGCCCTCAGGAGGCATCACTCTCACTGAGTGTGTGTCCTTTAGTAGCATGGGTCTCCAATTTGAGATCTCAGGGTTGGAGTCTTCCATATGCAGCCCACAGTCAGGGATGAAGTAGTCTTTTAAAAAAAATTTTGTTTATCTTTGGCTGCATTGGGTCTTCGCTACTCTGCGTGGGCTTTCTCTAGTTGTGGCGAGCGGGGTCTACTCTTCTTTGCGGTGCGCAGGCTTCTCATTGTGGTGGCTTCTCTTGTTGTGGAGCACGGGCCCTAGAGCACGTGGGCTCAGTAGTTGCAGCACACGGGCCCAGTAGTTGCGGCACGTGGGCTCTAGAGCACAGGCTCAGTAGTTGTGGCGCACGGGCTTAGTTGTTCCTCAGCATGTTGGATCTTCCCGGACCAGGGATCGAACCCATGTCCCCTGCATTGGCAGGCAGATTCTTAACCACTGCACCACCAGGGAAGTCTCAGGGATGTAGTAGTCTTCCTCTCTTTCTAGAGAGTCAGGATTCTGCCCTGTTTGTATTTGCAGTGGGAGGGAATTCTAGTTGTGCCTTGTCGGGGAAGAGACTTCCAGCCACTGGGAAGAATGGAGGCAGCTGTGTTTAGACCTGACCCTGCAGCAGGTGAGGAGACTTGCCCTCTTCCTGAGCCGACTTCTAGCTGAGGGGAGGACCCTGCTGGTGCTCATCAGATCCTCCTGTTATGTGGGAGGGACTCGTAGGAGAAACCTGGGTCTTCACCAGAAACTTTGAATTTCTGAATAGGAAATGGAAGGACTTGGCAGAGACGGTGGTTAAATTTCTTCTACAACTTGTGATTCTGAAAGAGAAAACTGATATGGGATGTCTCTAGCTGGTTTCCTAGGTAACGCTTTTTTTTGTTTTTGTTTTTATTTTTGGAAGGAAGGGGCTGGTTCCCTAGACCAGAGCCTCTGATAACCAGAGGGGAGGTATTTCATGAAGGCCAGAGTGATGTTTTCTGGGAGACTTGCAAACCTGGTTAAGAAGGCTTTAAGCTGAATATTAAGGGTCAGGAAAATTGCAGAACCAGAGACCTCAGAGACCTGGGTGACTTAGCAGCAGTGCCGACACCGAAGTGGAGCCTAAGAACTCCAAGTGGGAGCTAGCGGCAGAGCTGGTCGAGAATGCCCCTGTCAGAGGGTGTGCAGGTGATGGCTCCGTGCCCTGGAAACCTTAACAGCACAGCCAGGTAAATGTGACCTGGCAGAGGGAGGGTTAGAATAGAGCAAAGTAGTGTGGGTATACCTGGCTCCAAAAGAAAACCCTCTGGGAGATTCACTGTGTGTGCCCTGATCATGGAAGGCTGACGGGAAGTGTTTCAATTATGATGGAAGGAGCGGAGGGCAGGTTAGTTCACCTTAGGACTCTGCCTGCCAGATGGAGGGGCAATGCTTTTTCTTCATAGACAGATCTTAAAACAGGAGCCCCCCGCCCCCGGCAGGTGTAGTAGACCAAGCAGATGTTTGTTAAGGTGAATTCCATGCACAGTGGACCACGTGGTAGATTCTAACCCTACCTTGCTGATAATTTTACCTCTGAGAGCAGGTAGAGGGAAGTGTGTGTGTGTGTGTGTTGGGGGGGGGTGGTCCTGCTTGGACCTAATGTTGACAAATAAGGAAGAGCCGGTTGACATTGAGGATGGGGTAAAGCCATGCAGAGGACAAGGGGGCCTGTGGCTGCAGCCAGCAACAGGCAGAGAGCTTGGTTCAGGGGAGGCGGGCGCCACAGCGCCTGCTCTTCACCCTGCGGTCACTGGGGTGAGCATCTCCTACCTTATTTTGTTGCTTCCTTTGATAAAAATGGCAGACCTCCTTCTCATCTGAGCTGGAACTGGAGCCATTGTTGTGTCCTTAATATCCAGATGCCTGTTAGAAATGACCTCTGGAACATTAGCCCACGGCAGTGACTACTTTGATGTGGCCCCTGCTTGGTTTCCCATCCTACTGTCCAGCCCCACCCCACAGAGTTAGGAGCAGGAACTCCAGTGCCTGTACTAGGAAGTCTGAAGGGAGCTGTCCTCGGGGAAGGTGGAGCTGCCGGCTCTGGCTAAGCTCACAGGCAAGATCGAAGCGGAAAATAAGTCAAGAGTAGTAGAAAACCCAGGGGAAAGGAGTTGCTTTTGTTCTAATTTCCCAAGGTAGGCTAATGTCTGTGGGGAGATGATGAGTGATATTCGATCCTGATAGTAAAACAGGAACATTATTATTTTTTTTTTTTAAGGCTAAAACTCCCAATAGAAATGACTGTTGATCATGCTCCGAGCCAGAGACCAAACTCATTTGGTCAGCCAAGCTTTTGTCTTCAGGCTTGACTGTGACCAACAGGGGTGTAGGCAGAGGCTTAATAGCCTGTGGTGAATTTTATTTCATGAGGTCTGATCTGTGGTATGAAAATCTCATGGAAGGAAAAAACACAATTTGAGTTTCTGGATTAGGTGATGAGTTGTTTTGACAGCACAGGTAACAAGTACAGGGCCCAGGGTTTTCTGGGGCAGATGGTCAAGAGGTCCTTCCAACTATTTGAATTTATAATGCCAGAGTGTTAATCTCAAAAATTAAAATGTAATACATGTTTAACGTATATACATTTTGACCCGCAGCTTAGAAGAAATCTTCCAGAAATTGCAGACTTAACTGTTTTCTGAAACCTTGCTCTACTGGGCCTGATAAGAATTTTTGACATTTTGTGTTATCTGTCAGAGTTGGCCTGGTAACTTCCATTTCCCTTCCCAGAAATGCTGTCCTGCTCCTCCTGGGCTCCTCCCAAGCACTGCAGTGGCGTCCCCTGGCCTCTTACCCACCTCCGTGCTGAGTAAGCACAGAGCAGGTGGGCACTGTTGATTGGTTAGTGTTGAGTGAGATGGGTGCTCAAGCTAAGGAAGACAGGAGTATTTTTTGGCCACATTTTTCCGTTTTAGGAGTTCTTTTATACAGGTGACCAAATTGGTGTTTAAAATGGGAACAAGAGGTTTTGGTTTCTTGTTTTTGCAGCGATGAGGCAGGGGCAGGTACATGGTTCAGCCTTGTTGGTTCCTTTTCCTGCCTGTGGTTGTAGGGCTTACATCAATATCTCTCAGTGGTGTGATGCTGTTGCTAAGGGACTGAGTGGCCCTGCCAGACGAGCGGGAAGCCTGGAAACTGGCTTTGGAACCCCTTATCCAACCACCGTGATGATTTCAAACCAGATTCTTTGAGGCTTGAGAAAGAGCTTGTCAAATAGGTTATCTCCATAGTGAGTAAATATGGGCTGGCTCTCCAGCGATCCCTTGAGCACTCAGCAGATGACACTGCTCAGAAGACAGTGGCTGTGCCTGGGGACTGTCAGTGAGCAGGGCCAGACTCTTGCAGTGAGAGTCAAGTCTTCTGTGAATCTCTTAAAGGAAGTCCTTACCCACTTTGCTATTCCTTTTAAGGAAGGCCTTTGAAGAATCTTAAAGCAGGTATTTGAATAACATTAAACATGATCAATTCTTAATTATAAAGTGGTTAGTTAGATTCCTTTCTCCTGGGTTAATAGTTTATAAGCCAACATGCCAGTTTTTCTTTCTTTTTTAACTTAGGTAAGCACTTTTATGTTTTGGACTTTTCGTTTGTTTTTCGATTTTTTGGTTCTTTGTGGAGTGTCTAGAAAGTAACCAGCTATTTTCTCTTTAACGTCTTGGTTCCAGGAGTAAAAATCCTGGTGAAGCTTTGGGAGGCCCTAGATGACTGTCATCTTCCTAGAGCAGGACCTGATCCTGCTCTCTGTCTCCTGCCCTGCCCGGACTGCCTACAGCCACACCCACACCATCCAAAGGGGTGTGGATCAAAACACCCGCCTCTTACTCAAAACAATGCAATGAGTTCTTTCAGTCAGGGTTTTTAACTTTGGGCAGGGGAAGGGAGAAGTCTTTGTCTTCCCGCAAGTTGAATGTGAAATCTTGTGGGTATTTGTGTATGTGCATTTGGCTGCAGTAGCAGTGGTGGCAGTGGGGTGGGTCTTTGATGTTCATCAGGCTAAGTTACGGAAGCACTCCCGCTCTAAAGTTTCGTTATGTCTCATCTAAAAAGCTCTGAAGCCAGCTTTTTAGAATGGAGGGACCGATTCACAGTAGGGGGAGAACCTAGAACAAGGGCTGCAGGGTCCTAGCTGGTGGGAGTCCATGCGTGCAAGCCTGGCTTCTCCTCACCAGTCATCATGCCAGGCTCTCTATCCCTGGACCCCTGATCTCTTTCCTAACTACTGGCCTCTTGTCCCCTCCTCAAATCCTTAAGATATCCTTTGTGGGAGAGCACTGGATAAACTTGCCCTCTGAGCCAGGTGTCTTGCACCATGATATTTTCTCCTTGGTTTCCTTAGTCAGTTTCTTTTGATCAATGACCCAGTCGCCCCCCACCCCACAAGTTCTCACAGGGCTTCTCTTTTCATTTTTCTTGGGTTTATCTCTTATACCATCTGCTCCTCCTCCATTTTTTTTTTCTTAATGCATTCTAAGTTAATCTATTCCCTCTCATGGGCTTTTCTGTTAAGTCTGGTAATTCTTTTTTTTTTTTTTTTGCGGTACACGGGCGTCTCAATGCTGTGGCCTCTCCCGTTGCGGAGCACAGGCTCCGGACGCGCAGGCTCAGCGGCCATGGCTCACGGGCCCAGCCGCTCCGCGGCACGTGGGATCCTCCCGGACCGGGGCACGAACCCGCGTCCCCTGCATCGGCAGGCGGACTCCCAACCACTGTGCCACCACGGAAGCCCAAGTCTGGTAATTCTTGTCTGCCGCCGGAAAGGGGACCCTGAAGTAGAAAGAGGACTGGGAGTCTGGTGCTCGCAACCCTGTGACTCTGCCCCTCCGGGGAATGCCTTGGGGTCTCAGCTCACCGTTTCTAGCCTGGAAGTCCAGCGATCTGCTCTTGCAGCCTCTGACTGGTCAGGAGCCCACATCTGGCATCACCGTCACTGGCTCCCTTCTTTCCTTGTGGACCTCATGTGTATCCTATGATGTGAGCTCTGCTCATGAAAGTAAGATTCTGTTTTATATTCCTTATTGCAATTTTGCCAGAGGCAGAAAAGACAGAAGGTGTTGCTTTCAGAAAGACCATTCTTCCAGGGGCAGGCCAATATATAAGACAACACTGGTGACAGGTGTGCATTATTATAACAGAACCCTGTCAAATTTAAATTACAGTCAAAGATGGTCATCTTCTACCTTTGGTAATTTGTTTCTTCCCCTCTCGGAATTTCTCCCACAGTGTTCTGGGGGCTCAGGGATCTGGCCCTGAACAGGGTTTTGGAGGAGGGGCTTCTGCTACTTCTGAGGATTCATGAGCCCCTGGGTAGCACAACACCTTCCCGTGAAGGTGGGCATGTGATCCGGAGGCTCTGCCCAGGAAACCAGATCTCTTAATTGATAGAGCCACCTCATGAGCTCGTAATGCAAACCGTTGGGAATTACAAAAAACCTACTGTGAAATCCGTCTAAAATTAATGAAGAGTCAGCACTCTGGATTTTAAATACAGAGGAAGTTATGGCCTTGGCTTTCAGTTTCTCGAGGGTGGATTATTTCTCACCAGCCTCTAAGCTTTCAGCTGGCTTTCCTCCTCCCCACTGTGCCTGTGACTCTAGTCGGTTTACACCCCTCCTCCTCTGACACAGACCCATGTTAATGGAGTGCTACCAAAAAACGCAGTGCATTCCCAAGTCAGTTGTTCGGGATTATCCATTCCACTTTTCTTTTCCATGAACACAGAGAAGTGAAAGCTCTAGTGTATTTAAAGAAAACAATAAAACGTGTGGAAAACAAGAACTTGGGAGTGAAAACCAGCTAGATGAATAGAACACATCTGCTTTTCCTGACTTCGATTTTTTAAAAAGGAGCACTGTTCAATATTTTGTTTGTATGTCAGCATGTGAAGCTCTCTAGACCAGCGCTTACATATACCATGATAGCTGGCTGAGGTATTTTGAGACTAAAATATTTACTACTTTGGTGACATGTACTTTACAGGCATCCCACCCCCCTTGATTTAATAGGAAGGATCTCTGGTCTGTATGTGCTTTTATGTGACTTGAAAAGGAACTGAGTATTCCATTTATATAGATTTCAATTAGGATAATGTCTTTGACACATCTCACAATGGTATCTTTTCTGGACTCTTAAGGTAGAATTGTCAGATTATAGCAAACAGAATTAGAAATTATTTTGAAGTTTTCTCAGCAGATTGTAATTTCTCCTTCTGTGCATGTAATCATTCTGGAAATAAGAGCGTAAAGGTACCTTTTTCTAAAATTTATTATTTTCCAAATACGATGGTACCTTTTGGTTTAGAAAAAATGGTAGAGGGAGATTGTAGTCCAGGAGAGCAAGCAGAAAATAGGCATTTTCAGCCTTTTATTGTACCTTTGGCCACATTTTGGAAGAAAGACCAAAAATTGCCATATATGTGAAAGGACAGTGGTAACCGGGTAGACTTGAAATGAGAGTGATATTTGAGAGTAACAAGGTCACTTTCTTCCCTGGCTTATAGGAACAAAGAATGTGTGATCACAGCGGGTCCAGCCGCCAGGGTTGGTGGGAGTGGAGAATTCATGTAATCTGTAGGATATTTAAATTTATATGATATTTAAGTTTCCATGTTAGAAAAAGCTCATAGAGAGCAAGTTTGTTAAAACAAAAATAAAAAATAATTTTTATAGGGCTTCCCTGGTGGCGCAGTGGTTGAGAGTCCGCCTGCCGATGCAGGGGACACGGGTTCGTGCCCTGCTCCGGGAGGATCCCACATGCCGCGGAGCGGCTGGGCCCGTGAGCCACGGCTGCGGAGCCTGTGCTCCGCAACGGGAGAGGCCACAGCAGTGAGAGGCCCGCGTACCGCAATAATAAAAAAAATAATAATAATAATTTTTATAAATAGAAGGGGGAATGTACAAGTATTAATTCTTACAGGTTGTTGAAAAGTTTTAAATGTCTAGGACACAGTGTGTTGAGGGAGCCAGCGATCAGTGGGACAGTGACTTCAGGGTTACTTTTTGATGTAGAAACGCTCAGTTGAAGAAAAAACTTGCCCAGGAGGAAAGTTTCTATGGAGATGTGCCCTGCATCTTGAGTGATGTCCTGAAGCATTGAAGACTCAACATTAATTTTGATCTTTCTTAGGAAGCTGGATAAAATAATGTGTTTCTGAGAAAAACAGTTATTATGAAGTGTCACAGCCTTGCAGTGAAAAATGCCAACATCCAAGAGTCCAAAGCAAATTCAAGAATCAGCATCCTAAGTGGAGACCTCGCTGACTTGCTGTCTTGATCTCAGAGGCTGCATGAACAGTGAGGTCCTGCAGGCTGTCGTTGGGTACCCCGGGAATGTGAGGGATCGGCACCCACAAAAGGAGTGTGGCAGCTGGTCCTCCGGATTCCTCGTGTTCCTCCTGGGAAAAAGCGTTTGACCCCAGACAGTTCCCAGCTTGATATCTGAGAAACTTTGGTTTCCCAAAGTAATCCAAAGGAAAAAGTTTCACCACCCTTTAAAAGAGTGGTGTTTTAACTTCTTTTGACATACACCCCTTCTGAACCTCTGAACACTATGAGGTCTCTCTAGAAAACCACACATGTACACACAGATCAATATTGCATGTAGACATAAGAACCCTTGATTTACAATAAGATGCAAGTTTTTGGAGAGAATTTTAGAAAGGAGTTTGCTGCTGTTACACAATTTTTCATTGGACGGTTCAGGCTCTTGCTTGAAAATGTACCTTGTGGGTTTTTGGACAGTAAGTTTGAGCAGGGCTGGAACCTGCAGCTAGGCCTCATTCTGAGAAAGTTGTACAATCTGAGAGTAGTGCTTCTGGAAGGTGCAGCTCCCTACTCCCCTCCAGAGCTGGGGCCCAGTATTTTCCATTAGGGGATTTGGGGAGAAGGTACTTTTTGTCTAAGGGCAGTTTTGTTATGTGGAAAAGCAGCCAAATCTGCATTTATTTCCCTGGTTATTTATATGTGTTTTCCCTTAGAGTGAAAAGACTGATATAGCCTTTGACCCAGTGGGTTTGTAGAACCTGAAGTTAATTTGTTAAGTAAATCACTTGTTAGATTAGTTTTTTTTTTTTTTTTTTTTTTTTTTTTTTGCGGTATGCGGGCCTCTCACTGTTGTGGCCTCCCCCGTTGCGGAGCACAGGCTCCGGACGCGCAGGCTCCGGACGCACAGGCTCAGCGGCCATGGCTCACGGGCCCAGCCGCTCCGCGGCATATGGGATCCTCCCAGACCGGGGCACGAACCCGTATCCCCTGCATCGGCAGGCGGACTCTCAACCACTTGCGCCACCAGGGAGGCCCTAGATTAGTTTTAAAGGAGGCATTGCCTGATTTATTATGGCATAACATGATTTCAGAATTCTCCCATTTGAGAATATGTTTTTAAGAAAGTACCTTGAGAAAACTGCATATATTGGATTTGTGTCCTGCTTTCACATCCTCTGCTGCACCTCCCAACAGCCCTTCCATATGAGGCAAGCTGGGAGTGGGGTGATTCCGACACAAGGGCAGGCCCTGAAGCCACAGGTCTGCAGTCCTGCTGGTGGCAACAGCTCTTTGATTTCCACTTCTGAACCCCTGGTGGACGGTGACTTGCAGAGGAGCCTTTATTTATGCCATCAAGATCTAAGGACTCACCACCACTCAGTATTCCCCGTTTTCCTGAAGGATCCTTATCTTTGACACAGCATCCAGATTAGAATTTCAGTTTCCTAAAAGAAATGCGTTTTCCGAGCAGAAACAACATTGTACAGAGTGGTCCTGTGACAGGAGAGGGACCATGCCTGCAGTCCTCAGCTAGGAAGGCCTGTATTCCTGGGAAGGGTATTACTGAGTAGAGATGATCTGGGTTTTAAGTTAGATCTCACTTGCTCATGGCAACAGTGCTGTAATATGTTACATTCAGGAGCTAAAACCTGATGCCCAATTTCTAAAAAGATACTCAGTTGTAAATGCTATAATTGATTTATCTTCTGTACTATATGGAATTTTCTGAAAAGGACATAAACAGGTTACTTAGGTGTTATACGCAGTGTTTACTCATCCATTCAACCAGTAAATGTTTTAAGTGCTGACTCTGTACAAAACTGGGGACACAGCAGCGAATAAACTATGTTTCTGCCCACCTAGAGATATATTCTGTGGGGCAAACAAGTAAGTAGCCATATAACACAATGTTCTGAAAAATAAAGAGAATAGGGGATGGGGAGACTGTTCTTTTAGGAGAAGGTGGCCAAGAAGGTCTTTCTGAGGAGGAAGTGTTTGAGCTGAGTCCTGCCATTATTTTTACTGCAACAAATTTGGGGGAGTAACAGTTGTCTTTGAGGCCATGGAATTCAGTGAGACTTCTTTGCAGAGATTTTGACTGATTAATTTGAAGGACCTTTTGAAGAGTCAGGACTTCGGTGTCAGTGACCTTTGGAGAGAATGATCTGGCCTTATCTGGTTTAGTGCCCTCTTTTCCTTACTGTCAGTTTTCCTGTGGCAAGAACAGGAGGAGAGATGAAGTTGCCTCTTGGCCGAGGTTCAAAGCAGACTGAGCATCTCCCTGCTTGCTCTCCAGTTGGCTTCAAGCTCTGCCACTGAATCTAGCTTTCTGATGTTATGCATGCCCAGTGGTCTTTAAAATGCATGAGCCCATTTGTTTATTTTTGTTTTTGTTGCCCTCACCTAGGGAGACAGATCTAAAAGATGGATGTCAAAGAGTGTGTTGCCTATGTTTTCTTCCAGGAGTTTTATGGTTTCAGGTCTTACATTTAAGTCTTTAATTCATTTTGAGCTTATTTTTGTAGATGGTGTAAGAAAATGGTCCAGTTTCAATCTTCTGCATGTGGTTGTCCAGATTTCCCAACGCCATTTATCGAAGAGGCTATCTTTTCCCCATTGTATACTCTTGCCTTCTCTGTTGTAGATTAATTGACCATTATAAGTGTGTTTATTTCTGAGCTTTCTATTCTGTTCCATTGATCTATATGTCTGTTTTTGTGCCCGTACCATACTGTTTTGATTATTATGGTTTTGTAGTACAGTTTGACATCAGGGAATGTGATACCTCCAGCTTTGTTCTTCTTTCTCAAGATTGCTTTGGCTATTCGGGGTCTTTTGTGGTTCCATACAAATTTTAGGACTTTTTGTTCTAGTTCAGTGAAAAATGCCATTGGTATTTTGAGAGTGGTTGCATGGAATCTATAGATTTTGCACAGTGAGGGAAACCATCAACAAAGTGAAGAGGCAGCGTACTGAATGGGAGAAGATGTTTGCAAGTGATATATCTGATAAGGAGTTAATATCCAAATTATAATTAACTTAATATTAAAAAACAATCTGATTAAAAAATGGGCAGAGGACATAAATAGACATTTCTCCCATGAAGACATACAAATGGCCAACAGACACATGAAAAGATGTCAATATCACTAATCAGGGAAATGCAAATCAAAACCACAATGAACTATCACCTCACACCTGTCAGAATGACTTATCATCAAAAAGACAACAAATAACAAGTGTTGGCAAGGATGTAGAGAAAAGGAAACCCTTGTGCTCTGTTGTTGGGAATGTAAATTGGTGCAGCCACTGTGGAAAACAGTATGGGAGATTCCTCAAAAAATTACAAATAGAACTGCATATGATACAGCAATTTCGCTTCTGGGTATTTACCTTAAGAAAACCAAAAACACTAATTCAGAAAGATAATTCAAAACTATAATGTGCATCCCTATGTTCACTGCAGCATTATTACAATGGCCAAGGTATGGAAACAACCTAAGTGTCCGTAGATAGATGAATGGATAAAGATGTGTTATATTATACGATGGAATATTACTCAGCCGTAAAAGAGAATGAAATCTTGCCATTTGCAACAACACAGATGTACCTAGAGGGTATTATGCTGAGTGAAATAAGTCAGAGAAAGACAAATACCGTATGATCTCACTTTTATGTGGAATCTAAACAAATCAAACAAAACAAGACAGAAATAGATACAGAGGACAAACTGGTAGTTGCCAGAGGGGAAGAGGGTTGTGGGTTGGGCAAAACAGGTGAAGAGGATTAAGTGGTACAAACTTCAGTTCTCAAATAAATAAGTCATGGGAATGTAATATACAACATAAGGAATATAGCCAGTGATACTGGAATAATTCCTTATGGTGACAGGTCACTGGACCTATCCTGCTGCTGCCTCCATTCAAAACAGTTTTTCCCACGTGACATGTCAATGAACCCTACAGTTATTCCCGTTAGTTACCCCATAGTCCCAGGATACCTTGATCACCGGTGTTTGTATAGGGCTGCAATTGACAGATACATTGCCATACTCCTTCCCTTAGTCCTCAGGTATCCTATTGTTACTGTCGCCACTTGGCAGACGAGGAAACTGACTCTAAACTGGTCAAGAAAGGAGGGGTTCTAGCCATGGGAGGAGAAGCCTGTACAGGAGCTAGTGTAGAATCCCTTTGACCCTCACACAGATGCGATGAGGTAGACTTTATTTTTCCCATTTTGTAGAAGAAAAACTGAAGCTCAGAAAGATCATGTAACTTGTTTGAGGTCACACAGTTGGTGAGGGGCCGAGCTAGGGTTTGCACCCAGTCTTTCTGGGTCGGAAACTCATGCTCTTTCCGCCCTACCCGGTGCCTGCCTCCCCTGATTGAGGCCACCTGCCCCTTGCTCCCTTCTTCCTTTTGTAACTCCAGCTCCGCCCTCAGTGTTGCCTCAGTCACTTTGCCCAGCATCTGAGCCAGGGGCCCACCTGAGTCTGTGCCAGGCAGGGTGTCGTGAGCCGGGCCGTGGGCGGGCAGTGCCAAGTTGAGAAGAGCTGCTATCTCAGGTGCCTGGAGGGTTAATAGACTTTAAAACATTTGGTGCTGAAGAGCTTTATACACACAGATACATACACACATACATATACATACCTATACTTCCATATGCACACATACATACATAATGTGTGTGTGTATATGTGTGTATGTATATGTGTGTGTATGTATCTATGTGTGTGTGTGTGTATATATGTGTATGTATATGTGTGTGTATGTATCTATGTGTGTGTGTGTGTATCTACATCTTCATAAAAGAAAATTAAACTCTAGCCCACTCTAGCATATCAAACATACATTTACATTTTTAAACATTGTGTAATCTGTGTACTTACTAGTTTTTATTTTTCCCCTCATTTATCATGATTCTTTTTGCATATTGCCCATTTCTGTATAGTGTACATACTTGCCATTTGTAAGGACTATGTAATATTTCCTGTTAGCACGCATAGAATCCTTGGTTGACCATTTGAGTTGTTAAGCTTTTGTGGCCTGGCAAGGAACTTACCTCATAGCATTATTTCTTTAGGAAGATAAATTCTGAGTTTGGATTAAGAATAAGGGGTTTGGCTTCCCTGGTGGTGCAGTGGTTGAGAGTCCGACTGCCGATGCAGGGGACACGGGTTCGTGCCCCGGTCCGGGAAGATCCCACATGCCGCAGAGCGGCTGGGCCCGTGAGCCATGGCCGCTGGGCCTGCGCGTCCGGAGCCTGTGCTCTGCAACGGGTGAGGCCACAACAGTGAGAGGCCTGCGTACCGCAAAAAAAAAAAAGAATAAGTGGTTTTTGTAAAATTGTTTTATAAGTTAGGAGTGGCTTATTCACCATAGTTTCAATGGATTTTGGCTGGAAACATGCAGTAGACATTTGATGGAAAACAAACATTTGTTTTTTTGAGATTTGAGTTTACATTTTGATCCGAATTTTATAAGCAGTTATAACAACCTTACAAAGCCTTTTCGGGTGAGATTTATATGTCTTACCAAGTAAAACTCTTTTTAAGAAGCTGAAGCAGAGAGGATTGAATTGACAAAGACAACTCTTTAAAAATTAAGGTTATCGGGCTTCCCTGGTGGTTCAGTGGTTAAGAATCTGCCTGCCAATGCAGGGGACACGGGTTCGAGCCCTGGTCTGAGAAGATCCCACATGCTGTGGAGCAACTAAGCCTGTGCACCACAACTACTGAGCCCATGGGCCACAACTACTGAAGCCCTCACGCCTAGAGCCCGTGCTCCCCAACAAGAGAAGCCACCGCAATGAGAAGCCTGCGCACTGCAGCGAAGAGTAGCCCCTGCTTGCCACAACCAGAGAAAAGCCCACATGCAGCAATGAAGACCCAATGCAGCCAAAAATAAAATAAATAAATTTATTAAAAAAAATTAAAGTTACCTTAAGGCTAAGAATGTAGTTATTGAATTGCAGGTGATGATTAAAAAAAAAAAACCCAACTTTTCAAACTAAACATCCCAACATTTGACCTCCACAGCAGAGGATTGGCATCAAGGGAATAGCTGCTTCTTCCCTTTCCTGGTCTTGGACCTTGGTAAAGGGACTTGCCTAGACTTGTTTGATTGGCATTTCTGCCCTTACTAGTTACGATGCCTTAGGTAAGTTTCTCAACTTCTCCATCTCAGTTTACTCATTTGGAAAATAGGAACACAATTCCTGCCTCATAGGGCCATGAAGATTAAATGAAGAGTGTCTTGATGTGTCTGAGATATAAATCTTCAATAAAAGTTAATTCTCTCTTCTTACTCTTAACTCAAAACTTTGAGTGAATTAGTGCACACTAAATGAGCTGTTTGGGTAATGCAAAGACCCCTCATTGTTCGTTTTAGGGAATTGTCACTTTTCCTTCTCCATTTTGAAGTTTCTTGTCTGTTGCCTAGTTTAAATTAGGATGCCAAAATTTGAAGAATTTTTTGTGTAGAATAGTAAATGGAATTAAAATTTTCTTGAAAGACATATTCCCCAAAGCGGAACTTATGCTGACATTTCTGAGATGGTTTCGTTTCATATGTTGCTCGCACAGTATTGTTAGAAGTTCATGACTTTAAGAAAATACTTCATTATCCAAGCTCTCTTTCTACTGGTTTTAGGTTATTTATAAGGAACCGTTAGTCTCCCATCTGGGTAGATACGTAATAGTATCAGTTACTGAACCAGAACTTTCAGCACCTTTCTGACATCAACCCTTGGAGGTCAACAAGTGTCTGACTTTAAGATGTCCCAGATTGAACCTACTACATTCCTCCTAAACCCAGGCCTCCTCTTATTCCCATGCCTGGTGAATGGGACCATTGCCCACTATCCTACTTGTGAGCCTAAAGTCTTGTAAGCCCAAAGCCTGAGGCTCGTCCTTAAGAGCATCTTCTTCCTCACTCTGTTTCCCACCCACTGAGTCCCATTGCATTTCATCTTCTAACTCTCTCAAGTCCCTCCCTGCACTTTCAAAGCCACCTCTCTTGTCTGGGCTAATGTTGTCTCTCACCTAAAATGCTGTAAGAGTCTAAATGACCTCCCTGAACCCCTTCGTGCCTCTTTTAAGTCTGCTTTCACACTTTAGCCAGAGTGAGCTTTTCAGAATATACATCTGATGACCTCCATACCTGCCTCCAGACCACATACAATAACCGTTCAGTTGTTCCTCACCACTCTTGGGATAAAGACCAGTTCCTCAATGTGGCCTTCAAAGCCCTGCATAACCTGGTCTGCCCACCTCTGCAGTCTCATGCTGTATACACTATACCCACATCCAAGGGGCTTCCTAGGGCTCCTCCATTAGGCCGTGCTTCTGCCTCGGGTTCATGCTCATGCCATTCTCTCCTCTGGATTGCCCCATGCTACCACCCCTTAGCCAACTCTGACTCACCCTTGAGATGTCAGCGTGATCCCACTTGCTCTAGGGACCCTTCCATGACTGATGCTCAGACTGAGCAGATCTCCCTGCTGGCTGTGATCTTTTCCTTCATAGCTCTTTCATTCTTGCATTGATTATTTGATTGTCTCTCCCTGCCACCTCTGTAAGCTCCCTGAGGTCTGCTCGAGTACCGTGCTGCTTTGTGAATTGTAAGGCAGGTTACGAAGGATGAGTACGGAATGCTAAATCATGGTCTCTGCTCTCAGGGCTTAAATTCCACGTGTCCAACTAGAAAAGTTTGGCTTAAATTAAAATGTTTGTGCAAACAGAGCTGTAACAGTACATAAATTGTGAAATTAAGAGATCTACAATCAATTCCAAATGCTTGTTTTATATACCTAATAAATTGAGAGGAAAATAAGAGTTTGTTTTTAACTAGGTGTAATTTTTGAAGTTAATTTCTGTATGGTAGTACCTTGAGACACTTAAGATGAACATTTCGTGGAGTAGTTTACATTGGGAAAATCTGTGGTTAGCAACTGCCTGAGACAGCCAGTATAAAAGGGAAGACAGAGACATCAGTAAAGTCACCAGATGATCAGTGGTGTGGATTGAACATTTGCTACAGATGGAGCCTCATAGGGAGCCTCATCTGCTGTAGCCTCTCCTAGTGTCTCAGTGAAGTCCCAGCTAATTGTAACCAACTTCCCTAAAGGTGGAAATATGTTCCCGTAGCACACAAAAATGGGTATGCAGTATTTGGGGGTTTTATGATCTTTTGCATGTATGTAATAGAACATTTACTTATACAGAGCAATGAATTAGAGGGGTGGGATAGGATAGGTAGGGCTGGGGGCTGATGTAGGCCTGCTGGATTGCTTTCTGCTGTAAACTGTAGTTTATTAGACCACAGGAAAGTCTTCCCACCATGGAGTATATGTCCTTAATGAATTGATTGTTACCCCAAGCAGGTTTTGAGGAACCTATAACGATAGAATAAAGTATTTTATAGCCCATTCTGTGCATTACTACAGTGTTTTTTTTAAAGCACTTTTCAGTGCTTTCCTGAGTTGTCTTTAGACACAAGGTCCACCCTGGAATTGATGCACCCCTGGACAGATAGGGTGAAGGTCTTTGGCTTGGCCTGTAGGCAGTGCCCAGTAAATGTCTAAAGGATGGAATTCTTTCTTGAAGCACAGAGCATCTACAGAAAGCTTCTGTTGACTCGAGATTGATTTGTCTGTGGAAATAGCTGAACAAGGCAGTGTAGTGCAGTGGTGAAGAGCATGGCCTTGGAGTCCTAGCTCTGCTAGTGAGTAGCTTTGTTACCTTGGTAAGTTGCCTAAACCACTTTCGGTCTTTTTCTTCACCTGTAAAATGAGGAAATAATAATAGTACCTATCTCAGAGGGTTGTCAGGCTTAAATGAGATATTGTTGGTACAGCACTTAGAGCCATGTAAAATTTAACTGTTGTTATTGATTCAAGTCTGTGTCTCTCTTGGATCTCCATGACCCTTGGCCCTCCTCCCTCCCAGAAATAACTCCTGCTGCTTTTTAGTTGACTGGGGCACATACTGTTCAGTACATAAATGGTGTTCTTTGCCACGGAAATTTAAATGGCTGTCATAAAGTTTTTGGAGGAAAAAAAACCCCTATATTTTCTCAAGAAAAGAATATCCATGATACATCTTTATTTACATAGAATATCGGCCAAACAGATAGGTTCTTTTGAGAACAAGTAGTGATAGTACCTTGGTATACTTTACTCCATTGTATCCAGGGGGAGAGAGCAATGTGGTTAATTATAACAACACTACTATGCTGTCAGGTGCCCAAACTTTACAGTTTATAAAGTGCTATGCTATTTATTCTTCCTCCCAACAATCTGAGGGCTGTTGTTTCACCATCATGACCCTCATTTGACAGATCAGAAAATCCAGACCCAGCGAGGCTTCTCCTGAACTGGCGCTCTTTCCGGTGAGCCTCAGCTGACCCAGGCAGTGCACTTTTAGGTGTTGAGTTATCTGAGTGGGATTTTTATGGGATCCTAATTGCACGTGGATGGCCAGAAAGTTCTGCTCCTGTTTTGGCATTTTGCTTTAGCAGAGAGTACTCTCTGAGGACCCACATAAGCTGGAAGAAGAAAACCCAACAACAAACTCAGCACTAATCATCTGGGAAAGGGCAGGACACTGCTGTTAGGCAATTATTGGACCTGTGAATAGAAAAATATCAAGATCACAACTTTACAACCTTTGATTCTTTGAAACGTCAAATGGAGCCCCCGTACGGCCATCAAGTTTATAGTGCCTCCAGAATTAGATTAGACAGTTTGGTTTCATGCTGTGCACTCGTACATATTTCTGGTTATGAAATGCTACTTGTGCTTATTTTCCTTGATTGTCCGAGAAACGGCTTTTTCTCTTGTTACTTTGTGCATCCAAGTTTCTTTTTTATTCTACTTGCCTTTCATTTCTGCCTTCTGTTCTGTTTTGGGCCTTGAGACAGCAATGAAACAGACTTTCGGGAATGGGCAGCTCTGGAGGCCCTGGCTGCAGGGTCTGGGCTGGCAGAGTGGTGGGGGTGGGGGTGGGGTGGTTAGGACCAGCCGCAGGAGATGAGGCCACAACTCAAGGGGCAAACAGTGAAGGCAGGCGTATCAAAGATCAGGAGCAGAACTCAGTCCGATTGTGTCCTGTGCCTGTGGAAGCAGTGGCCCACCTCTGATTCCTCATTTAAAATATCTGAAGTCGTTGATTGATTAGCCTTGATGGAGATAGGCCTTTTTTTCCCTGTAGGTACAGAGCAGTAGCCTCTTACAAAGCAATTTGCCTCTCAGGTGATGCCTTCTGTGTAGGCTGGATTAACTAGTTACTGGTGCCCGGGAATAGCTGGTACTGTGTCTCCTACTGAGCTCCTGGTGAATCCATCACCATTTTCTCTCTCTGTGTGTGTGTGTGTGTATTTAAGTAAGTGTAATGCATTCCTGATATGGCAAGTTGATTTAGACCCGTGAGTCTCAATTCTGTGGTAGGCAATGGGGTGTGTGTGTGGGGGGGTGCGTGCACATACATAGGGCAGTGTTTTCAAATTATCAATATATGTCTTCCAATCCCTCCTCCTCAGTCATGATAAGCCCCGAGATGGGGAGGCGTGGCTGAGTCATCTGTGTGCAGATGTTTCTTAGGGTTTTCTGGCACAGCTCCCCTCTGCCCAATCCCAAGATGCATCTGCCCTTTGAGAGCTAGGATTAAGCAGGCGCCTAGGGCTGGCCGATGAGTTGTCCCACCACAGTCTGCTGCGTGGAGCTGACTGAGCCTGATGGATCCAACCGCATCTGCAAAGGAACCCATGGGAGCCAGGGGACTGTTTCCGGCATTTCAAAAGGCTTAACAGAAACTATACCTTAACCCAGGATAAGGACACCAAAGCTACCCAAAACATCAAGTTTCCTTGCTTTTGTTGGGAATTGCAAGTCTGTATGGTTTCCTGTGGATTCCAAGTTCTGATTGGCTGTGGATGACATAATAGGAATTTCTGAGACAGGATTGGTCTAACTCTAGACATTGTTACTAGAGCTGGTATCAGGTCTCACTCCCCAAGCTGAGCATGCTTAATTCCTTTAGAATGAGATTGACCTTGAATATGAGTGCCTCATATTTTTGATAAATTGAGCAACTAATTGTTTCTTGTTTACTTAGCTGTGCTTATCATTATCACACCTGTGGCAGTGATTTGTTTTCATAATATTATGAACCCTTTGTAAATGTGGATTGTTGGCTAAAATTTGGATCAGCATTGAAATGGAAAAATAGTACACAGAATCAATCAATTACTGTTAAACATCGTTTGTTAGACTCTTGCCAGCCTGGGGAAGAGACAGAAAAAAAGGTTAGTAAAACTGCAGATCTCATTCAGTGCCCTCATTTTAAAAATGATCCTTTTAAAAGCTTTGCACTAAAAGCGAAGATAATTTACAGTGAAGCACCAACTATTAGTCTCTGTAGCCTCCTGGGATCCTGTTGATTGTATGTACTTTTTGCGTAGTTGTGTTTGATGTATGCACATAATCCCAAAGTCTGCTTTTTCATTTTGTATTATAACGTATAGACCTTCCCATTTTTCTACTTTGCCCCTATGTTTGTCATTCTTAATGGTCACAGCTGCCTGAACTAAACCTGAGATCAGATGGGACAGTCTAGTTCAAGCCATTCGAGAAGGTAGAGACAAGCTATCTGTTTGATCCTTGGTAACATGGCTGGTGGGGTCAACTCTGGCCAAGTCTGCATGGGTACAAAAGATGTGCTCATGCCTGCTGTGGATGCTGAGAATAATAGCTTACATATGCTGAATGTTCTTTCTTAATCTTCCCAGCAGCCCCTGTGAGGTAGGCACTATTATCTCCATTTTACTTATATATGAGGAAAAAAGAGGCTTTTTGCAGTGACTTGTCCACAGTCATACGCCGGTAAGCAGTGGACCTGTGATCCGAAGCTGGGTCTCTTCAGTGCCAGAGTTCTCAACCAGGTTTTTCTGTGCACCTTGGGGCCCGTCCAGTTCTCAGCTCACCTCAGAAAACTAACCACCTTCCACCTTAACCCTCGCGACAAATACATTTGTTAATGTGTACTCGAGTCACAGAGGCTTAATATTAAAACAAGATAAAGCAAATGCTGCAAGCAAGCAGGAGCCCCGGAGAAGGTCCGGGATTTGTTAGTCTTCGTAGGGGCAGAGTGATGTGAAAGGCCAGCCCACGTTCAGCCTTTCCTTTAGTTCCATCCTTCAGTCAGCCTTGACGTTTCTGAAACTTGAGTGGGTACAACAATGACTACATGAGGTCGCCTGAAGCATGTGTACAGTACTTTGTGGGAGACTCAGGAGATTCTCAAGGGTGATTTTGGCTATAGATAGCTGTTTTCCCTGACCCTAGAACCTAGTCCCCACTGGAGAGTGGGCACCAAATTCCTGTGGGTGCTAAAATTAGACCTGTGTGCCCCGCTCCATTCTCTGGACACAGTAAAGAATTTCCCATGTTCTCCCCGATGCCTTTCTCTGTGGCAATGCTTAGAAGTCATTGCAGCAGTCTCTCTGCAGCCTGGAACCGTCCCGGGAAGGGGTGTTTCCTGTGACTGCTACCTGGGCTCCTGTGAGTCTGGGAGCAGGCAGACCCAATTCCTCCGCACTTTTCCAGGGGCTTGCTTCTGTTGAATGAGAAAATTTTACACGTGAATTAAATCAGACTCACGTCCGTGGGCTGGATTGGAAACTGGAGTTCAGACTCTAGAAGTCTGGTTGGGGCAGATGGGTGAAAAGTGTCTGGATTTATCCCCTGGGCCTTTGGCTTCCTAGTCTCTAGAATTGTCTTTTTCTGGAGTGTGGCCCTCATTCTAGGGTCCTGACATTAACTGAAATCAGAATGTGTTTTTCTTTTGAGCGTGTTATAAAGAGTGGTTCTGTGTAGTTGGAAAAGTACACTTGTACCATAGCTGTTACATTGTGGATTGCATAAGTTTTGTGAGCCTAGGAACCTATTTCCCATTTATTTTCCTTCAGGATAAATGGAGTTTGAATTTCAGACAGTTGGCTTACTGATGAACTCTGGGAACTCAGTCTACTCCTGGTTGAGGATTTACTTCCTTTGGTTATTTGTGTGGTGTAAATATTGTAAGTCACCCGAGGGGCTGGATTTGTCTAGAAGGAAGGCCTGGGGGGTTCAGTTCAAGCGTCGCTGCCTTCATGGAGGATGCTAGGATTTGACAAGGCAGAGGAGAGCAGGGAAGGAATTTTCAGTACAGGGAGGTGGGAAGGAGGATGGTTTTCACATGAGCCAGTAGCTCGTCACACCCAGCCAGAATATTGGGAACACTTTAGCGTAACTGAAAATGAGGGTGAGTAGATAGAGGGGCTGGGTTGTATTGGGCCCTGAAGGCCAAGGAGGTTCGATGAGACACAAGAACATGATAGGTTTTTGAGCAAAATG
Organism: Mesoplodon densirostris; assembly: GCF_025265405.1. Classification (NCBI taxonomy): domain Eukaryota; kingdom Metazoa; phylum Chordata; class Mammalia; order Artiodactyla; family Ziphiidae; genus Mesoplodon; species Mesoplodon densirostris. The sequence goes on along the minus strand of NC_082678.1, from coordinate 11,774,991 downwards.
GTGACATGATGAGAGTAGTATTTAAAGAAGGCTAGCCTGGCAGCAGAATGCCATGTGGGCTGGAGACGAGGGCAAGGGGTAAAGTCAGAAAGAAATGCTGAGGTGTGAGGTGTGAGTCAACAGGGCTTGGAGAACTAAAGAGGTTCGGAGGATCAAGAAGAGAGTGTCAGAAGACTCTTTTGGTTGTGGGGCCTTGGTGTTTGGGAGAGCAGAGGTCCCTTGATGGATGAGAGGGAGTGAGTGGGGTCAGGATGGGGTGGACAGGAATGAGATGGGTCTCTTGGGTTTAGAAGTAGACCTCTTCGGGCCTGGATAGAGTCTGTGTGTGGGTGGAGAATAGAGAGGAGTGGGTGGAAGAATTTCTAGCCAAAGAATGGGAGTAGTGATTGGTGTATATAGATGGATATGGGAGACAAGATAGCAACTCATTCCACCTTCCTGGTGAATAGAGGCAAGGCCATGTGCTTAGAGGGAGAAAGGAGGGAGACAAAATTGGAGGCCTAGATGAGAGACAAGACCTAGAATCACACCAGTGGGGGATCTGACTAGGAAGTCAGTATGCGAATTCAGGAATTTCCTGGAAACAGCGAGGACATGGACCAGGTCTGCATGCTACAGCCACCTCCTGGCTGGGGTCTGCAGCAACCTGTACCCAACCCTCTCCCCCCATACCCTCCCTGGTTGGGATGAAGATCCCTGGCAGTGGGAGTGGCTCACACCCACATACGGATGTCTCAAAGGCAGTAGATAATAGTGCTAATGACTTAGAGAGGGTGGTACAGATGATGGTTTGGTCTTGAAAACAGGCCAGCCCTTCTCTTACCATGATCTCCTCTCCATTAAAAAAAAAAAAAAAGCCAGGCAGAGTAGGAGGCAGATGGTTTTTTGTGAGAGGGCGGGGAGTTGTGTCCCTGGGGGGCTCTGCAGGGCACTGTAGAAGTGAGGGCGGTGGGAATGTGGAGCTGGTGTGGTGTGAATCCACGAGAGGGTGAAGCCAAGAGGTTGTGCTTGGAGGGATGTTGGTGCAGAGTAAGAACGAAGGAAGCGTTGGGGTAGAAAGCCTGTCCTTATCACAGCCAGCGCAGAGGCAGCCCTCTTGTAGAGTCTGGCGGAAGTCGGATGGACAAATGTCATCTCTTGCCATGGCACTTGCAAGTGCTGATAATTTGCGTCTCATTCTTAGCTGACTCAGCCCACTTTCCACCTATAACTAGAGGTAAAGGATGTTTCTACAGCTGGGCTAAGCAAGACAAGTCCAGAAGGTCTAGAAGTGTTTGTTAATGTGGGATGAACTGTTACAATATTATTAGAAAAATATTTTGACTTAATTGCCTTAGGCACATTAGTTCAAGTGTACTCTGTTTCCTTTGCTTGACTTGAGCACTTGCCAAGAATAGCTCTGGTGCAGAATGGAAAAGTAGGACTCTAAGTAGGACTCACAGAATTATAGAATTTAGAGCTTTCTGGAAAATTCCTTGAAGACAGTGGAGGACCCCCTCCCCCATTACAATGAAAGAACCCAAGGTTAGGAGAGGTGAAGCGGGTGAACCCTGTCACTGGCATCTGAGGGTCTTGGTCCTCCTTGGAGCTCCTGCCCCTGCTGCCTCATGGCTTCCCTTGGTTTGTGTTTTCAGTGACTGATTCCACTACCAACTGAACAGTTGTCAAAATCTCACACTTGGGTGGGACTTCGGGGCCGGGTCATATCACGGGGCTGCCCTCCAGGTCCTTCCCTGTCACAATCTTCAGTGGTGATGGAGTGGGATGGGGGAAATCTCATCCATGGGACCTGTGGGCAAGTGGTTCTCTTCAGAGGGAACCACAGTGTGGATAGATGGCCATCTGGGACCTCTGCCAGGAGCCCGGTATCTCTAGGCCTTCTTGCAGGCGTCGAACGTGGCCTTGGGTTTCTTGCCTCCTTCCCTTTACTCATGCTCTGTCCTTCACTTGGAATGTACTCTCCACCCTGGGTCTCTGCAGTCAGCTTGTCAAATCTCCAAGGGCCAGCACACACACCGCCTCTGGGAAGCCCTCCTTCATGCCCCCTCTCTCACCTCTTCCCCATCACTTCCTTTCTCTCACTCCCACTGTTCTGCCCTACACACACTTACACACATAGACTTCTCCAACTTGATTTTTTAAAAATTGTCTTCTTTGGACCTCAGATTCCTTACCTGTAAATAAAATTCTGACATTAAGTATACATTTAATCAGATTTTACTGCCCTATATCAAGGTTAAGTCTACTGATGCATATATGAAAAGTATTGTTTCTCACTGAAAAAGAAAGCCTATTCTTTAAGTTCTCAGAGAATTTTTTCAATTTATGAAGAATTAATCCAAAATACTTTTTGCACAGGAGAAGCTGAATGGTTAATAGATATGAGTGGATTCAGATATGTAAACTAGGTTTTCTAGTTTACTAGTATGATTTGGAGGGGGAAAAGTTCAAATACTTTACTATTTATTATAGCTAGAAAATATGATTGTCCATATCAAGTCAGTTTTTCCAAAGTTAAAAGTTTGATTCTTGTATAGGGAACAGAGAACGTTATGTGTGTTACATATGTTATTGTCAGTGTTTTCTAAAATGATTTCAGAGAGTAATGCTTTTAGGCTGATAGAATGAGGAAGGCTTCCTCAGGAAGTAAAAACCCAGCAACTACAAAGAAAAAGATTGAGAGATTCAACACCTAAAAATATAAAACTTTGTATGTTAAAAAAAAAAAACCCATAATGGTAAAAAGTCAGAGATGGGAGGGCCTCCCTGGTGGCGCAGTGGTTAAGAGTCCGCCTGCCGATGCAGGGGATACGGGTTCGTGCCCCGGTCTGGGAGGATCCCATATGCCGCGGAGCGGCTGGGCCCGTGAGCCATGGCCGCTGGGCCTGCGCATCCGGAGCCTGTGCTCCGCGAAGGGGGAGGCCACAACAGTGAGAGGCCCACATATCGCAAAAAAAAAAAAAAAAAAAAAAAAAAAGTCAGAGATGGGGAAAAATATTTTCAGCACATACAGTAGACAAACTGTTGATTATCCATGATACATAAAGTGAATAAGAAAAACCCTTGGGCAAGAAACATGAGTGACCAGTTAATACAAGAGAAACAGATGGGGGACAAAACATGAAATGATATCAAAGTATTGAGATGCCTTTTTCCCACCCATCAGATGGACAATAATTAAAAACAATGTTCATTCTTGACAAGGGTTCAAGGTGGGCACTTTATAAAAGACTTGCTCTGTACACAAGATCTATATAGAAGGCTTTTCAAGGCAGCATTTTTCTAGTTTGAAAACTGGAAAGAACTCAAATTTTTATCAATAAAAGAATGATTAAGTGGATGATGGTATATCTGTACTAGGTAGAAAAAGTGTGTATGCCTGTAGATTTGTATGTATTGGCATAGGAAGGGGTCCAGAAAATAATAAGTGAAAAACAAACAGGAAAGCAATATGCATAGTAGGATTACATTTAAGACTAAAAACAAAAACAGCTTTGTGTGTTTGTGTATATTTATAAATGCATACAGAAGGACAGAGGATACATCCTAAACAGTTGATTTGGGGCAGAGCAGGAGAAATTTTCACTTTTCCTCTCCATACATCTGTTTTTGAAGTTTTTTACAATGAGCTTGAAATTGTGTGTTTTTTTTTAATTGAAGTGAAAATTTATATATGCTTATTCAACCTGTAATTCCACTTCTAAAAATAATTACTAAGGAAATAATAAGAGAGACAGTCAAAGGTTATGAATAGCATCATAATGTATTACAGCATTGTTTGTAATAGCAAAAAATTCCTAGTATCCTGTGTTGAAATGGTTACATTATAGAATATTCATTTTATAAAGCTATTTAAAGTCATGTGTGAAAGAATCTTTGCTGATTTGAGGAAGTACTTACAAGTACAGTTAACATTTAGTAAATGCTTGCTCTGTACCAGGGACCATGCTCAGTGCTTTACCTAAATTGTTTTATTTAATCTTCTGAACCGTCTTTTGCCATTCCCATTTTACAGATGGAGAAAGGGAGGCTTGGTTAGGGTAAATAATTTGCCTGAGGGTCAGACTCCCACCAAGTTGGTAGAACTGAAGCCAAAGGCCTTGCTGATACCCAGATGCTGGATTACTTCACTGTGTTATCTTGAGTATAAAAACAGATGACAACATACATACGGTGTGACTTATTTTATAAAAATGAATCTTTCTGTGTCTTAGTTTTCTCATGGGTAAGGTGTGGGTACAATTTGATATTCTGAGGATAATTATTTTATTTTTAAAATTGACATACACTTACATGTAATTATTTCCCCCAGATTACAGAAGTATTTGGAAATACCTAATTAGTAGAATTTGGAAATACCTAAAAAGTAGAAAATAAAAATGACTGATAAGCCTGTTATATGGAGAAAACTAGCATTAATACCCCCCAGCCCTTTTTGCCTGGTGTGTGTATAGGTATGAACATTATCGAGGTACTTAATAGTTACTGCAGAATTGGTTTCAGAAAAGTTTTTGCTAATTACGTGCCAACATAAGAGAGGGTTTGTCTGCAATAGAGGGTTTGTCTCCACATGCCCTTGACAGCATCACATGTTATATTTTAATGATGGAATTTGATGACCAATATTGTCTCATTGATTTGTTTCGTAATTCTTTGTTGTATTTAGTCAGTTGAGCTCTTTCGTTTGTTATTGGCCATTTGAACTTTTGGGTGAATTGCCTGTTCATGTACTTGGGAAGTATCTATGGAAGATGTCTTCCTAAAGTTGACCATTGAAGACCTTAAGCAAGACTATTAGAAAGTCCTTATAAGTGGAAGTTTCACTCTGCCTATTGGAATACGTTTTTCTTACAGGGATGAATTGGTGGTCTGTGGTTAAAACTTGACTTCCTAACCATTTGGAATTTGACTTTAAAGTTTGACTTTAAGGGACTTTCCTGGCAGTCCAGTGGTTAAGACTCTGCATTTCCACTGCAGGGGGCTCAGGTTCGATGCCTAGTCGGGGAGCTAACATCCTGAATGCCTCGTGGCATGGCCAAAAAAACATTAAAAAAATAAAGGAAGTTTGACTTTAAAATTTAAGGAGTGATTGGTGAAATGTACACAGGCCCTCTCTTATGCAACTTCCTGAGAGTCTATAATTCTTTCAAAATAAAGTTTAAAAAAATTCAAGGAGTAGTAAAACTTTGGCTTCCTCCTGTAACTGAGTTTGACAACTCTGACTGGAAGGGCCGGTGGGAGGTGGGAGGGGGCAATATATGACAACTGACCCAAAGCCAAACAGTGGTTAGGAAACTGCTTTGTTGTTGATGTTGTTTTTTTGTTTTTTTGTTTTTTTTGCGGTATGCGGGCCTCTCACTGCTGTGGCCTCTCCCGTTGCGGAGCACAGGCTCCGGACGCGCAGGCTCAGTGGCCATGGCTCACGGGCCTAGCCTCTCCGCGGCATGTGGGATCTTCCCGGATCGGGGCACGAACCCGTGTCCCCTGCATCAGCAGGCGGACTCTCAACCACTGCGCCACCAGGGAAGCCCGTTGATGTTGTTTTTAATTTGGAAATAATCTCAAACTTTAAAATTGTTGTGGGAATTCCCTGGCAGTCCAGTGGTTAGGACTCCACGCTTTCACTAGGGCCTCAGTTCAATGCCTGGTTAGGGAAGTAAAATCCTGCAAGCCAAGCAGCATGGCAATCAATCAATCAATCAATCAATCAATGGTTGCAAAAATGAAAACTGAATAAGGAACACCATTTACTCTTTCTCAGATTCACCCCTTGTTAACCTTTGACCCCATGAGCTTTTGAAATGTGCTATTTTGTGACCCCAGCCACTACCCTCTGCTCAGCCTCCTTCTGGATTTTCAGCACGACAGTCTCCCAGGTAACAGGTACTCACTCACCTGAACAAAACTGTTTACACCCAGGTTTCAAACTTCTCAAGAACCTACAGTGGTTCTGTTTCCTAAGATTTAAATATAAATCCAGACACTTAGCCTTCAGAGTCTTTGAACAATTGATTCCCTGCCTCTAAACCCCAATATTAATCTTCCTCCCATGCTCCCCAGTACAGCCCTTCAGCTGTAGCTAACCTAATCTTTAGCGACTCTTGTTCTGTCTTGATTGACTCGTTTCCATCTCAGTGCCTTTCCTCGCGCTGATATTTCATGTCCGCCATATTATTTTGTTCACGTTTCTTCCTCGTAAGTCACATACATGACTTTTCTGCTTAAAAAAAAATTTCCCAGACTTCTTTACTCTATAAGCACCATCTGATTTGGGCATACCTGTCCTGAGTTTTCATTACTTTAGGGTTGTTTTGTTTTGTTTTGAACTTTCATATAGATGTCATCATACGACATCCATCTGTTGTCTCCTTGAGACCCCCCCACCCTGGCCCCCCGTGGATGGCATCGGCGTTATCTTTTATAAACCTCCGTAGGCCTCGTGTGGTTGTGCTGAAGGTATGACCTGGTTTTGAATGAGTTACTGTGAACTGTATTTGGATTTCATTACTGGAACCATCGATTATTATAGAAATCTATAAAGCAAAATTCTAATCATGTTGATGCTTTTGAACACCTTTTTCTTTCAGGGATGTGGCCCTCTTCCCAGGTGGGCCTTCCTCATGGCAGGTAAAAGGCCATGCAGTGGCTGCAGAGGGTGAAGCTGTTGTGTACTAGTAGTATAAACCTTTTCTTGTTTTCCTGGGCTGGAAGAGACTTTGAGCGGGGGTCTGGGAACCTAATAACTAATGGGAAAGGAGTTCCGAGTTTCTACCAGTCAAGGTCCAAGTACCTTGGGAGGCTTGTCTGTGCTGGTAGTAGAGTACTTTCTTTTCTTTTTCTTTTCTCTTTTTAAATGAAACTAAGCCTAGCACTAGCTCATTATTTACAATGTCAATATTGATTTTTGTTTGTGAGGTGGAGTATTAACAGATTAGAATGGCTGCTGGCAATTCTCACATGCTTCATTGACTTTAAATGAATCAAGGGATGGCTACTAAGATGTACTTGAGATTTTTAGGCTAAATCAGAACTTCCTACTATGGTTGTTTCCGACCAGATTCACCGTTTCCTCTGCAGCATCAAGGTGGAAAAAAATGAGCCTTGAGGCCCTTCTCTACTTTTCATAAAACCAAATGCTATTAAAAACTGCACAGATAAGAGGTGTTAAGACATCCTCTGCAATACAATGCGGCTTGACTCTTTTCCGCTGCCAAGAGATGTTTTTGAATTAAGACTATTGACCGACACAGCCCATGCTAGCAGACGGTGCCCATACATCATATGTCCAAGTGCAAGCTTGTTCAGAGACAGCAAATATCTAACGGGCCAAATCTTACAAAGATGAAGAGTTTTCACAGTGATTTTGAAGGAGTAGGGACGCTCCTGAGAAATGAGGCGTGTTCCTTCCAAACCAGGCTTGCCTCTTAAGGTGCAGTATTCCTGTGCTCTCTACATCTGGAGACACGTTTAATTTTCAGTCAAAGTTGCTTGCTTCCCTCCTCTTTTTCCTTCCTTCAGCACTTCCTCTAATCTAGTATATGCGTTAGAGATTAATAATAATCATGTTGATAATAATAATGATAAGGGCCACATTACTATTTGTTCTAATGTGGAAGGACCAAGAGGAGGAGTTGCTGATAAATGAGTGGCCTGAAAGGAGCTCTTTTCTCTTTTTATGTCTCTGTAGGACCCCGAGATTGAATTGTTTCAAATACAGCTAGAGGTAGCAAGGGCAGTTATTATTAGAAAATTAGTCCAAAAAACTCACAGAAAACAAACCTATCAGATTCAGAGAGGTTATTATATCTGAGCTAATAAATGCCAACATTGAGTCTTGAAATAGCTCTTCATTTTTTTTTCCTCCCCACATGAATCTTTAGTAAAAGGCAAAATATTCATTCGATTATGAAGAGAAGCACGAGTATGGATAGCTCTTCATTTTTCATGGTACAGTCTGATTTATTGTTGATTGGTTTTTCATGGACTAATTAATGATGATAACCTTTTTGAGTGACTAGAAATAAAATAAATTTCATGGATGTTTGGTATTCTAACCCTGACTCCACTGAGGTTGATAGGTTCGTGGAGTTCATGATAGGGAGGGAAGTTGGCTACTGGCTTCCTGTTGAGGCGTTTTGTTTTTTATGAGTTCAGATTAGATGGGAGCCATTGATTTGTTCCTTATTTTTAGACTGGATAGAATAGAATCCTTCATCAATGCTGGGGAGAGAAACCCTTATTAGAGGCTTTCTCTCTCCTTTTTTTTTTTCCACTTTCAAATTATTTGATTTATTCACTTAGGACTAGGTGATATCTGAGCTTCCCTTTCCATTGGAATATTCTGTGATTGAGTTTTGTTTATTTATTTATTTTCTTACTTAAAATTTTTTTTTTAAATTGGAGTATAATTGCTTTACAATGTTGTGTTAGTTTCTGCTGTACAATGAAGTGAATCGGCTATATGTATACATATATCCCCTCCCTCTTGGACCACCCCCCCATCCCACCCATCTAGGTCATCACAGAGCACCGAGCTGAGCTCCCTGTGCTATACAGCAGGTTCCCACTAGCTATCTATTTTACACATGGTAGTATATTTATCTCAAACCTAATCTCCCAGTTTGTCCCACCTTCCCCTCCTGCGTCCACATGTCCATTCTCTACGTCTGTGTCTCTATTCCTGCTCCTGCCCTGCAAATAGGTTCTTCTGTACCATTTTTCTAGATTACACACATATGTGTTAATATACAATATTTGTTTTTCTCTTTCTGACTTCACTCTGTATTATAGACTCTAGGTCCATCCACCTCACTACAAATAACTCAGTTTCATTTCTTTTTATGGCTGAGTAATATTCCATTGTATATATGTGGCACATCTTCTTCATCCATTCATCTGTCGATGGATACTTAGTCCACGTCCTGGCTGTTGTAAATAGTGCTGCAATGAACATTGTGTTACATGACTCTTTATGAATTATGGTTTTCTCAGGATATATGCCCAGTAGTGGGATTGCTGGGTTGTATGGTAGATTTATTTTTAGTTCTTTAAGGAACCTCCATACTGTTCTCCATAGTGGCTGTATCAGTTTATATTCCCACCAACAGTGCAAGAGGGTTCCCTTTTCTCCACACCCTCTCCAGCATTTATTATTATTGATGATGGCCATTCTGACTGGTGTGAGGTGATACCTCACTGTAGTTTTGATTTGCATTTCTCTAATAGTGATGTTGAGCACCTTTTCATGTGCCTCTTGGCCATCTGTATGTCTTTGTTGGTGAAATGTCTGTTTAGGTCTTCTGCCTATTTTTTAATTGGGTTGTTTGTTTTTTTGATGTTGAGCTCCATGAGCTGTTCGTATATTTTGGAGATTAATCCTTTGTCTGTTGCTTCGTTTACAAATATTTCCTCCCATTCTGAGGGTTGTCTTTTCGTCTTTATGGTTTCCTTTGCTGTGCAAAAGCTGTTAAGTTTAATTAGGTCCCAGTTGTTTATTTTTGTTTTTATTTTCATTACTCTGAAGAGGTGGGTCAAAAAAGATCTTTCTGTGGTTTATGTCAAAGAGTGTTTTTCCTGGGCTTCCCTGGTGGCGCAGTGGTTGAGAGTACGCCTGCCGATGCAGGGGACACGGGTTCATGCCCCGGTCTGGGAAGATCCCACATGCCGCGGAGCGGCTGGGCCCGTGGGCCACGGCCACTGAGCCTGTGCGTCTGGAGCCTGTGCTCCGCAACGGGAGAGGCCACAACAGTGAGAGGCCCGTGTATCGCAAAAAAAAAAAAAAAAAAAAAAGAGTGTTTTTCTTATGTTTTCCTCTAAGAGTTTTATAGTGTCCAGTCTTACATTTAGGTCTTTAATCCATTTGGAGTTTATTTTTGTGTATGGTGTTAGGTAGTGTTCTAATTTCATTCTTTTACATGTAGCTGTCCAGTTTTCCCAGCAGGCATCTTATTGAAGAGGCTGTCTTTCTCCATTGTATATCCTTGCCTCCTTTGTCATAAATTAAGTGACCATATGTGCGTGGGTTTATCTCTGGGCTTTCTGTCCTGTACCATTGATCTATATTTCTGTTTTTGTGCCAGTACCATACTGTCTTGATTACTGTAGCTTTGTAGTATAGTTTGAAGTCGGGGAGCCTGATTCCTCCAGCTCCATTTTTCTTTCTCAAGATTTCTTTGGCAATTCGGGGTCTTTTGTGTTTCCATACAAATTGTAAAATTTTTTGTTCTAATTCTGTGAAGAATGCCGTTGGTAGTTTGATAGGGATTGCATTGAATCTGTAGATTGCTTTGGGTAGTATAGTCATTTTCACAATACTGATTCTTCCAATACAAGAACTTGGTATATTTTTCCATCTGTTTATGTCACCTTTGATTTCTTTCATCGCTGTTTTATAGTTTTCTGAGTACAGGCCTTTTGCCTCCTTAGGTAGGGCTATTCCTAGATATTTTATTCTTTTTGTTGTGATGGTAAATCTGATTGTTTCCTTAATTTCTCTTTCTGATTTTTCGTTGTTAGTGTATAGGAATGCCAGAGATTTCTGTGCATTAATTTTGTATCCTGCAACCTTACCAAATTCATTGATTAGTTCTAGTAGTTTTCTGGTGGCATCTTTAGGTTTTTCTGCAAACAGTGACAGTTTTACTTCTTCTTTTCCAATTTGTATTCCTTTTATTTCTTTTTCTTCTCTGATTGCCGTGGCTAGGACTTCCAAAACTATGTTGAACAATAGTAGTGAGAGTGGACATCTGTGTCTTGTTCCTGATCTTAGTGGAAGTGCTTTCAGTTTTTCACCATTGAGAGTGATGTTTGGTGTGGGTTTGTCATATATGGCCTTTATTATGTTGAGATAGGTTCACTCTGTGCCCATTTACTGGAGAGTTTTTATCATAAATAGGTGTTGAGTTTTGTCAAAAGCTTTTTCTGCATCTACTGAGATGATCATATGGTTTTCATTCCTTAATTTGTTAATATGGTGTATCACGTTGATTGATTTGTGTATATTGAAGAATCCTTGCATTCCTGGGATAAATCCCACTTGTTCATCATGTATGATCTTTTTAATGTGTTGTTGGATTCTGTTTGCTAGTATTTTGTTGAGGATTTTTGCATCTATGTTCATCAGTGATGTTGGTCTGTGATTTTCTTTTTTTGTGATATCTTTGTCTGGTTTTGGTATCAGAGTGATGGTAGCCTCATAGAACGAATTTGGGAGTGTTCCTCCCTCTGCAATTTTTTTGGAAGAGTTTGAGAAGGATAGGTGTTAGCTCTTCTCTAAATGTTTGATAGAATTCACCTGTGAAGCCATCTGGTCTTGGACTTTTGTTTGCTGGAAATTTTTTTTTTTTCTTTTTTTTGCGGTACGCAGGCCTCTCACTGCTGTGGCCTCTCCCGTTGCAGAGCACAGGCTCCGGACGCGCAGGCTCAGCGGCCATGGCTCACGGGCCCAGCCGCTCCGGGGCATGTGGGATCCTCCCGGACCGGGGCACGAACCCGTGTCCCCTGCATCGGCAGGTGGACTCTCAACCACTGTGCCACCAGGGAAGTCCCTGCTGGAAAATTTTTAATTACAGTTTCAATTTCATTACTTGTGATAGGTCTGTTTATATTTTCTAATTCTTCCTGGTTGAGTCTTGGAAAATTGTACCTTTCCAAGAATTTGTCCATTTCTTCATGGTTGTCCATTTTATTGGCATATTGTTATTTGTAGTAGTCTCTTATAATCCTTTATATTTCTGTGGTGTCAGTTGTGATTCCTCCTTTTTCATTTCTAATTTTATTGATTTGCATCCTCTCCCTTTTTTCTTGATGAGTCTGGCTAAAGGTTTATCAATTTTGTTTATCTTCTCAAAGAACCAACTTTTAATTTTATTGATCTTTGTTACTGTTTTCTTCGTTTCTATTTCATTTATTTCTGCTCTGATCTTTATGATTTTTTTCCCTTCTACTGACTTTGGGTTTTCTTTGTTCTTCTTTCTCTGGTTGCTTTAGGTGTGAGGTTAGATTGTTTATTTGAGATTTTTCTTGTTTCTTGAGGTGAGATTGAATTGCTATAAACTTCCCCCTTAGAGCTGCCTTTGTTGTGTCCCATAGGTTTTGGGTTGTTGTGTTTTTGTTGTCATTTGTTTCTAGCTATTTTTTGATTTCCTCTTCCTTATTAGAGGCTTTCTCAATCTTAATGAGAGCTATGAACATCTTTACAAGGCATAGTAACTTTAACGGAGAGTTATAGTGAAGACTTTCATCAAGACCCATCTCCAGAACTGTTTGAGATATGCTGCTTCCTTGAAACATAACTGACTGAGGCTAAGGTTTGGAGAGAGTTTGGCTCTAAATAGCTTCCCCCCACCCCCCAAAAGTATGGGAGCGTAAATGAATACATTTGCATTTACAGTATTGTCTTAGAATATGACCACATGGTGCTATAAACACTAAACAACAGTGTGAGCTTTTTGAATAGAATTGTTTTAGTCAGCATGATAAGTAGTTCAAAATATTACATTATTTCATTCTAAAGTTTTGAATGGTGAAAATTTTTTTTTTTTTTTTTTGCGGTACGCGGGCCTCTCACTGTTGTGGCCTCTCCCGTTGCGGAGCACAGGCTCTGGACGCACAGGCTCAGCGGCCATGGCTCACGGGCCCAGCCGCTCCGTGGCATGTGGGATCTTCCCGGACCGGGGCACAAACCCGTGTACCCTGCATCGGCAGGCGGACTCTTAACCACTGCGCCACCAGGGAAGCCCGTGAAAAAATTTTTTAATTTTATTTTTAATTAAGGTAAAGTATACATAACATAAAATTTACCATCCTGTTTTTAAGCATGCAACTCAGTAGTGTTAAGTATATTCACATTGTTCTGCAACCGATCTACAGACCTTTTTCATCATACAAAACTCCATTAAAAAACAACTCCCTATTTTCTACTACCCCCAGCCCCTGGTAACTGCCATCCTACTTTCTGTTTATTTGAATTTGACTACTTTAGCTAGCTCACATAAGTGGAATCATACAGTATCCATTTTTTTGTGTGACTGGCTTACTTCACTTAGCTTAATGTCCTCGAAGCTCTCAGGTCTAAGTGAGGGCTGTTTTGCTTCTGGTTCATCTACTACCAGGTAGATAGATGTAGCCCTTTGGCATTCCATCTCATTGTGGAACAGTCTCCAGTTAACGGCTCCACCTCAGCCAGCCCTGAACTTTGATTTCTGCTCAGGAGATCCACAAGATGAAGGTTCCAATTTGCCAGAATCATCCAGTGTTTTGAGGTCAAGAGCGGCTTCTGTAGGGCTTATCCCTCTGGGGTTCTTAATTCCTTTTGGCCTGGTGGTTCCTTACTCAGTTGTTGAAGCTTCAGTGCTTTTCAGATTTTTAAAAAAATATGGATTTCATTGTTAGTTGTTTTCAGCAGAGTGGTGGACCTGATGATGGAGCCTGTATTCCCAGACACCAGACCTCCGGCTTCGGTTTGTCAACGTTGCCTCTGCCACCCCCATGCATTCTGAGGCTGGACGGGGTTAATCTTTAGCACCACTTTGCTCATGACCAAATCAGACTTTTTTTTTTTTTTTGCGGCACGCGGGCCTCTCACTGTTGTGGCCTCTACCGTTGCGGAGCACAGGCTCCGGACGCGCAGGCTCAGCGGCCATGGCTCACGGGCCCAGCCACTCCACGGCACGTGGGATCTTCCCGGACCGGGGCACGAACCCGTGTCCCCTGCATCGGCAGGCGGACTCTCAACCACTGCGCCACCAGGGAAGCCCCAAATCAGACTTCTGTTTAAACATATCTCTGGCAGAAAATCATCCTATATGACAATGTGAGCTATAGGCCCTCCCCTCACAAGACTCAAAATCAGTGTTAAAACCCACGGTCTTGTCCTGGTGGCTTTGGAAGAAGGAGACCTGCTGGGTGAGAAATGACCTTTTTCGACATTTCAATTCCTGAGGGCTTCAGATAAGGTTGTCCCCCCCTTTTTTTTTTGAGCCTGGTTATAATTGAATTAAGATAGCAAAGGGCAGGAGGCTACTTTTTTATGATACTAGCTTGACAGATGGATAACGAATTCTTATTTCCCAATCCTGCTAATCACATGCTAGCTGTCGAGAACTGAGCTTTTTGTTCCTGGTAGAGCTGTTCATGCCAGAACACGGAAGGCAGGTACCAAGGCCGGGACAAGCAATCATAATGAGTGTCCATGCCATTCTTGAGGAGACAGATTGCTGTGGTGGCAAAGACATCAGGACATGAGTGTCAAAAGCCTGTGTCTTGGGCTTCCCTGGTGGCACAGTGGTTGAGAGTCCGCCTGCCAATGCAGGGGACACGGGTTCGTTCCCCAGTCCGGGAAGATCCCACGTGCCGCGGAGCGGCTGGGCCCGTGAGCCATGGCCGCTGAGCCTGCGCGTCAGGAGCCTGTGCTCCGCAACGGTAAAGGCCACAGCAGTGAGAGGCCCGCGTACCGCAAAAAAAAAAAAGCCCGTGTCTAACCGTCTCCCCGTCCCCTCCTCATTCAGTGCTGTGTCCTTGGACCAACCACGTAAAGTTCCTGGACAACAGTCAGGTGCTTTTCCTCTTGATCTTGGCTGTCCTGCAGTGCTGTGACTGTGGGATGGTCAGTTTTACAGGCCCCAGCCGCCAGCCATTGAAGGATGGAGAGGAGGAGGCTTGGAGGACTCCCCAGGAGGAGGAAGGAGTGGCCACTTGATGGTTTGTCTAGAACCCAAACCAGGGACTCGAGTTCCAGGACACACAGTTATCCAGCAGTTTGGGTCCTAGAAGCAGTCTTTGTTTATCTGGTCTAACCCCCTCATTTGCAGATAAGCAAACAGAGCCCTAAGATTTTCTTATATTTAAAAAGTAGTAGTGCTGCTCTAGCCTCACATGGCATGTTTTAGTACAAAACTAGTGAGGTGGAGCTAGACTTTGGTCAGCATGGATGTGAGGGAGGTTACTCTAAACCTCTGAAGCCACTGCCTGAGCCCTGGAGAAAGACATTAGCCATGGTGAGCCAGACTACGTACTCCAGCTGTTTGCCTGGCACCTAGCTCTCTATGGGGCCCAGCTCAGGCCCAATTGGCTGACACAGACCTCTGCGGTCAGGCCACTCAAGATGGCTGTTCTCTTGCTCTCTGTACATCCCCAGCCCGACCTGCGCCTGCTTCACACACACTCTACTCACATGACTGACCTTCCTGCATGCTTGCCCCAGGCCCCAGTTAGTGATTGTTCTTATGAAAAGGGCGGTGAGGGGCACGCCCCACTGCTAGTTTCCCTGGTAACCAATGAGCAAACCTGACATAAGTTCCCCCTATAACTGGCTGTCTCCCGTTCCCCCTGTGAGTGAAGACTGCTGCCATGTCCTGCCCACCGCCCACCACCCAGGTGGGGTGTCGCTTCAGAACCTTGCTTCAGATAGATAAGCTTCCCCATCGTTAAACCATTGATGTCTCCGTAGCTGCCTCCAGGGTCTTTCTTCTGTCTTGAAGCGGGGTGAGCACAGGGCTGTAGGCCTGCAGGGTGCAGCCCAACAAGACCTGAAGACAGTCTAGTCAGAGATCAGCAGAGGTCCCTTTAACTGGCAAGCCAGGGGGCCCGACTATGTGTTGGAGGTTTGGGCAGATCGGCCCCTGATGGCCCTTCCTGGGCAGGTGCCAGCGCACTGTTCTCCAGGACCCAGGCTGCTGAGACCACAGGCTCCTGGACACACTGCTGTTTGGCCCTGTGGCCCTGGACTGGGCCTGACTCTGCCTGTGGACCCCCAGGCCATCCCACCCTCAACTATAAAAGAGCCTCTCCACTCTTGCCTTGCTCCTCAGAGGACTGACTCACACTGTTCAGCCCCCCAGTCATGCTCTCTGTATGTGCACCTGTGCCCAACTGTGACTGCACTTTTACTACCAGTGAAGCAGCCTCAGAGCAGCAGAGCCTTTCAGATCATCCTTAATGTTATTAAAGCAATTTAAATAAAGCTGATTTTTCAGCCTATTGAGGATTATCAAATACCAGACTTTTAAAATTACCTCTGTAATTTTCTTTTAAAATTACCCTTATAAAAGCGGGTGACAGTAAAGTGAAATATGTGTGTTGCGCTTGGTATTTTTCTTCTCACTAAGCCAACAAACCTGTTGGCTTTGAGATAACAGGGAAGGATTGTCCTGGACCCGAGGCTGTGTCTTTCTAGCTTGCCGCCAGCTCCTGGATTTAAATTGCTTTGTCTGATTGATTGAGATCATTCCCTTTTCTTGGATCCAATGGGGATAGGAGAGCCTGAGGGTCATGAATGAGCTTGGGCAAAACTCTGTTGAAAAATTTTTATGAAAGTAATTTCTCTCAAGTGTTGATACTGAAAATGTGTTGTTTCAGATGTGTCCTTGTTGTGACTGGGCCCTTGAACTGTAATTCTTGTCATCGCTGGGTTATTTCCTGTTTCTAGGAAATAGTTTTTCTTGCCCACCCGCCCCAGGTCCCCCCCCCACCATCCCCTCAACACACACACAGGTTTACCTTTTCTCTTGTTGGTAGTATCAGTTGCTAGCATTTTGAACATGAGTATTTGGTGGAAGACTTAACTATAGGAGTTTTTCAAATTAAAGAAACAAGCAAGGGACTTCCCTGGTGGTCCAGTGGCTAAGACTCTGCACTCCCAATGCAGGGGGCCCAGGTTCGAGCCCTGGTCAGGGAACTAGGTCCCACATGCCGCAACTAAAGATCCCACATGCTGCTACGAAGATCCTGCGTGCCACAACTAAGACCCGGCACAGCCAAATAAATAAATAAATAAATAAATAAGTATTTTTAAAAAGAAAAGAAAAAAAAGAAACAAGCAAGCAACATAATGTTGATTGTCTATGGCAGACTACTTGTGTGAGTATATCAGATTGGGTTGTGTACCATCACCTGTAAACATAAACGTAGGGCTTTAGATTTGGAAAGGACTCTTGGTGCCTCGTTTAACAGATGAAGATTCTGAGACCCGTAGAGGTCTTGGCTTGTTCAAGGTCCCACAGAATCAGCTGGAAAAGGAGCAAGTATCAGAAGCCCTATTTCCTGGTCCCAAGGCTGCTCTTTCCTCTCTCGCATGATGCCTCTCTTGTACTGGTGGTCTCCCCCCGCTCTCCAATACCCACCCTCCATCCTGGACAGGGAGAATAGACCCATGTGTCAGGACACACCATGCCTGTGCTCATCTTCATGCCTTTGTCCCTTCTTTCTAGTCACACCCATTTAGCCACAACCTACCCCTCAGTTTAAAAGAGCGAGCGGGTGTCCTACCGTCCACCCTGCTCTCACCCTCCTCAGAATGCCTGAAGGTCACTCCTCAAGTGCTTTTTAGCTCCTTTGATGGGGTTTCTTTCCAGATTGTGTTCATTTCCCTCTTGTAGGACCTGTCATGATGCCTTGTTCCCAATAAATGGGCTGTAAGTGAATAGGGGGAGATGTAATGCACTGGGTGTCACAGGGTGCGCTTGGCTTCTTTTGTTTTTCTGCCCAGCTTTTCAGGTGTGTTTTCTCTCCAGCAACTAAGCTCCTGAAGGGCAGAAAGCATAGCCTCCATGTCTCTCGCCCTAGCTCTTAGCAGAGTTCTCAGTTGGTGGTGGGTTGCAGCATTGAGACTTCATTTTCCTGCCCTTTGATTCTTGGATTCAGTTTAAAATACAAGTTTGCTTTATCTTGAAGCCTCAGAAAATGGCCATGTCTTCGTGGCTGCCTAAATACTCTGGCCTTAGGGTACCTACCATTTGGGGAATAAAGAAGCCGACAGATCACAGCAGTTAGTTTGCAGATTTCCCTTACCACCCTTGGATACTTTGCTCCATATATGCAGTGGCAAGATATATGAGAATTGGTGGGAGACGCCAAAGAATTGTTAGGATTGCTGTGAAAATTGCAATGAAAGCAGTAACCCTCCAGAATTAGCTTTTTATAGCTGGAAAACCACTGGTGAAATTTTTATTCCAAGATCCTCAAAATCGCCAGGATGCTGCATTTTATCCTGTTGGACTTCTGAAGTAATACTGGTAGCAACTGTTGTGCAGGTCTTTCAAGCCTTGCAATATAGAATTCCTGATAGAAATGAGCCAGTTAAGAGGGAGGAAACGATGAGTTAGATGTTGTGAAGGAAAACAGATTGTATGGGGTTTATAACACTTGTTTGTAGTTTGCTCATAAAAGAGAATGCCTAACTGGAATTTATCTGATGAAAAGTAAACCATTAAACCTGCTCAAGTAAAAACAGTGGCCATCTGCCAAGTAAAAGCATAATCACCATTTAGAAGTGAGCTTCATCTGCATTCCTGTCCACACACGACAGCGTGTCCCGTGGAGAAACCGCTTTCTGACTTCTGGTTTTCTCGCTGTTTTCACAGAGCCTGAGCCCTTGTGAAGCCGGCGATGACAAGTCTGAATGGTCGCCATGCCGAAAAAACCATTGACATGCCAAAACCGTCAGCCCCCAGAGTACACGTGCAGAGGTCCGTGTCCCGAGACACTATCGCCATCCACTTCTTGGCATCCGGGGAGGAGGAGGAGGAAGAGGAGGAGGAGTTCAGGGAGTACCTGGAGGAGGGGCTGGACGACCAAAGCATTGTAACGGGGCTCGAAGCCAAGGAAGACCTCTATCTTGAGCCCCGTGGTGGCCATGACCCCTCTGGCCCTGGCGCCCAGCTCATCCTGGCAGATGGACTGTCCGTGTCCCCTGCCATCTTGCCCGTCTCTGAGAACACTGCAAAGCTGCTGGAGCCCCCTCCTGCAGCAGCACAAGTATTAAGCACGGTGCCATTGGCTCTGTCCCCGGGCTCGTCTTCGTCGGGGCCCTTAGCTAGCTCTCCCAGCGTGTCGTCCCTTTCTGAGCAGAAAACCAGTTCTTCCTCCCCGCTGTCCTCACCTTCCAGGTCTCCCATCCTCCCACCCAGTGCCTCGTCCTCCACCCTTTCCAGCGCAAAGCCCTTCATGAGCCTCGTGAAGTCCCTGTCGACCGAGGTGGAGCCAAAAGAATCCCCCCACCCCCCACGGCACCGGCACTTGATGAAGACGTTAGTCAAGTCTCTGTCCACCGACACCTCCAGGCAGGAGTCAGATAACGTGTCGTACAAGCCACCCGACTCCAAGCTGAATTTGCACCTGTTCAAGCAGTTCACGCAGCCACGAAACACAGGTGGAGATTCCAAAACTGCACCCTCTTCCCCTCTGACGTCGCCTTCCGATACACGCTCCTTTTTTAAAGTGCCCGAAATGGAGGCGAAAATCGAAGACACTAAGCGACGCCTTTCCGAAGTCATATATGACCCTTTTCAGCTTTTTAGTAAAATTATAGGGGAAGAAAGTGGCAGCCATAGGCCCAAAGCCTTATCTTCAAGTGCTTCAGAGCTCTCCAATCTGTCCAGCCTGAACGGTCACTTGGAAAGCAATAACAACTACAGCATCAAGGAGGAGGAGTGTGACTCCGAGGGAGAGGGCTTGGGGAGCGACCCCGGCGTCCCCGGGAGTGACCATCCCCAGTCCTCCGAGGACCCCGCGAGAGAGGCACAACCGAAGAGTTCTCAGGGGAGCAGTCTGAAGGAGGTAGGCCTGAAGACCAGCTCTCTGGTTCTTGAGAGATGCTCTCTGTCTGCCTTGGTGAGCAAAGAAGATGAAGAGTTTTGCGAACTGTACACTGAGGACTTTGATTTGGAAGCGGAAGGAGACAGTAAAGTTGAGAGGCTCTCAGAAGTCCCTCTCAAGCCAGAGGTGCTGGCGGACGATGGCACGGCTCTGGACAGTGACCACGAGGTGGACTCGGCCATGCAGCACCCCGAATTGCCCGTGAAGATGCTGGGCTTCTTTGTCATGTGTGTCTATGCGTACCTCATCCTCCCCCTCCCCCAGTACGTGAGTGGACTCTTTCTGGGCATTGGCCTTGGATTCATGACTGCAGTTTGCGTGATTTGGTTTTTTACACCACCAAGTGCTCCTAAATATCACAGATTACATAAAAATCTACAACACTGGAACCCGAGGTCTCTGGATATCAAAGAACCTGAGATACTGAAGGTAAGCCTCTCCGCAGTAGCCGGCTGGCATCCAGCCTCATTTTAGATCTGACTTTATTCTTTTAGTTCATTGTCACAGGTTTTTGCCCAAGCAGTGTTTTTAAGACTTTGGGATCTGTTCATTCTCCAGGCACCCAAGAGACTTGTTTGGTAAACCTCATTCTAGTTCAGGTTTTGCCAGTTCACCATGTGGTTTTTCAAGGCTCTCCATGGCTCTGGAGAGTAGCGTTTCCATCCAGTTTCCATTCCGGTCTCTCTCTGTAAAGTTGCCAGGGATTTGCTACTTGCTCAGGATTCGTTATAGCTGAGTCTGTTAGGATTAAATATCCTTGAGACCTCGGAGCAGGGTTAAATACTCCTGGAATGCAAGAGAAGGGACGGAGGAAGAGAAGGCAGACTAACGTCAGGGGTGGGCCACTGCTGGCACTGCTCTGTGCTCTGTGCACAGTGGGGTCTGGGCTCGAGAAGGAGGCATCACCTTCCCGTGCACGTCAGATCTCAGGATTCGGGCCTCCTGAGGGGCGCCCGAGGCAAACCACTAGGGTGCAGAAAGAAACTACTAGAACTTCCATTTTGTTTATTTCTGCATATTTAAAAAGTTTCTGGTTGTTGTGTGTTTCACAGTATATACCATATAGAAGTACAGCTGTAGCTTGTATAGGTCATAAGTCATAGGCACATACACACTTCTTTGTATATATATTTTTTAATTTTGGTAAAATACACCTAACAGAATTTACCATCTTAACCATTTTTAAGTGTACAGTTCAGCGGTACTATACTTAATATTCATTCACATTGTTGTACAGCCATCACTACCATCCAGCTTGTAAAACTGAAACTCTGAACCCATTAAACAATAACTCCCTATTTTCCGCTCTGCCTAGCTCCTGGTAACCACCGTTTTATTTTCTGTTTTTTTTTTTTTATTTTGAATACTCGAAGTATGTCATATTAGTGGAATCACACAGTATTTGTCTTTTTGTGACTGTCTTGTTTCGCTTGGAATAATGTCCACAAGGTTCTTACCTGTTGTAGCCTATTGCAGAATTTTGTTCCTTTTTAAAGGCTGAATAATATTCCATTGTATGTCTATACTTACTACATTTTGCTTGTCCATTCATCTGTTGGTGGACACTGGGTTGTTTCCGCATTTTTGCTATTGTGAGTAATGCTGCTATGAACGTGGGTGTATAAACAGGTTTTCAAGACCCTGCTTTCAATTCTTTGGGGTATGTACCCAGAAGTGAAATTGATGGATCATATGGTAATTTAATTTTGATATTTTGAGGAACTGCCATACTATTTTCCACCGTGGATGTACCATTTTACATTCCCACCAATAGTGTACGAGGATTCCAGTTTCTCCACATCCTTGCCAACACTTGTTATTTTCTGTTTTTTTGATAATTTTTTTATAATTCAAAGCTTGTTTGGTTTCTCTGTTAATAGGTTTGTCCTCCTCTCTGTCTAAATGAGTGCTCAAAAAATGGCACCATGATCTCTATTTATTACAACACAAAAACGAAAACAAAAACCCCACAACAAAACAAGGGGAAGAACTCTCAGGGTCCAAAATACTGTTTGTCTTGTTTTGTTTTTTAATTTCATAACCTTTTTTCCTTATTTAAAAAAAAAGCACTATCAATGTTTAAAAAAACCACAGAAAACCCAAAGGAAATAGATACTCTTTATCACACTAGTGGGAAGGAATTATAGTTAATATATAATATATACATATATGTACATATATATTTGGTATATATCCTTGTTTTTTCCTACATTTCTGCATGTATGAGTACATATATCATACACATTCACACTCATGCACTCTTTTTGTTTTGATTTAATGGGATCATGTACAGGCGTATCTCAGAGATATTGCAGGTTTGGTTCCAGAGCACCACAATAAAGCAAAATATTGCAGTAAGGGAGTCACACGAATTTTTGGTTTCCCAGTGCATATAAAAGTTATGTTTACACTGTACTGTCCTCTGTTAAGTGTGCAATAGCATTCTGTCTAAAAAAACAGTATATATATCTTAATTTAAAAATACTTCATTGCTACACAATATTATAAATAAACTATACTTCAATAAAATAAGTTTTTTTAAAAAGTTATTGCTAAAAAATGTTAACCATCACCTGACAATGCCGGGTTGCCACAGACCTTCAATTTGCAAGAAATACAACATCAATGAAGCTTAGTAAAGCAAAACACAATAAAATGAGGTATGCCTGTGTTTTGCAGTTCAATTTTTTTTTTTCCCTTTCACATGGCAATATGTTATGAGACTGTTTCTTTTTTAAGAGAAGCTGGTGCTGAATCTTGAGGCTATGGCACACTTAAGCTTAGCATTAATATAAGAAGTGGAGCAAAAGTGACTCATTATGCATGGTTGCTAAACTTTTTTGATAGGGTGGTGCCGTGACTACCTGAATTACATGCCCTCTAAGGAAGTTAGCGCTAACTTTAGCAAAGAAAAATGGTACTTACATTAACTCAGTGCCTAATGACTGACTGCAGTATTCAGTTTAAACTAGTTCGAGCTCTTAATTGTCTTGGGAAGATTTTACTTTTAATCCAGTCAATCTTTAATGCTGAGTCCAGTTTACTAAGTAATCTACTGATTAATCAGGAACTTACTACCTACACAGAGGATGACAAAGTTATAGCACAGTGTGGTTGTTTTGATCTGATCATTGAAACAGTAAAGGCAGCACTACGATGCTGAGCACCAGCAGAGGGCTGAGCGTTGGGTATATTATCTCATTTAATCCTCATCACAGCCCTTTTCAGTTAAGTTGTGTGCTCATGAGGACATGAAGGCACAGAGAGGGAAGTTACTTGCCCAAGGTCACGTAGCTAGTGAATAGGGGAGCCATGCAGGACTGACTCTTTTTCCTTCCTTCCTTTCTTTCTTTCTTTCTTTCTTTCTTTTTCTTTCTTTCTTTCTTTCTTTTCTTTAAGGAAGGTGTTTCTCCCTTGATGCCTGGGATAAATGTTTTTTTGTTTGTTTCTTTTTTTAATAAATTTATTTATCTTTGGCTGGTTTGGGTCTTTGTTGCTGCACGTGGGCTTTTCCCTAGTTGCGGCGAGTGGGGGGCTGCTCTTCATTGTGGTACGTAGGCTTCTCATTGCGGTGGCTTCTCTTGTTGTGGAGCATGGGGTCTAGGCGCATGGGCTTCAGTAGTTGTGGCATGCGGGCTCAGTAGTTGTGGCTCACGGGCTCTAGAGCGCAGGTTCAGTAGTTGTGGCGCACGGGCTTAGTTGCTCCACGGCATTTGGGATCTTCCCGGACGAGGGCTCGAACCCATGTCTCCTGCATTGGCAGGCGGATTCTTAACCACTGCACCATCAGGGAAGTCCCGGGCCTTGGTTTCTGTATAAAACGGTTCTGTGAACCTGTTTCTGGGGGGAGTTGAAAGAGTCACTTTTTGAGTATGGCTTGATTCCAGGGATTCGTCAGCTGGTTTGAGTTATTTTCTGTGCATCTGATGCTATTTAGTTGGTTTTTTATAAGGGTTATGATGCAATTCTTGAGGGCAGGTATGGAAAAATAATTTAAACATTCACTGATACAGGAAGCTGTAAAACCTCACTCTGTGATAAAACTCTCTAGTACAGAGGCCTAGCCTCTTGATCCTGCATACTTCCTGCCCTAAGTAGACTACATCTGGAAGCCCATAAACCAGTCAGGCGGGGAGCTTGGTGCTCGGGACTGTTTTAGGAGACCATGTGGTTTTAAACCTCTGAACCATATAAGTTCTCATCGATGGGCCCAGGCAGTCCTTGCAGCCTGGACTGAGAGTCTGGTTCCTTTATTGGCTTCATAAACAATTCAAGAAGCGTTGCAGGTTTTTTTTTTTTTTTTTTTTTTTTTTTGATGTGCCTTCACATGACAAGGAAAGGGGGGAGAAAAGTAAAGCTTTTCTGTACTTTATCCAGGTGATTTTATTATTCCATCCATACTGCAGACATTTGTGTTTACAAATGACACTGCAGCAGTGATGAGTGTGGGCTGGTGAGCCAAAAAGACTACTTTGCAGCCAAGTAGTAACTCTTCTCAAAGACTGCTGTGGGGGTGGTTAGGCCTCATGGTATCCTACCACTTCCCCACTAACCCCACCAATCAGCAGCTCTACTGTCTGGAATAGAAGCTGTCAAAGCCTCTGTGAGGCCAAAGAGCTGTCACAAAGTCCACAGAATAACTCTCAGAACCTTCTCCAAAGCCTGCTTGTTCTTAATGATGGGAATTCATAGCTAATACGAAGCAGCAATTAGGAGAAAGATGTTGCCACCTGCATTCATAATGTGACATGTGAATGCATGAAAGCCGGGGGAAGACCAGAATGTTAGGAGAAGCTAATGGGACTTACAGCATGGGGGTCTGGGTAAGTTAGCTCCTGGCAGGGCCTTGTGTGTGCCACTGAGTCCAAGGGCGGCATTGTGAGCAACACCCCTAGGTGGTAACCTTCCGGGGGTTTTACTTTGGGTGACTAGCTAGATACCCTGAACTAGGGACCCTGGGAAAGAATGGGAGAATGAGGCATTTAGAGTCAGCATATTGCACTTGGGATGTTTGCCTTGCTGAGTGTTCTTAAGCAAGTTGGATGCTCTTTCTTTTCCAAGAATGTACTTGTCACATGACCAGGAGTATACAGTCAGTCTCCATATCCTCAGGTTCCCTGTCCCCGTACTCAACCAGCTGCGGATGAAAAAAATTTGGAAAAAAATTCCAGAAAGTTTCAAAAAGCAAAACTTGAATTTGCTGCATGCTGGCAACTATTTGCATAGCGTTTACATTGTATTTACAACCATTTACATAGCATTTACACTGTCTTAGGTGTTATAAGTAATCTAGACATGATTTAAAGTATATGGGGTGGAGGCACTTCGCTGGTCCAGTGGGTAGACTGCATGCTGTCAATGCAGGGGGCCCGGGTTTGCTCCCTAGTTGGGGAACTAGATCCCCCATGCATGCTGCAACTAAGCCCGCATGCTGCAACGAAGATCCTGCATGCCGCAACTAAGGCCCAGTGCAGCCTAAATAAATAAATAAATAAATATTTAAAAAATAATAAAGTATATGGGGGAAGGGTGTGCATAGGTTATATGCAAATACTACACCATTTTATATGAGGGGCTTGAGCATCTGTGGATTTTGGTATCTGGGGGGGTCTTGGAACCAGACCCCCTTGGATGCTGAGGCATGATTGTATTTAATTCAGTGCCGTTACTGCACACTAAGTTTCCACATGTCTATAATGAGAAGCTTCCTGAAGATTTCAAAAGGTTCTTGGGTTTATGTTTGAGTGTATGACATGTAATTTTGAGTTATATTCATGAGTAAATTCTTTATCTCAGACTTATAAACCACCTGCAGAACACAGCAGTAGGGTGTTGGTTTCAGGAGTGATGATGTGTCTCTTTTTGAAAGATATGGCCTAGAAGGTTGACTAATATTACATTTACACCATTGCAAAACTAACAAATTAATTTTGGAGAACCTTTTTTCCTTAGGTCATGTCATATTTAGATATTTAATAAGAAGGATAGGTTTTTTATAATAATTGCATTCCCTAAATACAGGCTGTGGTTTTGACATATAAAAGAATACTTTTTAGGGAGAACATTATCAATTTTGAGAAGAAATTCTAACTTGTAAATTTAGTCTCAGTTTCATGCAATTCTTTCTTTTCAGAAATCAGAGTGAGCAAACTTTAAGGCAAAAACAGCCTCGTTACATATAGCCAAAAGAGACTCACTGCATACAGCCAAAAAAGGTTGCTCTTTTTTGGTCTCTTATAATCCTTAATACAATGAGTACAAGAAATAAAAAAAAGTATTTCTTTCCACGTTGTACTTAACTGAAAATATCCTGCCCTTCTAATGGGTCACTTAAGTTTCTGTGTTTGGCATTTATAATCATGGCTATTTCCCAGTGCCCCTTGTTGCTTAGGGGAGTTTGTTGGGTGAGGTGTTTCAGTGCAGACACTCTCACTTGCAGGCAGGTACCCCATGTTTTGAGTTGGTTGGAGAAGCAACTGTGGGGAAAATGCTTCCTGAATTACACAGGAACAATGGTAAGGATGTCAGGCGGCCCCAGCATGATTTTTTTTCATCTTTAATTTTTTAATGTTTTATTGTAGGGGATTTCAAGTATACACAAAAGTAGAGAGAAAAGTATAATGAATCCCCATGTATCCAATACCCAGCTTCAACAATTATCAACATTTTGCCAGTTTTCCTCTTAACCTATTAACTTACGGCATGGCTGAACCATAATTCTGGTCCACCTATAGGTAACTGCAGTTTGTAGCATCATTTCCTTGGGAAAATGCATCGTGAATTGCAGCTAGCTATTGGAGGACCATCCTTTCTGGTTTTGTTCCAGGTGTCATCTATGGAGTGAAGAGAGAGGCTGTGAGCATTGTGGGTCTGAGATTTCTCAAATCATGTTTTTTTTGAAAAGTAAGGTATTAATCATGAAAAAATATCAATGCTATATACCTTTTCGCTTCTAAATTTTATATGTAACGTATAAAGAAGATACAAAATCCATCGAAGATTGTTCTTATTGTGCAATAATTAGCCTTTAGTTTGCCATCCCCCCAAAGACAAGGAGATTGTAAGCAAGATGGCCCCAGGGCATGAGCATGTTGTTGTGCTGATGCCCCAGCGGCTCTTGTGAACTCTCTGATTCATTCTGTTTCTCCTTTCAGTGATCTCCAAAATGGGTTGCTGAAGGCAGGATCCAAGAAGAAAATATTAAAGTTTCTTTTTGTGTATATTTTTACTCTTTTTATCTATAAGAACGTAAATAAGCCTTGCTAATATTTAACATACAGATGACCATATGTTGACCTTTGGTCAAAATCCATGGAAATTATCAAGAAGACTGTTTGAAATACGGATTTACATCCATTATCATTAACAGTGAGCCTCACCCTAAGTATATATATTGAGCCTTGATGTGTCAGCTGAAGACAGTACAAAGCTGTCAGAAAGCCATAACTAAAAGTTAGTGAAAAGGCTAATTATTTCATTTTTTGCTCTTTATTTCTATTTTTTAATTATTATAAAAGCTGTATTATATTAGAACATGTATATAATTTATAAGTAAATGTCTACATTCTGAGTATATACTCAAAAAAATTTAACTGACAGTATATGTGATCTAAAGCTGATCTAATTTATTTGCTTGCTGATCTATTTTATAATTTCAACACTTGTTAATGTGATTTAATGTTTATCGTGTATTCACATAACTCAGACCTTGATTATTTTATTGGTTCATCTGATATGATGTTGTTTTTCTGTCTAATTTGCATGCTTGTTATCTCCTACCTCTACCACTGTCTGCCAAGTCACATACCTGAATTTACAAGGTGCTTCCCTGAAGGATGGGAAAAACTAGGATAAAGGCCATTTTCCCAGGCAGAGACTGTGGCTTAAGCCCTGACTCCAGTGTGTCTGGTGACACTACTGTGAAGGTGACCTTGAAGCAGGCAGTTGGAGGATGTGGATAGTATTGATGCTGGCGCTTCCCTCCTTTAATGGACTTTTTTTTTTTTTAAGATACTGTCTTCAAGCAGCATTTATTCTGAATGTTGACTATTTGCTTGAGGCTATCATTCATAGTGTAAGTTCTGTCTGTAGGTCTGTCTTTCATGGGTAAAGTCAAATTAGCATCTAAAGTTCTGTAAAGTTTAGTAGACTGTTCCTGCCGTATTCTCTAGGTCCATGATCTGTGATATTATGTTTTGACTGATGACTCTGGTTCTAAACCATTAACACATCAAAAAGGGTCTGAGCCTGGCAAAGAGAAAGCCCTGCTTATGTTTTAGTTTGGGGGACAGAAGAAAAATAATCACACTTTTGTGTGATTTTTCAGAGATGTTTTTCAGCAGCAAGGGACCTTGGGTCCTGGCTCTGTTCTTATGTTTAGGATTTGCTCCTTCCCTGATAGAGTAGATGAAGGAATGATGCAGGGGATCTGAGTGGCAGGGGCCTTGAGGCCAGCACAACCACATGACAGGAGGGTGTCAGCCCAGGCACCCCACGCACTGAAGATAGAGAAATCCCCATTGCGTCCTCAGGCCAGAGGGATGGCGCGTTTCTCTGGTCAGCTCAGCATCAAGGTGACGAAGAGAGCATTGGCCTTGACCTCCTGATTGGCACTGTAACTGAAAGTGAGCACAATAATAGTTCTTCCAGACTTTATTATTTTGCAAAAGGTTAATTGTAGCTTTTAATCTTTCCAAGTATTAAACGAGTCCCTTTATAGATTGTGGTTTGTACTTTCAGCCAGACATGGCTTCTAAATCCAGCGGAGAATTGAAGAGAAACCCCTGACCTTTTACAACTGGGATCACAGGACCAGTCTGTCGGCCAGACAGCTGCAGCCCAGCTGACTGCGGTCATTGTCCCCCAGCGGCGGGCACTGTCTCTGTTTTGACAGTTCCAGCGTCAGAAAGAAACAAGGCTTGTCTGAGACGCTCTAGTGTGGGTTGAGAGCATCTCTGAGTTCTTTAGTTGAGTTGTTGAAATGGAATGAGTTGCTAACTGTATCTGTACCTCTTTAGACCCACCCACATAACAAAACAAAGTTGGAAAAAGATCTTACTTGGTAAGGAATTCAGGGTGAAGACTTTTAGAATAGCTGTGCAGTGGACAGTTGGTCACTATTTGGGGAACACGATGAAGGCCTTGGGTTGCTGCACTGCTCACAAGATTGGATATTTGGCTGCTTAGGTGTGGAAATTCCATGTGCAGCTTAATGCAGGGAGTAGGTCAAGCCCCAGGTAAAATTTAGCTGATTGGTAGTATCCAAAGGCAGTCAGGGGACTTCCCTAATGGTCCAGTGGTTAAGACTCCATGCTTCTGCTGCAGGGGCTGCAGGTTGGATCCCTGGTCGGGGGACTATGATCCCACATGCCGCATGCGCGGACACACACACACACACACACACACACACACACACACACACACACACACACACACACACACACACACACACACACACACACACACACACACACACACACGAGTCAGGGTTTGCACTGGGTAATTGCTTCCTGCAAGGGCAACCTGGATTTGAGTCACTAGGGGTGCATTAGGGGGCAGAACAGGGAACTCGGAGAGCAGTGGTGCCTGGCCACCTGTTGTCCTGAGCCTCCCAGTGGCCAGTCTGCATCCTGGATGCCTGACAATGTGGGTTAAGCAGCAGCTCTTACGTTTCTCTCCGGGTTTCCTATCAAAGCTTGTAATGTTCCAGAAAGAACCCTACGTGGGAGTCAGGACACCTGGGCTCTAGTCACAACACTGCCCTCTCCTCTATAGATAAGAAGTGGCTAATTCAGTTTCTGTCCTGAAAAGCTTTAACGATTTTTACTCTTCATTGTCTTTCTGAGGTTACTTCTTTTCTTGTTCTGTGCTCCTTTTTTTTTTTTAATTTTATTTATTTTTGGCTGCGTCGGGGCTTTCTCTAGTTGCGGCGAGCGGGGGCTACTCTTCGTTGCGGTACGCGGGCTTCTCATTGTGGTGGCTTCTCTTTGTTGCAGAGCACGGGCTCTAGGTGTGTGGACTTCAGTAGTTGCGGTGCGCGGGCTCAGTAGTTGTAGCATGCGGGCGCAGTAGTTGTGGCTTGGGGGCTCTAGAGCACAGTCTCAGTCATTGTGCCTCTCGGTCATTGTGGCTCACGAGCTCTAGAGCACAGGCCAGTAGTTGTGGCGCATGGGCTTAGTTGCTCCACGGCATGTGGGATCTTCCGGGACCAGGGCTCGAACCCGTGTCCCCTGCGTTGGCAGGCAGATTCTTAACCACTGCACCACCAGGGCAGTCCCTGTTCTTTGCTCTTTGGTGCAATAATAATTTGGTTTTTCTCTTCAGGAACAGGGACCAAGTCTTCTATTTCAAATAAGCCCTACAGCTCCCTGCACTTAGTAGGATCTCAGCTCATTCCTTTGCTTCTCTCCACCTGTGGAGCCACAGCTATACCTACAGGCTGTGATAAGCACACCAGTCTGTCCTACTTACTTGTGCTTTACAGATTTTATTTAATCCTCACAGCCACCCTCTGAATTAGGCTACATTTGTGTATTCAGTTGACAAACATTTGTTACAACTGTGATTGTCTTGTGGAGTTTGTAGTTAAGTAAACCAGGCAGTTAATGAATACAGTGGTAGGAGGAAGGTAATAGAGAACTGAGCCTAGGTAATCAGGGACTCTTCCGAGGAGAAGCATCATCTTTGCCATGACCTGAGGGTTGACCAGGAGTTAGCCAGACTAAAGGCGGGGCTGTGCTGTGGAAATGAGGTAGGAGCCTGGACCTCGCAGTCAGGCAGACTTGGTTTAAGTCCCAGATTTGCCGCTCCACAGACCCCCTTTTTTTTTTTTTTAACCCCTGTCTAAGCAAATCTCTTAACCTCGCTCACCGCTTTCCTCACCTGCAAATCCTTAGGGAATTGGCAGAAGTAAAGGAGATAATGCACGTGAGAGCCAGGATCATAATGTGAGCTTAAATGCCAGCTCTTATAACGAATATTAATATCAGTATTTTAAAAATCATCTGCATGAGATTTGTTCCTTTTCTATACGCAGACTGTACCTCAATAAGGTACTGTTAGCATGGAGAAAGTCATTATGGCTTGAGCAGAGTGGGAGGTGGGGACCAGGGAGGCATGAAGCTGGGAAGTAAGGTGTGCAGGACCCTTTTACCAGGGAGAAAACCAAGAGTCTGAGGCTAAGCATCATCCAACTAGGCAGTAAGTGGTCAAGCCAGGATTGGAACCCAATTGTGTCAGACTCTTTGCAGTTCTGCTAATGGATGTGGGTTGGCTTCAGTGCTGTGTTTGGACCAGCAGCCTTTCATGTAATCAAGTAAGATCAAGGATCCAGACTCACTGAAGCTAACAAATGATTGTTCACAATAGATGTGCAGTTCAAATCCTGATTTGTGAGTTGTATTTATTTGGTTTTGGCAGCTGTGGACTTTAGCCTCTGATAGATTTTTAACACGGAGAAAATGGTACCGCAGGAAGGAGGAAATGTGAAGATAAAAGGGAAGGAGAACCCACAGGTGCCTTTGTGTTTGGAGCTCAGCCACAGGTGATTGTGAAAGGATGGGGGTTGGGAGGAGGAGGGTCAAGCCAGCTCCAATCCCAGCTGGAAGAAGGGAGTTTGCTGCCCCTCGGGCTTTCCCAAGGAAAAGCAGCTCCTGGGTTCTCTTCCTAAGCCTACCCCTGCCTCTCACCACTGTCTCCTCTAGTGAGGCAGGCAGAGTCCTGTGGTTTTGAGCTGTGGAGGACTTGAAACTCTTCTCCATATTCCTGGGAATCAGGCTGTTCTAGTGTTCTCGCAGCTTGGCCCGTGGTAGAGGGTGACCTGTCCCTGTCAGAACCGTCACCAAAGAAGGACAGCCACATCTCATCTCAGAACTGTGGCCACACGGGCGGACACAGGCTGTGGCCCAGTGAGAACTCTGTAGAGGGCTCAGGTGGTAGCTCAGGCTGCTGGGTCAAGAGCCTGGCTTTGTGGCTAAAAACCAGTCCCTGAAGCACTTGGAAACAGTTGCTCTTGTTAACCAAATGTAAGAATTTGATAAGGAACAAAAACTGAGCAGCTGTTTGTTAGACTAGTGCAGAGTGATGGCTCTTCACCTGAGCAGGCCTGTAAACGGATGAGCTGATGCAGGGCTTGTGTCCCAACACGCGTGCCTGTGTCTTGACTTTTTTCTACTAAAAATCAAAGGAATAAGCTAAAAGTGTTATGTAAGTTTGTTCACAAGTTGAGTATCTTTTAATGGTCTTATAGAACTATAAGAGTTTTAAAAACTTCAGCCTTTTACCTAGATTACTTTTGCTCTTATTCCTGAGTTTTTAATATTTGATGTTAGCTTTTTAAAGGGGTTTTGAATTTCTAAAATAGAATGTTTCACCTGGAGACAGGTGTAGATTATCTTCTCATTCAATTAGATAAAGCACCTACTAACACTGCATAAACCTGCGTGTATGGAAGTGTCAGTAAGAGGAAAGAGGAGGGTTTGGACCGTTCTGGTTGAGCCCAGTGTCTAGGTCTGAAAAGCTGGAACCCAAGAATTGGGCATGGGCTGTCTAGTAGAGTAGACACCAGCCACATTTGGCCATTGAGCAGTGAAGTGTAGCTAGTTTGAACTGAGATGTGCTCTAAGTGTAAAATACATAATGGATTTTGAAGACAGTACAAAACAAAGAATGTAAAATCTTATTAATAATTTTTAATATTTATTACATGTTGAAATGATAATTTGGACATATTGGGTTAAATAAAATCCATTGTTAAAATTAATTTCACATGCTTTTTTCTTTTTTAGTGTGGCTACTAGACAATTTAAAACTACATATTTTCATGATGCACATTTATGGCTCATGTTGTATTTCCATTGGATAGTGAGTGCTTCCCTGAATAATTCTGCAAAATGAAAATGAAAAAATGAAAGCAATTGGATAGAAACAATCTTTTATTCCTAAATTTCTCTTAATTCATAAATCAAATAATCTGTCCAGTCTCAGAAGCTTCGAAAAGGGGAAATTCTCTAAAAATTACTCTGTTTCTCAGAGGCTGTCTTATTATTTAAGAGTAACTTCATAGTATAATGCTTGTCCTTTTTTCCCTTCAGCCTTTCTAGTCTGGTGGTGACTAGATGATAACTGTAATGCTGGGAATTTTGTCGAAAATTCCAGAACCGTGTTAGTTCTATTACCTTTTTTATATGTCTACTATAATCTCACATAGCTGGGAACTAATGAAAAATATTTTATATGGAGATATTATTGCAGAAATGTTTGTCATATCAAATTATGATTATCATAGTTCAAAAGTCATTAAATAAAGGGTGAGCATCTCAGCTAAGATGTTGTGATGGACCCACAAATGTATCACACATATTCTGCATCCTCAAGTAGCCTCTACTTTAGCCAGGAGGTATACATTCAGAGTGAAATGACTCAAAAGAGCAATCCCAGGTGGGGACCGTATGGCCAAATGGCTTATAAAGGACACTGATAGCAAGTTGCTATTTTAATTTCATAGTTGTTCCTTGACTGTTAGAACTTCCTAAACACCAGTCCCTCCTTCCCTCCCTCCGTGGATTCTTCTTGGTTTTAGTAGCACTGCATGTAAACTCAACCTGGCCTTGAGCATGGCTCCGAAGCAGCCTAGAAAAATCAGATCTGCTTTAAGTTCTCTATTAATCTAGTTGCCTTTAGAACTTTAAGCCTAGTAAACCTGTTATACGTAAGAAAGTATTTTCTGCAACCAAATTGGATAAAAAGAGAACTGTGGATTATATGTCAGGAGATCTTTAGCGAAAAATCTTTGTGTTTAAAAAGACAAATAAATACATTTATAGAAAACTCTACCCAACAACAGCAGAATGCATATTTTTTTTAGTGTATGTGGAACATTCCCCAGATAGATGATATTCTGGGCCATAAAACAAACCTTAACAAGTTGAAAAGAACTGAAATTATACAAAGCAAGTTCTCTGACTATAATGGAAGTAAACTAGAAAACAATAACCAAAAGATGTCTGGAAAATTCGCAAATATTTGGAAATTAAACACACTTCTGATTAGCCATGGGTCCAAAGATAGTCACAAGGGAAAGTAGAAAATATTTTCAATTGAATAAAATTGAAAATACAGCAAATCAAAAATTGTAGCTGATGCAGTGCTTAGAGAGAAATTTATAGCAATAAATGATTATATTAGAAAAGAAGAAATGTTACCAATATCAGGACTGAAAGAGAGGACATCACTACAGACTCTACAGACATTAAAAGAATAATAGGGAGGGCCTCCCTGGTGGCGCAGTGGTTGAGAGTCCGCCTGCCGATGCAGGGGATACGGGTTCGTGCCCCGGTCTGGGAGGATCCCATCTGCCGCGGAGCGGCTGGGCCCGTGAGCCATGGCCGCTGAGCCTGCGCATCCGGAGCCTGTGCTCCGCAACGGGAGAGGCCGCAACGGGAGAGGCCACAACAGTGAGAGGCCCGCGTACGGCAAAAAAAAAAAAAAAAAAAAGAATAATAGGGAAATATTACAAACAACATTATGCCCAGAAGCTGGATAACTTAGATGAAACAAATTTCCTTATAAGATAAACTATCAAAGCCCACTCAAGAAGAAATAGATAACCTGAATAGTCCAATAGTAACTAAAGAAATTGAATTCATAGTTTAAAACCTTTCTACAAAGAAAACTCTGGACCCACATGGCTTCCATGGCAAATTTACCAAACCTTTAAGGAAGAAATATTAATTCTACACAAACTCCTCCAGAAAATAGAAGGAACACTTCCCAACTCATTTTATGAGGCTAGATAATAATACCAAAAGATATTGCAAAAAGACTATAGACCAACTCCCCTCATGCACTTGGACAAATGAACAAAGCACTAGCAAACCAAATTCAGCAATGTATAAAAAGGATAATAATAGTGTTGTGCTGGTAAACTGGCTCTCCGGTTGGTGGGGGAAGCCCTCTTTGTACTGATTTCCATGGTGTAAATCTCCCACCATGGCCAGTTGCAAGTTACCAACATAAGGTCACTGAATGTGGAGTTGGGAAAAGATGTGTAGAATCAGCTCTCATGAGCTGGTACAGTCCAGCTTCAGCACATCATGACCCATGCATAATCTTCCCAAGAATGCAAACTGTTCAACATTCAAAAATCAATGAATGTACTTCACCATAATAACAGACTAAAGAAAAAGACAAAAAACTGTGAACCAAAAATCGTGCTTAGTTCTATACTTAGCAAAATAAGCCCACCCAAGCTGATGCTCCGACAGTTCAGTCCACTTCAGGCCTCACTGTGCTCTGTATCGCTTGTCCCCTTTTTTTGCTTCATTGCTGTTTCTTTACAAACACCTAGATTACACTCTCTTCCCATGGCCACTGCTTACTCATCCAGCATTTTTTAATAGATGCAGTGACTCATTGGGAGGAGGGTGAAATATTCCTAGCTCATGCAAAAGATCTACTGAGGTGTATAAATCCATATAATTGGCTCAAATTTCACACACACACACACACACACACACACACACACACATATACCCCCAATGATAAAGAAGCATGTTTGTCCATTTTTTTTTCTTTTTTTTTTTTTTGCGGTACGCGGGCCTCTCACTGTTGTGGCCTCTCCCGTTGTGGAGCACAGGCTCCGGACGCGCAGGCTCAGCGGCCATGGCTCACGGGCCCAGCTGCTCCGCGGCATGTGGGATCTTCCCCGACCGGGGCACGAACCCGCGTCCCCTGCATCGGCAGGCGGACTCTCAACCACTGTGCCACCAGGGAAGCGCTTGTCCATTTTTATTTCCAATAACACACTCAGGATATTCTTTGTGAGGACTTTTTTTTAATAGTTACTCTAGTGGGGTCATAGGATGGTGAAATGAAGACCAGTTCTTCTCTGATGTTTTGGGTGTACCCTTGGGTCAAGAATGTTGTTGTTGTTGTTGTTGTTTTTAAACATCTTTATTGGAGTATAATTGCTTTACAATGTTGTGTTAGTTTCTGCTATATAACAAAGTGTATCAGTTATATGTATACATATTCCCTCCCTCTTGCGTCTCCCTCCCACCCTCCCTATCCCACCCCTCTAGGTGGTCGCAGAGCACCGAGCTGATCTCCCTGTGCTATGCAGCTGCTTCCCACTAGCTATCTGTTTTACATTTGATAGTGTATATATGTCCATGCCTCTCTCTCACTTGGTCCCAGCTTCACCCTTCCCCCTCCCAGTGTCCTAAAGTCCATCCTCTACGTCTGCATCTTTATTCCTGTCCTGCCCCTAGGTTCATTAGAACCTTTTTTTTTTTTTTTTTTTTAGATTCCATATATATGTGTTAGCATACAGTATTTGTTTTTCTCTTTCTGACTTACTTCACTCTGTATGACAGACTCTAGGTCCATCCACCACACTACAAATAACTCAATTTCATTTCTTTTTATGGTTGAGTAATATTCCATTGTATATATGTGTCACATCTTTATCCATTCATCTGTCGATGGACACTTAGGTTGCTTCCATGTACTGGCTATTGTTAATAGTGCTGCAGTGAACATTGTGGTACATGACTCTTTTTGAGTTATGGTTTTCTCAGGGTATATGCCCAGTAGTGGGATTGCTGGGTCATATGGTAGTTCTATTTTTAGTTTTTTAAGGAACCTCCATGCTCAACATCAGTAATCATTAGAGAAAGGCAAATCAAAACTACAATGAGGTATTACCTCACACCGGTCAGAATGGCCATCATCAAAAAATCTACAAACAATGAATGCTGGAGAGGGTGTGGAGAAAATGCTGTTGTTTTTTAAATCTTTGTATCAACTCCTGACACACTGCTTGGCACATAGAGAGATTCACTGCATGTTTGGATGAATGGATGAATGAATAAAAGAGAATTTTGAGCATCCCTCACTTGCCGAGGCTCTCAATTCAAGATTTTAGTGTGAGACTCAAATGCTCACCGTGGAAATGGCTATTCCTTGAAAAGAATGACAATCCCAACTCTACTGTAGTGATCTTCAGCATTTCTCTGCTCATTTCAAAGACATAAAGTGAGGGGAGTGGGAACACAGTTATTAAAATTCCCTGGAGAACTTCTTTTAAAGAGATCTGGGCGACCCATATCATCTGAAAAAGTACTGTGGGGCTGGCAGAGTGTTAAATCATGAATACTGATTACAGCTATGAGACTAGCTTTAGCACTGTTTTGTTGTGTGTAAGGGTTTTGTGTGTTGTTCATACCTTCAACATGTTTGCTCTCTGTACTCATATGTTGATTTTTAGACTTATATTAATGGGTGGGGGGGAACCTGGAACACGACTTTATTCATTTAAGTTACTACATATCTTTGAATTTTGACATACCATTGATCATATCTGTGATTTATTTAATGCCTAAGTCTCGATCATCTGCTTTACTATGTGATTTCACTGAGATAGAAACGGGGAGTGGTATGGTAACATGAGGTAATATGGTCTGTGAAATTTCAAAGATTGTTTGCAGGTGGGCTGTGTCTGCTTAATTAAGAAGGCCAGACTGGGTGGGATTACTTGTCCCCAGAGGAGGTCAGGCTGAGACACTTCTTCTATTTACATGAACTAAACTTTTGAGTTTCCTGATTTGCTTGTCAGCTTTAAAGAAAAGAAAGGAAAGAATCTTTAATTATTTAGGAAAATGGACATTGTCATTCTCCCCCTAAATCCAGGTTTTTAGTTAACAAAAACATACCAAATCACTCCTCAGCACCAATTATCCTTCAAGCTAAGCGACTTGTCCCAGCAACCTCTTGTCATCAGTAAGTTAATACTTGCATCGTAGTCAAGTTTGGTTTCAGTGCCCTGAATACCAGAGTGGTCATCACTTTCATATTGAATCAGATGTCTGTTTATTCTGATTTTACTAAAGGAAGTTTTTCTCCATCAGGGATGGATGAATGAGATTTACAACTATGATCCAGAAACTTACCATGCGACTTTGACACATTCAGTCTTTGTTCGACTTGAGGGTGGGACCTTAAGGCTTTCAAAGCCCAATAAAAATATATCCAGGAGGGCAAGCTACAATGAAACAAAGCCAGAGGTGACCTACATCAGCCAGAAAATCTACGACCTGTCCGACAGCAAGGTGAGCCCAACTAATTTGGAAGCTTTGATGAATGAAAAGCATTTGGAATCTTGGACGTTTTACTGTAATTTTTCCCCTTAAAAGGTTGTGTGTTTAAAGTATTAATGTAATTTAGAGCAGTGCCTCTCAAACATTAATGTGCATATGAATCACCTGAGCATCTTTCAAAGTACAGAATCTGATTCAGCAACTATGAGTAGGGCCTGAGAGTGTGCATTTTTATGAGCTCCCAGGTGATATCCATGCTGCTGGTCCACAGACCACACTTTGAGAAGCAAAGGCATCATACACTCTTCTGACTTTGAGAGTTAATTTTTTTGGTCAAACAAAAGCCACGTGTGGTGGTGTTAGGCTAATAACTAATGCAAGCTTTGTAAATGTGAAAATTATGGAAAATTATGCAAAATAACCACATTTTGATAAAAGTATACTTCTGCTTTTGAGAAATGTAAATTATTTGTTATTCCAAAAAGCTATAGGTTCTCTTATCTTATAAATCTTGTGAGTGATCTTTGAGTTTCTCCAAAATGGCAGAATTATTTAAAATAGTTTTTTGACAAATTCATTCTTAACTTGTGGTTGATAAACTTGAGCTTCCCATCAAGATCTAATTTGATAAATCCTTTTTTTCCCACCAGCTTAGGTTTGGCCCAGGGTCATTAAACTCAGTTGATATCCAAACTTAGTTGATGATAATCCATTAAATAATTATTCTGCTACTGTTAGCTGAAAATCGTAGATATTTGTAACTCTTGCAAAATTCTTGAATATCTACTTTCTGGAATTATTTTGAAGAATAAGTCATTTCTAAAGATTCTAGTTTCTATAGTCATGTTATGGACAGGTGGTAATTCTTTCACGTTCATCATTTTAGTCAAAAATACTATGAAGTCTGCATTTGTGCTCTGCACAGTAGTAATGCACAACGTAGCCAATTCTTAATTTAGTGTGTAAATCCTTTCCCTTTCTCTGTAGATTTATCTTGTGCCTAAAAGTTTGGCTCGAAAGCGAATCTGGAATAAAAAGTACCCCATTTGTATCGAGCTTGGTCGACAAGATGACTTTATGTCTAAGGCCCAGACTGATAAAGAGACTTCTGAAGAAAAGCCACCAGCTGAGAGAGAGCTGGGAGGCGAGGACCCTAAGAAGCCAACCCACCCTCAGGAGGGAACACGATCTGGCCAGCGAGATCAGATACTCTATCTCTTTGGGAGAACTGGCCGAGAAAAAGAGGAGTGGTTTAGGAGATTTATTCTGGCATCTAAGCTGAAGTCGGAAACCAGGAAGCCACCTGGTGTCTCTGGAAGTAAACCAGGTAATGACATGTGTGCTAAATGCTTATGTATTTTTAAAGGGCCTGTGGGAGAATCAAGAGAGAGTCCCAGGTAGGAAGAGAGGAAGGCCACCCTGAATTGATGACTGTCTGCCCCCTAAGGTGTATTCATGGATTATTTGCCTTCTAGGCTGCTCACTGCAGTACTTTGTACTGAATCATTTAACCAGTGATAGAGCCATTTGCAGATGTATGTTTTTTTGCCTTTGCTGGTTCCTTAAGGATTATATCAATATTTATGTTTATGTACTGTGGCTCCTCTGAGAGAAGCAGCAGCAGGAGAACCCTAGTTATAATAAGAAGGCCAGTGAGAAGGCAGCTTATGCTCTCAAGCTCCTGGCCTTCAACATGGCCTCCATGCCTGAGATCGCCATCGAAGCACAGAATCCTTGGCCTCCTGACTCACTGCATTTGCCTTCGATTACCCCGCCCCTCTCCTCATTTCCTATCCCTCTGTCCCGTGTACTTTGCTTGGAACAGCACTGAATCTCTCACCGTCCTCCAGGCATACTGTGCCCTGTCATTGCTTTTTGCGTATGCTGTTCCCTCTACCTGGAATGCTCTTCCCCCACCTAGGCCGGGAAAATGCCAACTATTTCTTCAAGGGGCAGTCCAGAGGTCACTACCTGTGAAAGTCACTGCTGGAGGAAGCGCCTCTCGGCTCTTGGGCAGAGGGACTCACCCTGTTCCTTCTGCCCTGAAAGTCCTTTAGTCGTGCTTCAGTTACAGTGCTTATTACAGAAAATTGTGATTTATTTGCCTAGGTGCCTGAGTTCAAGGGCAGGGACTGTGTATGTCTTATTATTCTTTTTAACGTGGAGTTGGCCCAGAGAAAGTGCTCGATGAAAAATGTGTTGAATGAATGAATGAAAGATGAATGAAAGATGTTTGTCCATCCACAGCTTACGGCAGTTCCAGTTAGCTTTCTGCCCACTTTCTGTGTGCCCCTTGGGGTGTGTCAGTCCTTCATCTGACCCCAAGAGAGCACCAGAAAAAAATAAAAAGGTACCTACCAGATACGTATCATGGCTCCCATTCCTCTGAATTGTCCTGAAGAAGAATAAAAACTGTTCTACAAAGTTATCTGTCATTACAATGGAAGGTGTCTTTCAGGGTGGGAAATAACCTTATAAATATGTATTTTTTAAATAGTCATTTATAGCATTTTAACTGCTTTTCAATTGAACCTAGTGGAGTTTGCTCTGTGTTCCATTTCCTTTGCTGTCGTTTTCCTCATCTGTGTTAACAGCCATCACTTCTTTGCTCCAGGGGTTTTGCCTTCACACAGCAGACACAACAGTCCCTCGGGGCACCTGACCCACAGCCGCAGCAGCAGCAAAGGCAGCGCAGAGGAGATCATGCCCCAGCCGAAGCAGAAGGAGCTAGCGGGCAGTGTACGGCAGAAGATGCTTCTGGACTACGGTGTGTACATGGCCAGGTGTGTCCCCCAAGAAAACCGAAGCCCCCAAGGGAGC
Organism: Mesoplodon densirostris; assembly: GCF_025265405.1. Classification (NCBI taxonomy): domain Eukaryota; kingdom Metazoa; phylum Chordata; class Mammalia; order Artiodactyla; family Ziphiidae; genus Mesoplodon; species Mesoplodon densirostris. Next base: position 11,734,483 of record NC_082678.1, on the reverse strand, counting down.
CCAGCGCAGAGTGCGGAGAGCAGCCCCACAGCTGGGAAGAAGGTAAAGCTGGCTGCCTGGGGGTAGCTTTTTTGCCCTTAGATTCGTTTCCTCATACATAAGCCTTTTGAGCGCCTCTTTTGTCCCAGGCCCTGTTCGAGGCATTGGGGACACAGTGCTGAACCAGACAGATGAGAGCTGTGCTCTTAGGGAGCTTGGACTCTAGTCAGGGAGACAGCAAGCAGCAAACATCAGGTGCCAGTAAGCATTAAAATAAAGACAAATAAGGGAGGGTGGAAAGTGGCCAGAACTGCTGTTTTAGATTGTGGTTGAGGACAACCTCTTTGAGGACGTGACATTTGGGCAGAGACCTGACCAAAGTGAGGACGTGAGCCCTGGCGATCTGTGTGAGAGGAGCATTCCAGGTGCGGGGACCAGAAAGTGCAAAGGCCCTGAAGCAGGCCTGTGGTTGGAGTATTCAGGGAACTGTGGTGAGGCCAGCGTAGGCGACAGTGAGCAAGGGACAGAGGCAGGGCCTCGTCAGATCAATTCCTCGTCCAGCAGGATCATGGGAGGCCCTGGGAGGGTTTTGAGCAGGGGCTGGTGTTGATCTGACTTGAGTTTAAAAAGTCACGTGGCTCTCCATGGAGACTGGAAAAGGGGCAGTTGGAGGAAGGGGCGGTGGGAGGTGAGCGTGGCAGCAGAGCACGGGGCTCGACTGAGGTGGTCACAGCAGGTGGTGAGAAGTGGCGGCCTTGGGGATACCTTGGAGGGGAGCTGGCTGGATTTGCAGATGAATTCCATGTGCGATGGGGAGAACCGAAGGAGTCAGAGATTACCCCTAGCTTTTGACCTGAGCAACTGGGCCATCAGTATGGACATTCACAGAATCCTTAGCAATAGAGGTCTAATTCCTCAATAACCATTGTATTCTCAAATTCTCAGACTCCTCAGCTGTGTCCAGGGCTTTTGAAGGTTTACCATATGCATTATTTGCAAAATGTAACAAGCTGGACATTGACTCAAGATCATTTGTGATAAGATAACTCATATAAGCTGCCATATGTCAGACTCTGTTAGACACTGTAATAGAATTACTCTGATCCCTTGAACATTCTTGCAAACCAGGTGGCATTCTCTCCATTTTATAGATGGAGAAACCAAACTTCACAGAAGTTAAGTAGCTTAATGTCACAGTTGCTAAGTGATGGAGTGCACAAAACCCGATCTGAGACTCCGAGGCCCTTTGGCTGCCAGGACTGCCGTCTTGGTGGGTCATTCTCAGGCTGTGCTTGCCCTGAGGCCTCCAGCCGCTATGCTCCCTCAGGTTCTGAGGCACAGCCTCCACCCGTGGAGCATGAAGCCTGTTTCTTCCATGTTCAGTTACTAAAGTGTTTAACAACTCTTATAGTGACTGTATTTCTGTTAACGGGAAGCATTTGGTGCCATCCTCTTTGTGCTTTCAGGCTTTAGTCATTCTGTTGACCCTCTTCAGTGTGGAAGGGGCCCCAGAACCTTCACCCAGCCTACTTTGTCAGGGCAAAAAAAGACCATATGCCTTTGCTGGCCTCTGACCCACCGCCTCCCCCTCTGACCTAAGTTACCAGCTAGAATGGGAAGAAGACTTCCCTCTAAGCTAGAGCAGGGTAATAGAAAACTGCTCTGGAAATGTCCTGTTTACCACCAGTGAGTCCCACTCCCCCTAATTCCCTTTCTGCCTGGGCTGTCAGCTGTCTGGATTCTCATTAGACTCAGGAAAATCAGGAGGAGAATTGTGTGATGTAAGAAAAGGATCTAATAAATAAATGCTTGCTTTTAAAAAAGAGTTCTGTAAATTAAAAAAGCAGAAGTTTTAGAACATCGCTTCCTCAGTATGTGTTACACGTGCCTGTTGTATCGTGTAATCACTGGGGTCTGTGGAAGCCCCAGGAGGGCTTGGGAGGTCCTGCTGGCACAGAGCCTGGCCCCTCAACCTTGCGCTGCTGTCGCTGGGGTGGGGTGGGGGTGTCTCTGGTACAAACCTTTTTTCTAGGTACTTAGCACTTAACCCCTTTAAACACCAGAACCTTCTTTTCATCTTCTAAGTTAAGTCTGATGAAAGTCTTTAAAAACCACATTGTATTTCCTGTCCCCCTTAGGCAGAGCAGGCAGGGATGATTTAATCTTTTTCCTGGTGATTTAAAGACTCAATACAACACATGGAAATTCAGGCCTGTTGTCCTGCAGGGCTACCGAGGTCAGGCCTTTCACCCCCGTCTGAACCATCCCAGACCACAGACTCTGCAGCATTTTCTGTCAGTTGTCAGTTGGCCGGTGTTAGTGTGTGTCCTTCTAGTTGCCTTTCCTGGGTGCTTATCCTCACCTCCCACCCCTACCCCTAATTTAATGGTTCTAATCTGCATGGGCTAGGCAACCAGAGAGCCAGAATTGTGTGAACACAGATACCTGTCTTTGAAAGAGGGGCTTTTGAAGCAAGTGCGTGAGCTTTAGTGCTGGGCTCCCACGTCCACTTGGCCTGCCTGAAGCATGTGTGGGCCACGTCCTGGCTCTCAGGAGTGGTCTGGTAGTAGAGACAGTCATGAATAAGGTATAGGTATATGTTTTAGTTATCTATTGCTGTGTAACAAATAGCCCCAAATGGGGTGGCTTAAAACAATAACAGTGATTTATTTTGCTCACAGATTTGTAATTTGACTGGGCCTAGCAGTGAAACCTTCTCTCTGCTCCACGCAGTGTCAGCTGGGGAGGCTGGATGGGGGGCTGGAGGACCTGGTTCCAAGATGGCACTTGCATGGCTGGCAAGTAGTTGCTGGGTGGTGGCTGGGAGCTCAGCTGGGGCTGGGGGCTGCGGGCCTCCGTTCTTCCCCATGTGGCCTCGGCTTCCTTCAGTGTGGTGACTGGGTTTCAAGCACAAGCGTCCCTAGAGAAAGAGCCAGGTGGGCTTTTTATGACCTAATCTGAGAAGTAAAATAATGTCACTTCCTTCCTGCTCCATTAGTCAAAGTAGTCAAAAAGCCCTCCCAGCTTCAAGGAGAGGGGCATAGATTCCACCTCTTGCTGAGGGAGTAGCAACTTCTTAGAAGAGCGTCTGGGATGGGAAGTATCATTGCACCATTTTTGAGAAATAAGGTCTGCTACGGTATTTATTCCTGTGCTCTTTTTATTACTTTTCATGCTTTCCTTTTCAGTGGAGATAGTTCTTTACTAGTTTTATTTCTCTTTAATTCTGTAATTCGAGCAAATGAGGACCTTCCCCCACCCCCTCTTTAATTTTCTTTTCTTTTCTGTGCCTGTGAAGCATTAACGTGGTTCCAAAAACCAAAACTGTACAAAGACATATTCAGAAAAGTGTTGTCTCCCCCGCTCTATTCCTTCTATTCATCCATGCCATCCCCCCACCCCCACCCCAGTAGTGAACCGGTCTCATTAGTCTCTGGCTCATACTCTCTGGGTTCATTTCCCCTCCTGTCTTACTCAAAGGGTGGCATGCCATGGATACTCTTTTGCACGCTTTTTTCGCTTACCAGTACATTCTGGAAATCACTCCACATCAGTTCTTAGATCTCTCCCCTTCCTCTTGTTTTTCAGCAACTGCAAAGACTGACTCCATTGTGTGAATGTTCCATAGTCCATTCATTCTCTCATATGGGCGTATGGGTGGTTTGTAATACTTTGCAATTACAAACAATGCTGCAATGAACAACCTTGTATATGTGTATTTTTGTGTTGTTGGGGGTATATCTTCAAGGTGATATCTTACGAGAATGTCAGAATGTAAACTCACATGTAGTTTTGTTAGATATTGCCAAATGTCTCTCCATCAGGGTTGCACCAGTGTTCATTCCCACTGGTAATAAGAATGCCTGTTTCCCCACAATTTTGCCAAATGTGAACCTTTTGGACATGGTCATTAGTGCTCGTCCTTCCTGCTGCCAAAGATGGCCAGGTTATTTCTTTGGGTTCATATTGCCTCTGCTGTCATGAGTCCAAGAGGAACTGAAAGGGCTCAGAGACACAAAGGAACCTTTGACACCTCTTCAAGTTACACTGTCACTTCATCAGTGTCGGCACCACCCAGACGCTTACCCAGGGTAGCGTGCCCCCTTCTCTTCTATACAAGGAGCTTGGGACACAGCACCAGCCTTTGCCCCACCCTGCTACTGCTTCTTACAGGCCATGTCCAAAGCATCTCTCACCCTGAGGGCTCCAGGTCTAATGGCACCTTCCACACACTCAGCCTCCTTTCTCACACACGGCCCAGTGCTAAACTGGGTCACGAGGTGAATAGAGCCACTGGTGCCCAGGAGCCAAACCAATGTTAAAAACAGCCAGTGATAATTAGTCAATATGGACTAGATTTGTATTAAACAATGCTAGAACACTTTTGGTAGTTCTTCTTTTTTTTTTTTTTTGCGGTATGTGGGCCTCTCACTGCTGTGGCCTCTCCTGTTGCGGAGCACAGGCTCCGGACGCGCAGGCTCAGCGGCCATGGCTCACGGTCCCAGCCGCTCTGCGGCATGTGGGATCCTCCCGGACCGGGGCGCGAACCCGTGTCCCCTGCATCGGCAGGCGGACTCTCAACCACTGCGCCACCAGGGAAGCCCTTGGTAGTTATTCTTACCCATAATAATTAAAAACAAGTTTGGGGGATTCTGAAATTACTTTGGAGCTCAAAATTTGAATTATAAAATACTGCTATTTTGGAGGAAGGGCCTGGTTCACCAGAAGTTTAGTGGTTAGTGATCGGTCGCTGAGCCCTGACTTGCCCTTGTGACTCCGCTTTATCTCACAAACACAGACTGTACCAGCCTCTGAAGTCTCCAAACCCCTGTGATCTTGGCGCCATTTCCTGTCTTCTCAGGCAGCTTAACCTCTAGAATAGTGAGACCCTGAGGCTGGCTGAGGAGACCCAGAGCTTGATCATCTTGTTGAGGTAGTCTGCTTGGTTTGAGGAGAAGATATAAACAGCAATTAAGAAAATGAGGAAACTCTTTTAAGAAATGTCTAAAGGTGGGATAGTATTACCCCTAGTGTTGGTACCTCAGGAAGGGAGACCCCACGGACAGCCTGTGGATTTACTCAAAGGTGTGAGGCCAGGGAGGCTACTAGTTCTTTATGCCCTGAAGCAGCCTGCCTGGGAGGGAGGACCATTGGTGAGGCAGTGCTGTGCTTGTTCACCAAGTGTGAGGCTCGTGTTCAGATCACACCAGGCACTGCCACGCTCCTTTTCAATGGAAGGTTTTCAGAAATACTTAAAGGTCATGTAGGCTGCCCAGGTTTGGAGAGTCCTGTCTTCATTATTGCTAGTTCCACTAATTATCTTGTTACCTACAAACTGGATCATAAGATACTACATCCTGTTTGGTGTTATCAGGAGATAAGAACTCTACAAAGCAAATAGGAATCAAACAGAAACCAGGAAATCTTAACTGGCAGAATGGTTTCCCAAGGCTTCCCCTTTCCAAGCTCAGAGTCAGCTTTTTAAACATTTAAAAGTGGAATTGCAAAGTGTTTATCACATAATAAGTAAAAAATATAAAGCCATATATCCAATTTAAAAATAAATTTTAGGAAGGTTACAGACAAGAGTGCCAAGACAGTTCAGTGGGGGAAAGAATAGTCTTTTCAACAAATAGTGCTGGAGCAACTGGACATCCACATGCAAAGAATGAGGTCAGACCCCTCCCTCACACCGTATACAAAAATTAACTCAGAATGGATCATGGACCTTAAGGCAAGAGCTAAAACTATGAAACTCTTCAAATAAAATATAGGAGTAAATCTCTGTGAATTGGGGCTAGGTGTAAAGACTTCTAAGATAAGATACCAAAAGTACACGCAACCAAAGAAAAAATAGGTAAATTGGACTTCATCAAAATTACAAATTTTTGTGTGCAAACAGTACTATCAAGAATGTGAAAAGACAACCCACAGAGTTTGCAAATCATATGTCTAAGGGTTTTGTACCCAGAATATATAAAGGACTCCTGTAATTCAATAATAAAAGGTAAATAACCCAATTAAGAAATGGGCAAAGGATCTGGATAGATATTTCTGCAAAGAAGATATACAACTGGCCAGTAAGTGTATGAAAAGATATTCAGTCATTAGCCATCAGGGAAATGTAAATCAAAACCATAATGCAATGCTACGTCCAAACCACTAGGATGGCTAGAATAAAAAAGACAGATAATAACAATGATTCACGAGGATGTGGAGAAACCGGAACCCTTGTACAGTGGGAATGTAAAATGATGCAGCTGCTGTGGCAAGCAGTTGGTGGTTCCTCAGAATGTAAAAAATAGAGGTCTATGATCCAGCAGTTCCACTCCTATGTGTATATCCAAAAGAAATGAATGAAAATCTAGGTCCACACAAAAACTTGTACACAACTGTTCATAGCAGTGTTATTCACAATAGCAAGAAGTGGAAAACAACTCAAATATCCCTCAGTTGAAGAATGGACAAAGTGTGGTATATACACATAATAGAATATTATTCCATAATAAAAAGGAATGATGTACTGATACATGCTACAGCATGGATGACCTTGAAAACATTATGCTTTGTGCAAGAAGTCAGCCACAAAGGAACACATATTGTGTGATTCCATTTATATGAAATGTCCAGAATAAGCAGATTCACTGCGACAGATATGCGGTTAGTTGCCTTGGGCTGGTGGGGATGGAGCTGGGAGGAATGGGGAGTGACCACTAGTGGGTACAGGGTTTCTTTGGGGGTGATGAAGGTATCCTAAAATTGATTGTGGTGATGCCCTCACACTCTGAACATACCAATACCACTGATGGTGCTTTTTAAATGGGTGAATCGTATGGTATGTGAATTATATCTCAATAAATCTGTTTTTTAAAAAGGATACAAAACCATGTTAGTTATGCTTATTTTTTAAAGTTACGTATTCTTAAAAAAAATATATATATATACACACACATTGAAAACAGACTGAAAGGAAATATAGTTAAAATGTTTTAAATAAGTATATCTGAATAATGGGATTATGGGTGTTTTCTCTAGTAAATATGCTTGTTTTTGTAATCGGGGAAACAGCTAATGGGGAGGGTCTTCCGCTGTGCCTTCTCCTGGGCCAGGCAGCCCTTTGTGAAACCCTCATGACATCAGATGGTGTGCGACCAGACCTTAGCAGCAAAGCCACCAAGCTGTCTTTGCCCCTAAAAAGCTGGGCTGATCTCCTGGCTATTTGTAATAGGAAAAGTTACACCACAAAAAGTAAATCTGTCCTATTTTCTTTTTACAGGTTGGTTTTTAATAAAATATCTCCCAAGAGCTACTCAGACAGTTACAATAGTCTTGCTTTAGCTTCGGGCCATTGAACTCTCTAAACTTTATTTTGGAAGCCATTTTTAGAAACGTACCCTTTCTAAATGTACATCTTTAGTTGAAATGGTAAAGTGAATCTGCTTCTCACATTCCTTCCTGCAGCTGAACAGCAGCATTAGGAAATGTGTGCACATTTATTGTTTATGGTCTTAAATTTGTATGACTTCCATTGGAAGTGAGTTCTTCCTAGCAGCCTGTTGAATCCAGATTTTGTTCATAAAGCTGCTTTGATGCATTGTCAGTGTTCTGCTGCTCATGGATTTTTCTTTGTTCCCAATGAGTCTGTGGAGAGAAGCCTGCATTAGAAAAAGGAACAGTTGAAAAGAAAAAACAACCTCCTTGTCAGTTATTTCAGAAATTTGTTTCCACATCATATGCCTTTGGCTTGGACAAAAGTTGTGAAATAGCCTTTGTTTCGTGCTATTTTGTGTTGTTAAACCTGTTCCCTATGAATAACTAGGGTTGTAAGGAAAGGTTAGTAAAGAGTCAACTCTCCCACATGAGGAGGGAAAAAGTAACCTCTTCTCTTGTGCAGCCTACAGATCTGAGTGAGACGTGCACTGCCCTGCGTGGGCAGCCTCTTGGCACTGCCCGGATCCCTGGGGGAGGAGGGTATTGTCCCTGGGTGAGTGTTTACTCAGAAGTCTGCATAGATAATCTGATGTGACTCAAGGACGGTAACCTCAGAAAAGCTAGACCAGATCCCCTTGGGGTGGGGTGCAGATGTTCAGGCAGAGAGAAAAGCGATTCCAAAAACCACATACAGCTTGAGGCATGACTAAGTGCTCGCTGGGCACAGGCTTCCACTCGACCATCCAGAACCTGGTGGTAGAGATGCCTCGGTTAATATCAGAAGCCTTTACAGCACCAGAAGAGCACAGAGAGGGTACCCTACAGCCATTCACACAAGGCAGCTAGAGCCATGTCTTCTGAAATGCAGTGACCAACATGTATTATTTTTTAAACCAGAGTTTAACTTTTTTTTTTTAAATGAGGCTCGCCGACATTTATAAGGGAGAACTTTGAAAATACCCCAGTTTGAAGGACTCCTAGAACATAGGATATCCCTACTTATATGCAGTAACATTAGACTGAGAAATGCAGGTGAACCCCCAGGCCTCCAAAGCGAGAGACGGCACAAGCCCTGATGAGAGTGGAGGACAGGTGGGTGCTGGGCAGTCCGCCAGGCCCTGCACAAGCTCAGTGACCAGTTCAACTGGGTCAGACCCTAAGGACTCCAGGCTTCAGAAAAATCACACATAGGTCCCTGCCATAGACCTTTTGGACACTCACAGGTCATCAGATCTCAAAGTGTCTAATCCACAAGCACCAGGCCACCCATGTACTCTGCCCCCGGCTTAGGACACAGCTGTGCGGGGGCGTGGTCACGGCTGCGCAGGACAGGTCCCCCTTCTCTAGAGGTCACCGGTGTGAGCCCACACGCGTGGAGCACAGAGACCATGAGGCTCTGGTGTAGGTGATGGCTGCAGGCAGCCGTGAGGGCAGGGCAGATGCATTTGTACAAACCGTAAAGGGAAGAGAAAGGGTGAGCAATCCACAGATTCCTGCATTTCTAGTTCTTTTAGTCTTTGCTTTCCAAGGCGAAGCGAATTGTTTCTATAAGGCTATCACCTAATTAAAGACCTCAGCACAAGGACATGTCTGTCACGCCCGGCCCGGTCACACCCCCTTCCTCCCACTGGACACAGCAGGTGGGAGACAGGGAGGAGGCTGTGAGTCAGGCTGTGCTGATGAATCAGGGGCCTCGGGCAGGGTGCTGAACAGTTCTGAGTCTGTTTGCTCCTGCCTAAAATAGAAGTAAAAGTTCTGTCTTTCCAGGGTATTGTGAGATGTAAATGAGGGAACCTGAGAAGGAATCTTATCCCAGGGCCTGGCGTGGGGTCAGTGGACACCACCAAGCATTGCCTGCACTACCACACCGTCCGTGGGTGTCACGGCCGCTTCTCCCTTCTGCTTCACCCCGACCCTGGCCCTCTCCAGGCAAGAATCCGTGGTCCAATTCGTAGCCTTGGAAATTGGAGGCTCACAGGGTTTGCTCTTTTCCCACCTTGCACATTGGCCACAACAGATGTTTCGGGTGGATTGTATCAAGTGCAGCTGAAGCCCAGGGTGTTTCACGGGGCTGAGATGGGTGAGAACAGCTGTAGGCGTTTCACAGAATTCCTCTCTAATCCAGGGCTGTGGGTCTCAACCTCACCTGTTCATTACATCAGTGAGAGTTTCTAAAAATCCTCATACCCACTTAAATCAGTATCGCCGGATACAAGACCCAGACACCAGTATTTCTAAGCACTCTCTGCCCCTCGCCCAGGAGAATCATGACCTCCGAAGAGTCGGGCTGAATGTGAGAGTCCTGGGCATTGAGAAACTCTGGGGCTGCCTGGTGAGACCAGCTCGACGGTTACATGTCCTGGGAGCCTTAGCTGGAAGAAAGAAAGGCAGACGTTTGATCAGATGTGTCATTGACTCAGAATGTTCGTACCAAGCTAATTTGGGGGGAGGGGAGGGGTAGGGTAATACGGCTGAGTTAATTGTATGAAATATTAGCTCGTTCACAAGAAGACTGGTAGAAGAAGAAAATAGACAAAGAGGAGTTTTTATCTGTGATGGTGGCTTTTGTTTCTCTTTTTCTATTCACTGATACAACGTGGGACTTGTAATTTTTAGGGAAGAAATACGACTCACGTGACCGGTCCCCCTTCTCTAGAGGGAGGGACCTTCAGTGACTTTATAAAAATAAGCCCCTGGCTTGCTCTCCAGTTGCTTTCTAGTTAATTCTGGTCCTTTTTCTTTTACCAGTTGCCAGAGGCTCCACCCTCTGAGGAGGAAGAACAGGAAGCCTGGGTGAATGCCTTGCTTGGAAGAATGTTTTGGGACTTCTTAGGAGAGAAGTACTGGTCTGATCTGGTGTCTAAGAAAATCCAAATGAAACTCAGCAAAATAAAGGTATTGTTTTCCACCCAAGAGGCTTCCGATTCATCACATCTTAATTTCTAGAAGTTTTGTACATTATATCCTAAGTGAAAAATCATTTGGTTTAAAACATATAACAGATGGGAGTAGTAAGTTCTTATCAAATAACACATCTGGGCCATACGACTAACTGCCTCTGGGGATGTAGTGAATGTTCCTGTTTATTTATTTTTATTTTTTTATTTTTTGCGGTATGCGGGCCTCTCACCATTGTGGCCTCTCCCATTGCGGAGCACAGGCTCCGGACGCACAGGCCCAGCAGCCATGGCTCACGGGCCCAGCCGCTCCGCGGCATGTGGGATCCTCCCGGACCAGGGCACGAACCCATGTCCCCTGCATCGGCAGGCGGACTCTCAACCACTGCGCCACCAGGGAAGCCCCTCCTGTTTATTTTTTTCCCCTTCTATTGCCCTCATTGTTATTCACTCTGGGTGAGAATCCAGAATTTGGTTTGGGAAAATGGGAGCTGTTGCAGCTGGTTGGTTATATAGTATTGTGTTATCTTAGTAATGAACTTAAATTGTATGGCCGACAGCCCACCCAGCCTCACAATCTTGGCCACACAGCATGTGCTCTGAGGAAAATGCCAGACTACTTAAGACCTCTTTCCCAACTCCCTCTCAAAGCTGGGAAAGCTACCATTGCACTCTAAATGTGTCTGCATTTGACCTTTACTTCTGGCCAGATGGTATTTTATTTTGGGCTCTCTGTTTGCTGAAGAAACAGTCCCGGTGCTGATGTAGGCCCACTTGGAAGTGAGTTTACACTTGCGTAAGTATTCTTCACAATTGCCACTAAATGACTCATTTAAGTACCACCTTTGCCAGCTAAGAGACCTTATTTAGGTTACTTAGAAGTAAGTTTTTGATCCATTGAAGACCCAACCAAGGAAGAGTCACTTCGGTCCCCAGATCTTCACAGAGAGCTTACACAGTCAGCAGCTTAAGTCAGTGGATCTTTTGGGTCATAGATACCTTTGAGAAGCAGAAACATATGGATCCTTTCCCTAGAAAAATGCCCTGTGACACAAAATTTTGCCCATGATTTCAGAGAGTTCAAGGACTCCAGGTTAGGAGACCACCGTCTCCTAATGGTTAATGGCCAGTCACGATAAAATTATGTTGGAAGAAAATGTGGGCACGGAGGAGCTTCGATTTGATTCCTGTCGTGCCTTTGGGTCATGAACAGAGCCTTTCCTGGCACAGTCAGGCTGCCACTCCGGCCGCTGTCACCCCTTCCCCAGGCCCTGATGAAGAGGAGGGGCCTCCTCAGCTGGAAGAGCAGATTTCAAGGCAGAATTCGGGGCAGGTGTTTGGGAAGGCTCTGTTGACAAGCGTCAGCCTGTTTGTGTTCTTCACAAAAGAACACGAGTGAGGGTCGAGCGCTCTGCTAGCCAGGTCCGTAGCGGGAGCAGGAAGCAGTGTTTGGAGAGGAGAGGCCAGCAGCCACCCTGGAGCTCACTCAACCTCCTCCTCTTTTTGGGAAATGACGGAGGGCTTGAGCTCCTGGGTTGAGGCACACGGGCGGGGCTGGTGCTGCTCTTTTCCCAGAGACTGTCATGGGTGCTTCCCTGAGCAGGAGGGCTCTGGGTCCTGGTGACAAAACAGGGCACGCCTGAGCTGCAGAGGGTTACCGCTCTCACTGCTACACACGTTCCAGTACTGACTCGGAGCGGGTGTCGGAGGGCTCCTCTCTGGCGCTGGGAGTCCTCGGGGCCAACCTCCACCCCAGATTGAGAACCGTGGGTTCCCTCAACCCAGAGGAGGTTGACGAAGGTCTTTCATTTTCATCTTCTCCCTTCGCTGCCCCTGTGGGCTTCTTCTGCAGGGTACAGAGATAAACTCTCGTCTGCGTTTTGAGGTCAGAAGTGCTAGGGGGTTAGGGTGGGGAAAGTGGTCCCGATCCAGCAGCGCCGGCAGTTCAGAGTCGGGGGCTGTACTCCCCCCACTGGCAGCCTCAGCGCCTCCCACCCTCCACCCCGACCCGAGCTGCTGTCCCGGGAGGTGCCCTGCAGACCAGAGGGAACCCTGGTGATGGAATAAACGGGAAGGCAGCGGGAGATTACCCCCATCCTGAACCTGCCATCACCCCTGCCAAGAGAACGCGTACTATCACCCAATATCCAGGTATCCCTGGGAAGGGCTGTTCCTTAAATATAGTAGTGAGTATTGGTTAATGGCCAGTCAAGAACCAGAATGGCTGGAGGAGCCTGAGATCCCCCCTGTCTCCTGGTCTCCTTGAGGGCCTGACATATGGAGGGCGCTTTGCTGGCTGCAGTGATTGTCACCCTCACCCGTGATAAATAACTCACGTCGTGGAAGAGCAGCCCCGTGTGTGTATCTGGTGCCCGGTGATGGGTTTAAAATAAGCTGAGTTTCTGCCTCCACGGCAAGTGCACCCTGGGCCTTGGCTGGCTCCTCCGGCACCACCTTGGAGCCCTCAGCAGTTACGGCCTCTGTGCCCATGTCAGCAAACGCTGCTCTTAATGCCACGGCTTCTAACTCAACCCCCACCAACCTGGAGAACGCCCAGTCCCCAGCTGGGTTTACCCAGGAGGGTAAAGAACACACAGTGGGTTCCCGTCTCACTGTGGTGCCCTTAGGGTGGGCAGAAGAGAGTCTCTGGTTGAAAAGAGCAGGAGGGGGAGTGACCTTTCCTTGCCTCCCCCGCCCCCGACCCCGACAGGGCAGGAGGGAAGCAGCTCTAGGGCCTGGTCCTGAGTTTTGATTCAGATCAGAGATCTGAGCAAGGAGGGAGTGAGGGGGTTGGTTAGAACTGTTGCAGAATCTTGGAGTTGGGTGCTCAGGTGAATAAGTAGGGAACGCCCTGCTGACCTCCCCTCCCCATCCTGCTTCCTGGTGATTAGTGCCCGTCCCACCCCTGCCTAGTGTTTCTCAGTCCCCGCTTCCTTCAGTTCCCTCCTCCATCTCCGGCCCTGCCTCTGCCCTCTCTGGGACTCCAGGGAGCAGGATGGGGTGGGGAGGGAGGCTGGACGGGGCGCAGGGAGGGGCACCATGTTCTCTGCCTGCACTTCCCTGGCTCAGTGTCCACTCCTGTTCCCATAGGAACCTGGCGTGCTTCAGGAGCACTTGGCATTAGGATGACAACAATAGACAAAAAGGACTGGGGCAAGGGTGCAAGATTTTGGCTACATTTTTGGCCAAGTATCATTCTGTAGGCTGATTGGGAGGCCAACCACCACATAACATTAATGCTTTGGAAAAAGGTTTTCCAAATAAAGCAACCACCAGTTCAAAAGGCACATTTGAATACTGTCTCTAGTCACATTTTATCCATCTCAGACATCATAACCTCTTTAAATTAACACCTCCATCCCCACAGAAAATCAGAGATGAAATTCCCTGACTGGTGAATCCTAGAAGTGTCTAAGTTTCTCTGCAGAGAGACAGCTGAAGAGGTCCAGCCAAAATAGGCACTAAATTCATGTCTGGCTAGATGCTTCTCATTTTATGGGAAATGTTCAGCATATGTTCAATTTTTTTTAACTCTTATATTCTAAATTTTACAAAATTATTCTAATGTTCAACTGGAGGAAAATTCTGGGGGAAAAGAAAAGAGAGGGACTTGCCAGATTTAAAAATGTATTTTAAAGCTACAGTAACAAAACCACTTTGATACCAGTAGGAAACAGTGCTCAGTACAGACTCCAGTGCAATGGGAATCCTATAATGAAAGGTGGCTTTGCAGGTCTGTAGGGAAAGATTTAGTTGTTAAAAAAAAATAGGTTAAGACACCTGACTAGCCACTGGGAAAAAAAATTAAGGTGGATTCCTAGTTTACATCTTACATTAAAATTAGGACTGGACTAAAGATTTTTTTTAACGTACATACATATACATAAATCCAGGTCAAGGAAACATAGGTCAATTAATTCTCTGCTCTTGAGGTGATGTAGGAATTTCTGAGCATGATACCAGCACTCTTACGTTAGTTCATTTAGAGTAAATTCCTACTGACAGCTGTGTTAGTTGGGGTCCCAGTGGAAAACAGAAGGCACATTCAGTGCAGCAAGCTGGGGAAGGGTTTATGAAGGTGTGGGCCGATGCAGAGAAACCGAAAGGCATGGTGCAGCACCCCAGGGCTGGAGCGGTGGGGAGCGGTTAACCCAGACTCGGGCAGGGTGTCTAGGTGGAGGGGGCTGCCTGTCTGACAGGAGCTGTGGCCTTCCGTAGAGGGAGGGGACAAATGCCTGACAGTTCTCCTCTCCATGTACCTCCCCGCCCCCTGCCCACTGGTGTGTCCCACTGGCCAAGCCCGACCAGAAGCCAGAGGGCAAGAGTCCATCGATGTGGTTCCCTCAGACCAGCCTCTCGGGATGTAGTGAGGAACTCGATCCCAGGGGGGCAAAGGGAAAGTATCCAGCACAGGGTCAAGAGATGTGATTTTTTTTTTTTTCCAAGGATTTTAATACATGTTGTGAGTTGGCCTACAGGAAATGTTGTAGTGATTTCCTAACTCCTCACTAGTAGTCTAAGAGAGGCCCATTTTCCCAGCCTTCAGCCAACTCTGGGCATTATTAACCTGACCAGCATGGCTCGTTCCTTCTCCACAGTGTGGTCTCTGGCCACACGCCACCCTCAGGGAAGCCTTCGCCGACCTCCTTATCCAGGACGGCCCAGCCTCCCTCTGCCCCGTTACCCACCTTATCTTCTCTGTAGCACCGGTCACGCTCTGCAGTTATAGGTTATTTGTCTGCTTATCTGTCTGTTCCTGCCTCTTCATCATAAGCCCCACGAGGGCAAGGACCTTGCCTCTCTCATCTGCTGCTCTGTCTGTAGAGCGCTACCTAGGACGTGGTGTATGCTCAATAAATTTTGGTTGAATAAATGTGTCCCCAAAACCTTGACCATTGCTCCCTCTGAGAGTATGTTGACTTCTAGCATTTCCCAGGTTCCTAACGAGTCTCCTTGGTTGTTTCCTTCTGTCCTCCAGCTCCCCTACTTCATGAACGAGCTAACTCTGACGGAGCTCGACATGGGCGTAGCTGTGCCAAAAATCCTGCAGGCCTTCAAGCCTTACGTTGATCACCAAGGTAACTCTTAACTGACTCCAGAGAGGAGTGGAGCATTTATATGAGCGTTAGAATGTTGCCGTCGCTGCAGATTGAATACCAAGGCTTTGTGTTTGGAGGGAGTTGGGGGCGTTTTAACCATATTTCATGCTGCGTGTCTTCTGTTCTTAACGGTCACAGCCTGAAACCGGTGGGGAGTAGATCAGGACTCCCGCTCCAAGCCCTTCTGGTCTTCTGGATCTTTACAGGTCCTCCTCCAGCCCAAAGATGCCCACATGCCAGTTAATGGGGGCCAGGCCCTGCATGGTCACAGCCCTTGCCATGGTGAGAGGCAGTGGCTGCATTTCAGGCCCACTTACCCCTCATGGCTTCTCGTCTGCATGTGCCCCGCCCTGGATTCTTATTGGGAGCTGCCCCTCCTCATAAGTAGTGACATCTTTGCCTTGCCTTAACCTCTAGGATGCAGATTCTTTGAGCTTCATGTTTTATTCTTTCTGTTCCTTTCCACTCCAAGTAGGCACTCAGTAAGTGTTTGAAAAATGAAGACTTATATTGTTGGGCAGTATTTTGAGAGTAAGGCTCTCTGCTGGAGGGAAGTTCTCTGATTTGGTTTTTAAGACATGTTACGGACACATTACTTATGCCTACGTGTGTATGTGTGCATGTGAGAAGGTGATTAAAATGTGTGGAGAGTTTAAATAAAATTATGATGTAAAGATTTATGTGTATTTTGTGGCACCCTGACAGAAAATTTAGTACCCAGGAGTCTGGTGAAAAGAGGAATGAATTAGGTAGGCAAGAATAGTCCATGAGCAGAAAGGGAAAAATCTCCCTGTCACGGAAGCATTCAACTTTTTTTCTAGAATATCTCTCTCCAAGTGAGCCTCTTTCCACTTAAACTGGATTTATATTCTTCCCCAAAAGGCCCAGGAACAAAGTAAGGGAGAAAATAATTACAACTTTTCAAGAGAGTGATATTTGTTTTGAAGTAAATATTTTGTAAGATTGATAGACTATAGCATCTGCTTTTGTCTCTGTATGGCTATATCAGGTGGCTCTTGAACATATTTAGTGAAATCAAGTTCTGTGTTGTATACACTTGATGTAAATACAGTTTTTTTTTTTTAGCACTACAACTAGCAGCTCTAACAAATCTCTCTAGCACTATTTCAGCTAACAGTGAAGTCCATATTTCCAGGTCTTTTGCATCCCATCGATTTCAGAGAAAGACCAGAGAATTATTTGCAAATCCAGAAGTCCACCTAATAGCACGTGGAAATCACCTGTGACCACTTAATTGTGTCTACACTTTGAGGAATCTGAGCGCTCCTAGGTTTAGTGAATTTCTGGTTCACTAAGAGTAAAACTAGAAAAGATTCTTTGCAAATGGTCTAGCTAGAGTTCTTTCAACCACATGTGAAATTTAAACAGCTGCATTATCTATGTGTCAGGTGCAGAGCTAGGATCTTCGCCCCGACGGCATTCCAGGGCTGCCTGGCTCCCTCTGGCTCTGGGGGGCTCTAGGTTGCCCTTTGCTCTTTGCCTCTTTAGGAACTGACTTGTAACGAGCTGGTAAATGATCAGGTAACATAAGCCTCCTGAGAGTCAGGCTTAAAGAAGGTAAATAATACGTGTGCATGCTTTATTTTCTAATGCATTAGCAGTCTCTTATCTCAGAACTGTCCTTTGTTGAACTAGTAGAAATTTCCAGTGAGAGGGGAGCAGGGCCATAGCTGGGCTTTGCAGCATCTAAGAAGTGTCCCTGTGGCTGTGAACTCTGCAGCCTCCCAGGGCAGCTTTGTAAGGCTTTGAGTGAAATTCGCTAAATGCCTAAGTCTCAAGTCTCTTTCCCGTTCCTCTGGAGCCAGAGCTGCATCAAGACGTTTTATTATATAGATCAAAGCTTTTGCCAGTTTTTAATCCATTTGAGGCTTACTTAACTCCTTTCAGGGCAAGTTTTAGAGATCTGCCTGCTTTATGTAACAAGGGAAGAAATGTTACTAAAGAAAGGAATGATAAAGACATAAAGCCTGTAGGTTTTAAAAGTTTGGTCAAATTAGGTTTTTCCAAGTCTGCAAAGGCTACATGTGATGGTATAACAGAAATGAACATGAAGGGACGATGCATCTTGGATTCCATTGCTTTAAGAGAAACCTTTCCTTTGGGGGGAAGGAAAATCAGGAGTGACTTGTTAAAACTGACTCTGAAAAGCAGAGCTCACCTTTCAGGGAACTGCCCCCTAGGGTGAAGGGGGCTTCGACCGCTCTCAGGAGGGGGCGCCTCCCAGGGGATCCCCCCTACACACCCCACACCCTTCTTTTTAGTAATATTTCCTAACTTGTGCTGGTTTGTTGAAGGCACATGGCTTGGGAGGGATATTTGGGCCAGAGCTGCTGGATCGCTCCATCCTCTGGATGCTCTTCTTGAGGCAGCACAGAGCGGCGGTTCTGAGCTCCAGCTCGGGGGCCGCACCGCCGGGCTCACGGCTCCTTGTCCTTGGGCAAGTCCTTAACCTCGTCACTAACTCACTCCTCTCTCAGGGGGGGAGACTGATGGCACCCACTTGGTGGCTTAAATGAGTTAATACATGAAAGGCACTCGGAAAACATCAGGTGCCAAACAAGCTCTAAGTGTTAACTATTGTTATTTTTACCAACATTATCGCTGCCTTCACTGCTGCCGCTCTTGGAGAGTTTAGAATGTGAGTGGCTGAGGTGTTCAGTTGACCCATCCTACAGCTTGAGGCCGGCAGGTCCTCCCAGAACCGATGGAAGGGAAAAGGCCATTCCTGGTTCCAGACACACAGCCAGGTTCTAGTGCAGTGGATGAGGGGAAAGGACCACCGTTCCCGGGACCGGAACCGTGGCCGGAAGGTGGAGAGGATGTGAACCTCGGAAACTGGCTGTGCACCTCCTGTCTGACCCCTGCCCGCTCCACACACACCTCACCATGGGGTGGGGGTGGTCTCCTTCCTTCCCTACAGGCCACAGAGCAGGGCCCCCCCCCACTCCTCATCCCCACCCCAGGCTGCTGTCCCCAGGGCCTGTCCTTGGGGGGCCACCAGGCCAAGCCCTTTCCAGTTGTTTTATTAACTCTGTTAGGGTAATGTTTGCTCCTTCGTTCATTCAACAAATACTCATTGTGGGGAAAACTGGAATATTTAGAAAAGGAAAAAGGGAAACATTACCCATCGTTCCACCATTCAAAGATAGTCAGGACGACCATTCTGCTACATTTGGTACATTCTTGGTACATTCTCTCCTAATCTTGTTTCTTATGGATAAAAATTAATTAAAAATGTGTAGCTCCTTTTTCAAACCCTTAAAGAATTGGGCAGATGGACTGTTTAGACTTGGGAAGGCAATCAGAGGTTCCCTAGCAGGACCCTGCTGTGTTTAGATGCATAAGCCAAAGCCCAGACGTGCCAGAGATCACTCAGCAGCCTCGCTTTTCCATGCCGCTCACAGCTTCTAGGCCAGAGCCAGAGGCTTGCCGTGCGTACCAGCTCTGGGCCAGGCCACCCGCGTTTGGGCCCCGCTCCTTCATCATCCAGCAGCAAGGCCTTGGGGAGGTTTCTAAGCGCTCAACACCTTGGGCTCCCCATCCATAGAGTGACGATGGCAGTAGCCTCTGCCCTGTTGCTTGTGGAGGAGATTAAACGCTTCACGTCAGCACTCAGAGAGCACACGTGACACGCAGGAAGCCATCGGTTTTCATTGCTGCTGCTGCTGCTGCTGCAAAGCTTGATTAGTAAAACCTTCCCGAAGGGGTTTGGTGGGGACCCTCGTCTGTCAGCCAGGTTTTTCTCTTCCCTGCCTGGGACCAGTGACCTCAGAGCAGTGCCCGCAGGGGTGTTAGCAGTGTCAGAATGAGCCAAGGCTGTGGACTGTGACCCCTCAGGTTCAGATGAATTAAGTTAGTCTTCGGGGCTTTTGCTAGGTGGAGTTCGTCTGCAGATGGTCATTGAGCGTCCACGTGGACAGAGTGCCGCGTGGCACCGTTTTTGCCCTGTTTCAAGATACCCGATTAACAGTCCGAGTTTCCACCAAAGGGCTTGGATTCTGTGGAAAGGTGACCATGTCCCACAGGAAGAGGAAGCTGGTCTGTCTTCAGAGATGCCTGTAGTTGTGTCTGGCAGGTCCACCATCTACATTTGTCTTCCAGACCTTGATCTGTGGTGCCTGGTGCCTTTGTTCAGTGCTGGGACTGAAGCTACTCTGCCAGCGGAGTATTGCAGAAAAGTGGAACCAGGGGCAGTCTGTGAGCTGTCTGTTCCTCTGGCTACACCCTCATCAAGAGGGCAGCTGCCTGAGGTCGGTCACGGTGACAGGGCCAGACTGTGGGGCTCAGCACTGAGAAGAATGGCACATATACTCTCTGACCAGATCTGTGTTGCACAAGGAAAATATACCTTTTGTGGGAAGGGGAAAAAAATACTCATTTGTGGAACTTGGATGGGGTGGGGAGGAGAGACTCTGATTTGGGACTGTGTTGACCTTGAAAGGTGGAGCTGTTTCCAAGAACGGTTACAGGTAGACAAAACCAAAAATGACATCTGTCCTAAAGGACACATCCAATTACAAGGAATAATACTAGTTTTCTGCAGTATCCGAGTGAGCAATATGGCACCAGTCTGTTTGCCAGGAACGAAATGGTCACTAATGTGGTTGTCTAAGAGCTGAATAACTCAAACATCTGTTCTTGTTAAAATCAGTATATTATTAATTCTTCCATTTTAAGAGCTTTTGTTTTTTGGATGCCAAATGTTGGCTTTCAGAGTGAAAATCAGCCATCAGTTATGGGTACAGGGATAGTGGAGGAGCAGGTAACATGAGCCAGACCCTGTGAGCAAGGCTTTAGGGCCTCTTACCTCCTCCTGAGCAACCCCTGCCCCATTAAACCTGTTCCAGTGAGACTGAGGCCTTTTAGTTATTTTAATAGTAAATACGACAGTGAACTGCTGAGTGAAAGTACTAGATTTATTCGAGCACGGTAGGACTGCTCCTGAGGCCATGGGGTCTATTAAATCAACTACCAGGGAGAAGGCGGAAGAACCTCTGTTCTACTCATCTCTGGTGACACATACCAGGGCATGTGTACTGTCTCTGCTGGCACCTAGGTCTGCTCTGCACCAGGTGGCCCAGGCCATCGTTACTCTTCTTCAGGCATAAACTTCCAGAGGACAGGGATTCACTTCAGCGTCTTGAGCTCTGATAGCTTGTGTTAAGAACTAAATAAACATTTTGAGGTGGAGCGAGCAGTAGCTTTTGCCACAGTCTGAGTAGCGGTGGTAGTAACTGATCCTTCCCTCACGAGGCTGAAGAGAAACAGAAAAACAGCCCTCCGAGCTCCTCAAGTCCTTGTGTGAAGACTGAAGTTTGTCATGTTCATTGTCAGTTGTGTTTCCCTTGTTGCCAGTGAAGGGCCGGTTTTATAGGGACTTGTTGGTAATCAGGTGCCACCCTGCGCCACTGGACAGCCTCACAACGTGAAGACCCCTCATGTGGTGGAGATTGTTACGGACTGAATGTCTGTGTTCCCCCCAAGTTCATATGTTGAGGCACTAACCTGCAATGTGATGGTATTTAGAGACGGGGCCTTTGGGGTGATTAAGTTTAGATGAGGTCATGGTGGGGTTAGTGCCCTCATGAGAAGAGAGACCAGAGAGATAGCTCGCTCGCTGTGCCACACGAGGACATGGGAGAAGGCGGTTGTCTGCAGGCCAGGAACAGAGCCCTCACCAAGAATGAATCGGCCGGCACCTTGATCTTGGACTTCCAACCTCCAGAACTGTGCCAAATAAATGTCTGTTTCAGCCACGCAGTTTGTGGTATTTTGTTACAGCAGCCTAAGAAGACTAAGACAAGACCCTTTGCGTTCATGCCCTTTCCAGAGAACCTCTCAGGACTGGCTGCCTTACGCGTATTTAAAGATTTAAAAAATTGCCTTGGGGCTTCCCTGGTGGCGCAGTGGTTGTGAGTCCGCCTGCCGATGCAGGGGACACAGGTTTGTGCCCCAGTCCGGGAGGATCCCACATGCCGCGGAGCGGCTGGGCCCGTGAGCCATGGCCGCTGAGCCTGCGTGTCCGGAGCCTGTGCTCCGCAACGGGAGAGGCCACAACAGTGAGAGGCCCGCGTACCGCAAAAAAAAAAAAAAAAAAAAAAAAAAAAAATTGCCTTGCTCCTTAACTTTTGGTTTTTGTCATTGAGCATTACCAAGACCAGATGGTTACAGGAAGCAACATTTTAAATGAAATGCCTCACAAGCAAGTCTTAACCTTTGTCAAGAGCCCAGAAGAAAAAGCTCTGTTCCCACACTCACCCAGGTGAGGAACATGCAGCTCGTTAGGGTTAGGGTGCCACTCAGAGCACAGTGTCTGGCCCCACTTCACAGTGTGGCTACATTTGTCCTCATTGAGAAGACAACCTTTCTAGTAACTGCTGATTTCGTCTTTCAGTCCTGCAAGGTGGGCGCTCCTGACTCACCCTTTATGTAACCACGTGGTTTTAGCTCCGGTTACGTGCACTCCAAGGTTTTCAGGGAGCTTTTTGCCACTGAATCATTGTCACAGAAGTGTGTTTTTCTTTGCACCTAATGTTAAAATTGTCATCTTACCCTCATCTGAATGCAAGCACGTCATATTAAGATAACTTGTGTGAGTGTTTGCAGTTTATATCTGTATTTAAAGATTCTCGAACCCTTCTTGACTCCTTCATATCTTCATTGAGAATGGGGGCTGAGCAAGGCCCCATGGGTGGGCCTCATGGAACATCTACAATGATACAAGAAACAGGCTTCATCCCCTACACAGGAGCTTGGTCAGATGTCCTCGCCTTGCCCACTCCCCAGCCTGGACAGGGCTCTCTGGCTGCCCAGTGCAGCCTCTTCCCTCTGGCCCTGTGTCCTCCTCTGGTATGGTCCCCGTCGGCTATGGCAACAGCAGCAAGCTAGGCTGTAGCCCAGAGTGGTTAGAAGAAGGAAGTGGCTGGTGATGGATGAGAAAGGGGAGAGCCCTGCCAGGATGCACCAAGTGTCAGGCTGTACAAGCCGTGTGGCCTCCCCTGTACAGATGAGGAGACCGGTGCCTAGACATCGAGAAACTTCCAGGGGAATTCAAGCCCCGGTCCACGTGACTAGACTCCACATGCTTTTCCCTCTTCCCAGCCTCAGCTCCCGGGAAGCGGGGCTGGACCACACGTCACTGAGTAGAATGTCCCGATGACTGGGGTGTGGGCCAGCTGTTTACCAAACCTGTGTCCATATCCCCTCATTTTAAAAACAGACAAACAGAACCTTCCACTTTATTATAACAAGTAAAATTCTGGTGCCTTTAATATGACAACCTTCAAAGGCAAATACATACTAGTAATATTTATTGGAAACTTGACTGGGATTTTCAAAGGAAATGATTATGTCTGAATACGTACCACAGCCAGGTAGTTTGAGTCTATTGATTCTCAAGTTAAATAAAGCTGGCGATATACAAGAAGACATATCTTCTTTATTGATGTTCCATTTATATTGAGTTTAAAATCTACTAATGTCAAGCCTTTTGTCCTAATTCCCTTTCTACTGGAAGTGATTAATGACTAAATGTCTTTATTAAGGCAGATGTGCCCTTTATTTCCAGTAACACTGCCTCTGAAGAGCAAGCTAATTAATGATTTTTAAATGTTTAATGTAAGCAAGAAATAAAACAGTTTTGTGTGTTGCTGCAAAGAAGACATTCACAACTGATCTGCATATCACTTAATTAAACCAGGTCATTCACAGAAAATAATTATCTTCAATTATGATGAAAAGAATTTGGTGAAAGCAGAATGGAACTTATTCTGCCTTTAGTGAGGAGTTACACCATTAGCACTTACTGAAGTTAAGAAAGCTATTATCTGAGGTGGTGGCCAAACAGGGGATAAGTTATTTACTGTAATTGCTTGAAAATGCGGCTGTGTGTGAACAGTGGTTTTAGATTAATTTCCTGCTTCCTTTTAGATATTGTCATTTGTCTTATGAGGATCTATAAAACTTTATTAACATTTAAACACCCACTTGAAGGACCATGTTTTTTTTTTTTTTTTTCACTGTATTATTGATTCTTTTTGCATTTTAAAAAAGTTACACTTGTTGAATATACTGTTAGTACACACAAGCCAGCTAGCGGATCTAGTTTTTTTTTAATTTTTTTAATTTAATTTTTTTTATACAGCAGGTTCTTATTAGTCATCAGTTTTATACACATCAGTGTATACATGTCAGTCCCAATCTCCCAATTCATCACCCCCTCAACCCCCCCGCGCTTTCCCCCCTTGCTGTCCATACATTTGTTCTCTGCATCTGTGTCTCAACTTCTGCCCTGCAAACCGGTTCATCTGTACCATTTTTCTAGGTTCCACATACATGCGTTAATATATGATATTCATTTTTCTCTTTCTGACTTACTTCACTCTATGACAGTCTCTAGATCCATCCACGTCTCAACAAATGACCCAATTTCGTTCCTTTTTATGGCTGAGTAATATTCCATTGTATATATGTACCACATCTTCTTTATCCATTCATCTGTTGATGGGCATTTAGGTTGCTTCCATGACCTGGCTATTGTAAATAGTGCTGCAATGAGCATTGGGGTGCATGTGAGGACCACGTTTTGATGGGAAGTCCATGAAGTGTTACAGAGCTTGGACTCGGTAAAGTCACAGCATAGTCTGTCCCACCTGCTGAATCATAGGACCCTGGGGTAGAAAAGGTCATGAGATGACTGACCCCTATTTGCGTTTTAGACTTCTGGTCAGTGGCCACTTCTGCTGGTGGGCCTTCCCAGTGAAATTCCGCAAAGCCAAAAGCCTCTAAGATATGGTCTCTGCTCTCGTTGACATGAGTGTCTTTTCTAAGGAACAGGTGGTTTTTTTGGGTTTTTTTTAACATCTTTATTGGAGTATAATTGCTTTACAATGGTGTGTTAGTTTCTGCTTTATAACAAAGTGAATCAGCTATACATATACATATATCCCCATATCTCCTCCCTCTTGCGTCTCCCTCCCTCCCTCCCTATCCCACCCCTCTAGGAGGTCACAAAGCACCGAGCTGATCTCCCTGTGCTATGCAGCTGCTTCCCATTAGCTATCTGTTTTACATTTGGTCGTGTGTATATGTCCATGCCACTCTCTCACTTCATCCCAGCTTACCCTTACCCCTCCCCGTGTCCTCAAGTCCATTCTCTACATCTGCGTCATTAAGGAACAGGTTTTTCAACTAAGGTACAAAGTGGTTACCCAACTTTATCTAGATAATCCTGGGGCTTGAACACGAATTCTTTTGATTCCATTCCTATGCAATTTCCAGAAAGAAGAGGGTTCTAAAAGGTTTTGTCACCATTCTTATCATACCAAGCTAAACCTGAACCATTTTCTGTGCCCCTCCCCTCCCCCACCCCCAAACAATAGATAATTTTAAGAAAGACAGTGGTTCTCACTTGTGTCTTTAAAGAGCCCAGCTTGCTGTGAAGTCTCTGCACCTCTCTTCTGCCTCTAACCAGCTGGGACAATGCAGACCTCGTCCTGGCTTTACCCTGGCGCAAGCCATGTCCTCCTCCTGGGAGTGTGTTTCTTACCAAAAGTGAGAAGAACCCAGAGGACAGGACCCTGAGCTCACTGTGACCATTTTAACGGATGTTGAAATACTGGCAATTTGCCAGATGCTTGAACTGTTTCCAGAAACTTTTCTTTTCACAGTCTCTTCTTGCATGCATTGGTAGTACAGGCAATATATATAGACTTTCAATGCGATACCTACTTAGATACTTTAAAATATAAATTTTAATCTGTCACTTATAGTCATGTTTTTCTGGGGGGGGAAAAAAAACCTTCTGTTTTTTCACCATTTCTCCAGGACTCTGGATCGATTTGGAAATGTCCTACAACGGGTCCTTTCTGATGACTCTTGAGACCAAAATGAATTTGACCAAACTAGGTAAAGAGCCTCTTGTTGAAGCCCTGAAGGTTGGAGAAATTGGCAAAGAAGGGTAAGGGGCTATATGAATTTACTAACCCAACCCTGGGGAACCACCTTCTTCCTCTAGCCCTTGAGAAGCAGGTTTTATGTGTATAGCCCCAGTGTTGAGCACGAGCTTCATGTAAGTGCTTCCTGGCCCCGGAGGATTTCAGGGAATAGTTTCCTGGTTTCACCCCCTGTGGACTGTGAGTCCCCGCCTCTGCTCAGTGCCATAGGCCTTCGTGCTGCCAGTGGAGCATACAGTGTCGATTACCTGGAAAGCATCCCTGACTCAGACCAGCCGGGCAGGCTGCACAATAAAATGCTTAGTGAAGAGAAGCATCATCCAGAAGGTTCTTCCTTCAGCTTGCAGCCACAAACAGCACTATGTGGGCCAGGCTGAGGTGCTTCAGGGGGCTGCCTGCTTTAATCACAGAGTCAGAATTATTTATAATTAGACGATTGATTTTGTAGCCAAGAGGGTGCTCCTAAAGTGTTTTGAGATGCCTTTCCCCTAAATAATACAATATCTATTTTCTTAGTAAACTTCTCTCTTTGTAGAAGATACTGCATCTGTTGCCGAGTTTGTCTAATTTAGTAAATATTTCCAATTTGTGAGATAGTTAATGAAGCTGATTTTTTTTTCTTAGATGCCTAGAATGGATAAGCTGGAACTTTCACATTCCCACACACCTTAAAAATGACTGCTTCAGACTACATATTTAAATTATATTATTGTTTTTACCAAACTAAAGATGCTGATTGGGGTCTGCTTCTCACATCTTTGGCCCCTTTGCATGGAATTAGCAGTACAATGATAGGAAAATGCCACAAGGAGCCACCTTCTCAGCATCTAAATATAAATATAAGACACAGGCTCTTAGATGTTTGCTTTCTTATGATGCTGACCTGATGCTTGTATTCATACTTGTGGTGAAAGCACAGTAGATGGGGGAGTTGGATCATACATTTGAGAACGTTCTTTCACTAAGGTGATTCTGAGTTATCCAGGTGACTTAATGAAAATGTTCATATTTTAATTTTTGGAGAATTTCACCTGCTGATTGCAGTCTAACCTGTATCTGTGCTATTTTCCTTTCACTTTTCTACTGTTTTGTTAAAATGTATTTGGATTCGGCAATCTGTGGATTGTGTTTTCCGGTGAGTGGTATTGATCAGCCCTCCATGTAGCATTTCATACCCCATCAGTGCTGAGTTTCATTCAGACCCATGTGACACCGCGAGGAAGCTTGTCCTTTCATCATGTTCCCCGACATAAAGGCACCATTTGTAGACCTGAGTGGATTGAGATCAGGAGCATTTAAGAGGCTTTCCTGGGGGGAGAGTCGTACAGACTTCCTTGATTCGTATTGCCAGGGTCCTGATCTAGCCCTCTAGTCAGACTCAGCTTCTGTCCCCAGCTGCCCTGACCCTGACGCCATGCCCAGCTGAGTGCCATCAGGCCAGCCTTGGGACAGCAAAGTTGCAGAACCAGCTGCCAGTAAAACCAAGCACCTTAGGCAGAAGCAGTCTTGAAAATGAGCTCTAACTAACCGGGAGCAGGACTGAGCAGACTTCGGTCAGGAGCATTTGTGCAGGGAACCCTTTCTGGAAACAGCCCTGCGCTGGCCCAGGGCTGCTGGGACTCCATTGGAAAGAGGGGTCTTGGGAGCCGGTAGGGCCCCACCACAGCCAGGTCCCTGAGATCCTTGCCACCGAGGCGTTCCATGTTCACTGTTATTCATGCAGCTCTCTTGGCACAATTTCAAGTTCATAAACTCAGCTGATTGGAGGACAGACACATTTCTGAACAAGCAGTGCTTCTCTAGACTGCATGAAAAAAGTCCTCTGCATTAGGAATATACTGGTATTATATTTAATTTATAATATACATCTAAAGCACCATTTTTTTCCAGTAGAGTCTGGTATAAAATGTTTTGCTTCTTCCTGTGAGGGTGTTAAATTTTATGTTGATGTGTAATTGGCTGTCATTTAATTTTAAAAGCAAGGAAAAATACAATCTCAAGGCACTTGGGAGGAAAACGCCTGGATAAATGAACCCTTAACCCTTTTTTGCATAAAGGACCCCCTTGGGAATCTGAGAGCTCTGGATCCTTCCCCCAGAGAATGCCTACACATGCACCATTTGGCTCACAATTTCTGGGAGCTTCAAGAGCCTCTCAAAAGCCCATCCATAGCTAAGAGCCTGATCCCAGAAGTGATTCTAGCATCACTTCTCCTCCTCAGTCAGGAGCTATGGAATCGCCCTGAGGCTGAATGCCGGAGGAGAGCCAGAGTCCCTGCACCTGTGGCTGTTACTGAGCGTGTGATGTGTGGTTTCCCTGAGGAAGCCTCTCCTAGAGCAGCATGTGTGAGTGGTGGGTCCGCAGCAGCCCTTTCCTCCAGGCCCTCCCTTTAGCCCATGGCCGCCTGTCCAGGGCCTCACTTCTGGGCAAGGGCTTGTCCCCTGCCGTCCTGCTCTGGCAGGGCCTCTGTCTCGCTGCTTCTGTCTGTCCCCCTTCAAGTGTGCAAATGACTGTGCCGTGGGGAGTACCTGAGGAGGTGCTGCTCAGCCTGTGGGAAGTCCTGCTTACTGTAGAAAGTTTATGAGGACCCTGAGGCTGCTGGTAAGAAACTGAAGTCTGTGTCGCTTCACTCTAGTGAAGGCCTTTCCCTTTGAAATGTGGGTACCCTTTATATTTGCAGACATTTTTCCTTGAGTCTTTGTATTTCCCGAATAGTCTTCTTGTTACACATTGTAGTTACAGTGACTTCGGGGTGATAAGACACTCAAAATGGAATTCAGGTGGTGAGCTGGGCAGTCTGAACTTTAGGAATTGGCCTGAAGGGGACCTAAGCGAGTCAGGAAGGGGAATGTGCTGCTCGCTGGCTGCTCTTTAAATGCACATCGGGGTGGGCGTTTCTTGGAAGGCCCTTGGCCCGTCCGTGCTCTACCACGGCAGCCTGGGCTGGCGTGCAAGTCCCTGTATGGGGGCCCCCCCCGACCTCTGTATTGGGCCGCTAGTCCCTGGTGTACCCGGGTCCACCACCCCGCCCCGAGGCCCTGATATTCTGGGAGCCCAGTGCTTGTCGCCCACGCTGTGACTCAGTCTAGCTCTGTGGGTGTACGTGCACGTGTGTGTGGCAGATATATGGGCCCAACTTCTGTTAAAGGAAACTAATGCACTCTCGTGAGCGTGGTCCCCCTCCAAGCAGTCCTCACTGGGCCGTTTAATCTAATTATGCACCCTTCACTTAAAGCATTTTTTGGAGCTGCTTTTTAGAGTTGCTTCCGGAGTCTGTGCCATTCCTTTAAGTATTCTGAGTGACAGCAAATCTTCCTACTTTCTAGATGGATTGGATCTTTGAGAAATTGCCAGACGTCGTTCAGAGGTGATGGTGATTATGAGACTAAGAAATTGAATGTTTGGTTCAAGACAGAGAGTATCAGTGATAAAATAATGCACTTTTTCTTATGTGTCCGACTGCAAGCGCATTTCCAAAAAGATTTTTAGCAGAGGCAGCAAAACTGGAATAAGCCCTTTAAGGTGACTCTTGAAAGGATATTGCACTTATCTCGAATTCTAAGGTGTGTTTAAAAAAGTAGGCTTATCATGTTCTAGCACATCTTATATAAGAATGTGCAGGGTGTCTTTCTCTGAAATTCATCATAAGGTTGAGATCACAAAATGCATGTTCGGTTATAAAACTTGAATATCAGCGAAATATTTAATTACACTTTTAATTAGTAAGTATTGGGTGCCGCATAATACAGCCCCCCCTATGCTGAGAGGAGAGGTGCCATTTGGTCACAGTCAGAATTTCATGTCATCTGATCTGTTTTAACTGACAGAGCATTGTCTAAATGATTAACTTCAAGCCACAAAATTTGTCCTGTTCTCTGTCCTGTGGAGGATTAATTCAGGAACCCGAGAGCTCACTGCAGTGCTCAGCCTTTGGCATCTTCTGCCCCAGGTCTGGAGGCTGCCAGATGACAAATACCAGTGGGGAGAGAAGGGGACAGTGGTTCTGCAGGTTTCACTGTGGTCCAGGACACTGAGCAGCCTTTTGTGCTCTGTACCGTCCTTACCTGGCAGCAGGAGGTCTGAGCCAGGGGGCACAGTCGTTTTACTGATGGAGAAGTAAGATAGGTTTCTGAGATGGTCGTGTTATCTTTGGGGACTTAGCTCCCCGACTTTCTTCATCCCAAGACCCAGTGCAGGCTTTCTTGGGAATCATATTTTACTTTTTATATAAAAGAAGAGCTCTGTGAGGGCTGCCTAACCCTGGAAAGCGCTGAGATGGTTTTGTGACCAGCAGACACACGTGAGCATTTCCTGGACTAGCCTGGCTTCTGATGGAAGGAGGAGGAGTCGGGTGCTGTCCCCGTGGCCAGGGACGAGAGGCCTTTGTGTCTGCAGAGGGAGTTTCCCTTTAACACTGTACTCAAGCCTGTTGGCTAGAGTGCTGGCTCTAATGTTTCAGGGCCAGGATCAAGGAGGATCCGGGTGTCCTGCCAGGGAGGACATTTGTGCTCGGTCCTCTTACAGCCGGGCTCCTGTTTCAGGGCGGAGATTTCAGTGCCCTCTTCCCAGTGCTGGGGCCTCTGCTGGGCCTTCAGGTCCACGCTGGCGGGTGTGCTCTGCCCTTGGGTGCCCTTGGCCCTTGTTGGCCAGGAGATGACTGCCCCCAACGAAACCCAATGAAAACCCCAAAGGGTTATGGTGGTGGCCCAACGAAAACCCCAAAGGGTTATGCCCGCAGGAAGATGGGACCTAAGCTGAGCTGCCTTCCCCTGTCCTGGTGATTTTTGTCCTTATCAAAAATACAAGGCCCCCACGTGCCACAACTAAGAAGCCTGTGAGCCACAACTGAGACCCAATGCAACCAAAAAATAAAAAATAAAAAAAAAAAAAAAATACAAGGCCCACGCTCTGCTTAGTGACCATTTGGTAGCTTAATTGTGTTCATTCTGTCCCCATTAAGTCTCTGAGCCTCAGAGATGGGCCCTGCTTTCTGCCTCTCTGAAGCAAAGCCACCATCCAGGGAGGGAGCTGCCTTCTGTGGGGCCCAAGCTTGGCCAGGAACCCCCAGGGCCCTCACAGGGGAACCTTGATCACTGGCTGCTGCCAGTGATCCAGTGGAAACTGAGGCTCTACCCTGGAAAGATAAACAAGGGACATTGCTCTCTGGTGAAGTTTTTTATTACTTCATTTAAAAAACGTGGTTTTTAAAATATAAATTTATTTATTTTTGGCTGCACTGGGTCTTTGTTGCTGTGCATCGGCTTTTTCTAGTTGTGGCGAGCAGGGGCTACTCTTCTTTGCAGGGCGCGGGCTTCTCATTGCGGTGGCTTCTCTTGTTGCGGAGCACGGGCTCTAGGCGCGCGGGCTTCAGTAGTTGTGCCTCGCGGGCTCTAGAGTGCAGGCTCAGTAGTTGTGGTGTACGGGCTTAGATGCTCTGCGGCATGTGGGATCTTCCCGGACCAGGGCTCAAACCTGTGTCCCCTGCATTGGCAGGTGGATTCTTAACCACTGCGTCACCAGGGAAGCCCTAAAAAACGGTTTTAAATTAGTACTTTTCTTGAAAAGTTCCTGGGTTCTCATGTCAGTTGCTTCCTAGAGTCCCTTGAGATTTGTTGGTTGTTGGCTTTTTCTGTGACCTTCAGGAGCTGGGGCAGGTATGGGCTAGGATACGTAATTTCATAGGAAGGAGTCTTGAGCCAAAACTAACGGGAGGAAACTAAGCCAAAAAGCATAGTTGTTGACCTCAGCCAGAGTCAGGGGACTTGCCTGCACATCCCCATCATCTGTGAGGTGGTCGTGGCGCCAACATGAGCTGTCCCCTCCCCCGTGCAACCATCGTCCTTTCCACTCACCCTCCCATTGGCTACGCCGCACTGTTGACGAGATCACTGCATTTTGTGTGGACTGCATCACACTCCCACCACCTGTCTTTCTGACGCATGCGCAGAATCCAGCCCTTCAGGCCCAAGTCCTCTGCGGTCCTGCCGGGGACTTGGCACTGAAGGGTCTCCCGGGGGACCAGGCCAATCCGAGGACTCTTGGATTGGGCCTCTTCTGTCTGGGCTGGGTGGGGGAGGGTGAGGACGCGGTAGCAGTGGTGGCGGTGGAGCCTGGCGCTGGGCCAGCTGCCGTGGTGACTCTGCCCTGATCAGTTGCAGGCCCAGGGCCTTCTGTCTGGCCGACAGCGACGAGGAGTCCTCCAGTGCTGGCTCCTCTGACGAAGACGACGCACCAGAGCCCGGCGCAGGAGACAAACCGCTTCTCCCAGGGGCTGAAGGGTGAGTGGATCCAGCTTCTGGGGTCTTCAGACGTGAAGACCTGAATAGCTTTCCCTAATTAAGAGGGTCCAGACCAAAATGGTTTTCTTGGGCCGTTGGAATCAATAACAGAGAATTGAAGGGCGTGTTTATCACAAGGAGCCCAGATTACACAACAGCTCCCCCTAGTGCGGATAGGGAGCATTACTTCCCTTCCGACGGGTCACGCTTCTGTTGAGCTTTTAGTTCCTACGATGTTGAAACATTCAGGTGATTTCTTCAGTGAATTTTGAAAACGTGGGTCACTTAGCTATCTTTTGGATCATGAACTACATTTTGGTAGCTCCCTTTGCCTGTTACTTGGAGCTGAACGATCAAAGTGCTTAGGCTGCCTCTCTGTAAGGATCTTTTAATTATTTAAAGTGAGTGAAGAAACTAAAATGATAAAGAAACCAGGTGATTCAGAAGTATTTGTAAGAAAATATCAACCTATTCACTTTGAAATCCTACAGAAGATGAAAAGAGAATCTAGATGTTTGAGGAATTGGGACTAAAGTTTGTGTGCATTATTTAAATTCTCCCCACCTGACCTTTTTTTTTTTTTTTTTTTTTTTTGCGATATGGGGGCCTCTCACTGTTGTGGCCTCTCCCGTTGCGGAGCACAGGCTCCGGACGCACAGGCTCAGTGGCCATGGCTCACGGGCCCAGCCACTCCGCGGCATGTGGAATCTTCCCGGACCGGGGCACGAACCCGTGTCCCCTGCATCGGCAAGCAGACTCTCAACCACTGCGCCACCAGGAAAGCCCCCTGACCTTCTTAAGAACAATTGCTTTTGCCGAGACACATACACATACTATTCCTGACACTCTGGAACTGTGGAAGATTTTAAGAGCAAATATCCTCTCTTCTTAGGGCAGTCTTAGGTAGATATGACCTGATACAGGAAAGCTTGCTTTACTGGGCTGCTAGGGTATCAGCTGGATGCAGCTTTTTTCTTTAGATGCTCCTGAGCCCTTTGACAAGTCGTTGCTGCTCAGAGTTGCTGTGACACCATCTAAAAGGCAGATGTTTTACTGTGTTTTGCGGCCCTGTTAATGCAGCCTGATTTCTTATTTGCTATGTAGAGATGGTGAGGTTTCGCTCAGTGGACACTGGATTTATATTCAGTATTTGAAGGTTATAAAGGAGAGCAGGTGAGATGCCTTCCCTGCTTGCACTGGGAGAACTTGGTCAGACTCGCCATTGTCAAGACTCAGGCTCTATCTGATGTCTGCACCTTGTCTAAAGTTGTAGTTCTCTGGACTTCCCTGGTGGTCCAGTGGTTAAGACTCCGTGCTTCCACTGCAGGAGCACAGGTTCGATCCCTGGTCGGGGAACTAAGATCCTGCATGCCATGCAGCACAGCCAAAAATAAATAAATTAAATTAAATTAAAAAATAAATAAAATAGTAGTTCTCACCTGGGGGTTATTTTGTCCCCCCCCGCACCAGGGACATTTAGCCATGTCCAGAGACATTTTTTATTGTCATATCTGTGGGGGAACGTGCTATTGACATCCAGTAGGCTGAGGCCAGGGATGCTGTTAAACATCTGGCAACATCCACAACAAAGAATCGCCCAGTCCACCGTGTCAGTGGTGCTGCGGTTGAGAAACTCAGGTCTAAAGTCAGGTGAACACAGAGCCACCAAATTGTTTGTGAAGGAACAAAGTCTATACTAACACCCGTCTGTGTCCCTCATTTAAAGGTATGTTGGAGGTCACCGAACAAGTAAGATTATGAGGTTTGTTGATAAAATTACCAAGTCAAAATATTTCCAAAAAGCAACGGAGACAGAGTTCATTAAAAAGAAGATTGAAGAAGTCTCCAATACACCACTGCTGCTAACTGTAGAAGTACAAGAATGTAGAGGAACCTTGGCGGTCAACATTCCACCTCCCCCGACGGACCGAATATGGTGCGTAGAGGGCCCCTCGGGGTCAGCCAGTGACTCCCCTTCTTGCGTGACCATAAAATCCCAGCTTGCTGACCCTTGACACTATGGAAAGTACCTTCTCCTGGGAAGAAGCACTTTCCAACGTTTTTCGTGGAACCTTAACGTTAGTTGTAAATCTGATTCTGTCTTCTACTGTGAGTGGTTAATTCACATATAAAGACTCATCTTCACACGTTAGGAAGAGTTAAGGTTATTGGTGAAGTTTATGGGATGAGCTGTTTCTATTCTTGGTCTTCCTCCTCTCTCAAGCCAACCCTTTCCACCAGTGAGAACAGCTATCATTTGTAGACCTCTTATTCTCTGCCTAGCCTGGGGTGTAACTGCTTCACCTGGCCAGTCCTCACAGCATCCTGTGGAGATAGGGCCATCGTTATGCCCACCTTACAGATGGGGATCACACATCCAGCAGAGTCCTGGGCGGTTAGGGAAGACTTCTGCAGGTCAGACCTGGATGTTAAGGAGGCAGGAGCATGTGTGCTTGCTAACTGCGGTAGAAGGTCTACCCAGAGAGTTGTCATTTGACTGAACCAGTGGGTCTTAACTCCACCTGCATATCACAGTCACCTGGGTGACTTGTTAAAGCTATGCCCAGCCCAGCCCCCAGGATTCAGCAGTTGGGGGACTAAGCCAGGATTGAGAACCACTGAAATAAATTTTTCATGAGCCCAGCAGAAGAAAATCACTATCTATAAATCTCAATTTTAAATTGACATTCAAATGTGCATAAGGGTATATGAGGATTGCATAAAAGACCTCTTTGTACCATAAGCTACAGTTGTGTGAAAAAGATAGCTCTGTTCTGTTATAGAGTGAAACCAGCATGCTGGTACACAACCTTAGTGTTCAGAAGGGCTTGTAGGAATGATCACAAAAGGGTTTTTTAATTGACTGATCATTTAATGATGATATTGGTGTTTCCCAGTAAAAACTTTAAAATACCATTTTAGATTTTATTTTTTAAAAGTAATGTTTTCACTGGAAGAACATGAAGAAAACAGAAAAAAAAAGCCTGTAGCCTTACCATCCAAAAATAACCAGTTAATAAGTAACTTACTATACATTTTTCCAAGCCTAATAACAAATTTT
The DNA here is from genome assembly GCF_025265405.1 of Mesoplodon densirostris. Lineage (NCBI taxonomy): Eukaryota > Metazoa > Chordata > Mammalia > Artiodactyla > Ziphiidae > Mesoplodon > Mesoplodon densirostris. Next base: position 11,699,764 of record NC_082678.1, on the reverse strand, counting down.
TTTAAAATAGTAAGCGTTGATACGTTTCTTCCTCTTCCAAGCTTTGACTTAGGAGTTACAAATGCCACTGCTCAATGGGAGTTAAAATTAGAGACCGCTGGGCTAGTGCCACCCAGTGCATGCTCGAGTGCTGAACTGTTTATTAATCCACAAAGATAAGTATAGATATTGAGAGTGTTTAGAAACATGTATAGCAATTTGCCATTTTCATTGTACAGGCAGAGCTCATCTCGCTATGCTTTACTTTCCTGTACTTGCGATATTGCGTTTTTTACAAATTGGAGGTTAGTGACAACCCTGCATCGTCAGATGATGATTAGCATTTTTTTAGCAATAAAGTGTTTTTCAATTGAGATACATACATTGTTTTGCACACTTAATTGACTACAGAATAGTGTAAATATAACTTTTATATGCACTGGGAAACCAAAAATTCACGTGACTCACTTTATTGCAGTAATTAGCTTTATTGTGGTAATCTGGAACTGAGCCCACGGTATCTCCAAGGAGTGCCTGGATTTTTTAAAACATTGGTCCGTGATGGGTTGAAGTTTTTAGTTTGATAGCACACAGTCTCTTGACTGGATTCCTTACCAACAATTCTGAGTGCCAGTCTGCTCCACTGAGGAGCCATAATTATGGTGTGGAGTGTGGAATGAAAAAGCAGGTTATAGAACATTTCTATTTAGGTATGCATATTAGGAGTGTGGGGAAAATTGATCCCACTTCTCTCAGTGGTCCTATCTTGGTTATGAGACTCAGAGAGAGAGTGTCTTTTATTTTCTGCTTTATACACTTGTATATTTTGGATTTTGTAACAGACATATCCTACTTTCATAAAAATAGAAACAAAAAAGATCCTTGCCATTTTAGGAAAAACAAAAACCAGAAACAATGCCCAGGTCATGGACTTCTCCAGTGGCATTTCCTGGCTTTCTTAGTTTGTCACAACTGTTCTCAGATCATCACGGCCCTGGGTCCAGGGACACAGGGAGTTCACAATTCATACTTGCTGCACTGAAGTGTTTTTTAGAAGGGATTTTCGGAAGAAGAGAACATTTAAGTAGTGATAAAGCCTTGTGTAAATGAGGAATGTTTGCTCTTGGTACTGTCCACTTCTTTTCTTTGATTCTAAATGTGGTTATTACTTGTCTTTAAAAAGGTATGGTTTCCGGAAGCCACCACATATCGAGCTGAAAGCTCGGCCAAAACTTGGAGAGAGAGAAGTGACTTTAGTTCATGTGACAGACTGGATAGAGAAGAAACTGGAGCAAGAGTTTCAGGTACACCTGCAGTGTCATCTAGTGTTTCGTGCTGAGGCTCTAAAAGCCCTGGGTAGAACAGAGGTTCTGAACTTCATGTGGGTCAGGATCCTCCTTGGAAAATCTGGTGAAAACTATGGACCCCAGGAAAGTACACATATGATCAAATAGGCATAAAGTTTCAGGTTTAGTTTTAAAAACTCTGAAACTCATCCACAGAACCCCGTGAAGTAGTCTTTAGAGGAAACTCAAAAGGTAGGGGTCAAAGAGCAAAATGACTATCTTGTACCAGTAGGCCCAGCGAGGGTTAAGCCGTCCATCTGCTGGGGCTATCTTTGGACTTTTTCCCTGGGTGGGGCCTGGATTTGGCCAGCTAGTAGCACCCGGGCTGTGGTGGTTCCTGCCCTTGTGTGGTACCCATCTTGCTTAGTTTGTTTTCAACAAACAAATTGTTTGTTTGTTGCAACAAACATTCTGCGTATAGCTACCACCTACCCTGGAAGTCCAAAGATGAATCAGGCCTGTCCCTCCCTTGTGGATCTTCTAGAGTAGTCTAGAGATCTTCTGGAGTTGACTAAGCCAGAGCTCATTCTCTAAGCCTGTCTTCTGCATTCTGCCACCAAGGGAAATAGCAGTGTAGCTGAGGCCGTGGAATGAGCTGTTCCTATCACATTTTTATCAGGTTTTTGAGGCATAGGTGTCTTTTAAGGTTTTACAGATTAACAGACTATTTACTTTGTAGTAAATTTCAGCTTTTGAAGAAGACCGGTATTATTTTTGCAGTAGTATATTTTGAGTTATTGCCTTTAAAATTATATATTTTTTATTATTTAAAAGCTATAGGTTAAATATAACTAAAAACCAATCTATGGAAAGCTTAATCTTATCTCCAAAAGGCAAAGTACTTTGAACCTAATTAGGGGAAAGACAATCTCATGCCTTCAGTTCTTTTCCTTTTTCTTATCTCCCTAGATCCTGCATTAGGAATTTGGGTGGGTCATCTCTTTTAGGGGTATTGGGATATAAGTGTCATCTCTTTTAGGGGTCAAACTTTGGTGCATGGTATTTTTGAGGCAAGTTGGGAAGTTGAAGGGTAACTGCTTGCATTCTCCCATGGCCACCTGTTTTTGTTTTTGCTTTGGAAGAAAGCATTGCTGAAGTTGAATACATTGCCAAAATTCACTTATGTAAAATTAGTTTATAAACAGATAGGCAAAGCACCATTATTGTCAATCACTCATTATCCTTTGGGTGTTCACTATAGTAGGATTTCTTTCATATGTAGCTTTAACTGGTTCTGGTTTGAAAAAAAAAATTAGCTTACATTTTTGTTGCTAGGATTTAAATGGATAAGTTGGCTTATGTGTGTTGGAATATGTGTTCTGGATATAATAGTTTGGAAATACTGTGAGCAGCTTACGCTCTTAATTCTCTTAATGTTATTTATCAGTTCATGAGTAATTTTATTATATGTACATGAAATCAAAGGCTGCTTCTTCCTCAGAGCTTATTGGGTTCTCATGTTCGTGCACTGGTGTGATACCTCAACGCTTTCTAAATATCATAGAGGAATTAGTTTGGAATGTGTAGGAAAAGTTGTTTCATATGTATTTTAAAAACTAGTCTAAAGCCTAAAATTATAATCAGAACACACTAGGGCAACTCTGAGAAAAGAGCATTCTTCCACATGCCTGTTCCTTCTTTCTACAGAAAGTTTTTGTCATGCCAAATATGGACGACGTTTATATCCCTATCATGCACTCAGCCATGGATCCTCGCTCCACTTCCAGCCTCCTGAAAGACCCACTGGTGGAGGCTGCTGATCAACTGTGATGGGTGCAGACCTGGTGTTCCCAGTATTATGAGATGAAGCTCAAGGTGTGGGGTTCTTGGCTGCCATCTGGGCTGTAGCACTGGCCTTTCCTTGTGCCACAGCTTCTGCCCTCTGCCTACTGGTGCCCATCCCACTGGGAGGTGTCCAGTGAATGGGGTCCAGATTGCCTCCTGCAAAGCTTTGACTCAGCAAAGGAAAACTGGAAGGATCGGCACAGTGGATCCAGAGATTACAGGTGACTCCCACCATGGCTTTTCTAAGTCTACCAGTTTTTGTGGCAGCAAAAGAGCACATTAAGAGCGAAGCTGCACAGCTGGAAGGCTTCCCCTTGCCTCCTCGATGCCTCCAAAGCTTTTTCTCAGGCAGCCAGTGCAGTGGAATGTTTTCTCACTTTTAGTTTGTGTGATGCAGCCCTCCACACCAAGAGAACGTCAGTGTGGTTACACATGTGGAGGGTGGGGAGTAGAATTTTGTAAACTATTTCTTTGGTGATAAAAAGATATGCATAGCAACTTACTCTTATCAATTGTGCGTTTTGGAAGCAAGTAGCCATAGAACATACACTCTAACACACTATCAGCTGGGGCGGGAACCGTGGGATTTATGTGACCATTAGGCAAAGCCATGAGATCAAACCATCCCACACCTTTTACCAAGGAGGTACAATCACCTGGTTTCTGACTAATCCCAAATGTTTTCCTGAGACTTGAGCATATGTGGAAATATCAAACAAACCTAATGACTGGACTGGGGTGGGGCCAGAAAGCCAGAGCCATCGTCCTTCCACCTGGCACTTGCTGTGAGCTCTGGGAAGCTTTAAATAGGCATCTTAAATGCTTTGTTAACCTAATTGGTTTGGGATGTTTTGTGGGCAGTTTCCTTTTCCGATGGCCAAAACCGGAGACTGCTCTCTACCATCTTGAGTCAAGACGATGCTGATGTTTGCTCAGCATCAAACACTTGCTGTTTGTTCAGCATCAAACACTACAGATCTCAAAATTAACGTGACATTTAACGTTGCCAACTTTATTTTGTGCATTTGTGTCAGAACATTTAGTTTACAGGTTTCGGGGCTCTCTCAAACTGTGTAATTTGCTTTGAGAAGTACTCAATACAATTTTTTAATTGTTTAAAGCTGCATTCAACATCAAACTTACCTTGGGTTAACTTTTGACAACTTACATCTGTGGACAAAGCTCATAGTGGTTTTTTAAACAGCAACAGCACCTTGCCTGAACGGGACTTTAAAGAAATTAATATATTGAAAAAAACATATTTGAACCCTTATTTGATTACTTTAATTGTACCATTAAAACATTTGACTTAAATTATTGGACCATTCCAGTCAGTGTACTGTTCTGATTTCTCATTGTGTAGGCCAATTTGCCTGTCAGTGCGCATGTCTTGTTCGCTGGTCTTATAATTTTTGTGCAATAATTAAAGGCAAAGGACTAGCTGCACTATTGTGTAAAGAGATTACACGACTGTACCCTGTTGCACTTAAATAGTAATGTGGGGATTTACAATCGCTTGCATCGTTTCACAAAATAAATATCTCATGTCAAATACTAGATAAGCATCCAAGTTATTTCTACTTGATCCTGCTTAGACAATAGGAACAGAATAAACTGGTACAGAATAAACCTGGGCCCTCAGCTGCCAGTAGCAGCTTCAGTTTCTTGGGTGGTCACTGGACCCGTCCTGTTAAAGGATCCAAAGTAGACCACACCCTGATGTAAGGAGGGCGCTATTATCCTCGATTCGTATTTTTTCAAGTCCTGCTTCTGAGCTGGAGTTTACACCAACTGCCTACTAACCCTGCTAACTTGGGGCCCCCTCCGTTAAGTACCAAAGCGGCCAGACATGGCACTTGTGCATACCTGCCCTTCAACACGTGCTGCCTTGTACTCAGATATGATGCAAGTTTCACCTAAATCCAGGAGGGATCGGTATCACCTAGAATGTGGATTACGAAGGCGTGATTGTGCATTTATTTAGGCGCCTATGTTGTGCCCCGCAATGCACAAAACCGTCGTTGTGAGCTGTTCAAGCTATCGGGGGCATATCCAAATAAGCAGTTGACCCTAAACGGCGGTTTTTCTAAGTGGTCCGCGAATACACCTCAGCCAGACGAGTTCAGCCCATGCAGCTCAGGGCCGAGAGCCAGTTCGTGTCAAGTGCACCACGGCCTTCACTCAGGCGGTTCAAGGCCACAGCCGGATTCTCATCTCCCCTCCATGCAGACGCTCTCCCCATCGCGGTTAAATGAACCTGCCCGTCTCACTGACTGCCACGGAGAGAACACTCGGACTCAAAGGACAGGCACAGGAATAAGTAGAGACTGCAGGACCCCCGACGACTTCCCCAGCCCCCCACCCCGGCAGCCCAGTGCCGCCGTGTAGCTCGCGGTTAAAAGGGCCGCCGCCGCGCGGGGAAAGACGGCCCCAGTTATGCGCAAGCGCCTGCTGCTCTGGCGCTGCAGCCTGACCCCCGGCGCCACACGCAGGCGCGGCGGGGGCTCAAAGGCAGCGCGTCGCGACAAACAACACGGACACCACCGCTGGGATCAAGCCATTTTATTGAGGGGCTTCAGGGGAGAGTCGAAAAGCTGGGAGAACAATGAGATCCGACGTCCTTCTCCTAGCCGGGACCTGCAAGAACGAGAGCGGTGGATGAGGAGGAGGTGGTATACCCGCAAGCCCGTTTCCCACCCGCCGCCTCAGCGGCCCGGCTCAGACTCCAGTTCGCATCACCTTCGTCAGCAGTCTAACACGTGCTTTAATTCGGATGTCATCACCGCCAGCCGCCCACCCTCCACCCGGTTCCCAGGCCCCGAAAGAGGGGACAGACCTGCCCCGGCCCAGAACACACACCACCTCACCTTCGCTACTTCACAGTCGCTGAAAGGAAGGGGAATTCGCCGGGTTTCTACTTAAAGAAGCAGACCGGAGGCGGTTGGGCGGGCTTTACCGCCATTAACCAATAGCAAGTCAAACTTCCAGCCACGTGCCTTTAACCTGGCCTAATGATTGGCCCTGCTCACTGAGTCCTCCAGAATATAGAGCGGTTACACGCCAGCCGTAAAGGTGGGCGTCAAGGAAAGACTAAGAGTCGCGCGGTGTCCTAAATTCTTCTGATTTTTTTCGCGACGTAGGTCGTCGGCCTGTGAGTAGTGCGTTTCTCCATACTACACAAAACGAAACCTTACAAACGGCAGGGCGCAAGTAATGCCTAACCTGTTTAATATTCTGTGCCAGTAGCTAGGCTAGGAGCTGAGGGGACAAACTAGTCTTGTCCCTGAATTTAAAGTAACCTGTTCCGGCAGAAAGACCTTGTGTTTGAAAGTAGACTGATGTGCAACCAAATCCTGACTTTGTGATGAATTCGCCCTGTGACCTTGATCACTTAGCTTTTCTGAGCCTCAGTTTCTGAAAAATAGGGGAAAAAAAAGTATTGTACGAGGCTTAAATAAGTTAATGTCAGTCACCTGGCACATTCTGAGTGGTAAACAAATATGTTTTTAAAGGACTGGTGTGATGTGGAAGACTTATGGATTGCAATACTTTAATAAATGCTAAAATAGAGCTATAAACACCTACTCTGGAAGCCCAAAGGAGAGAAGATCTAACATTGGGAAAGCTGAAAGTACTTCTAGGTATTGAGCTCATACTGTGAGCCAGGCATATTATTCACAAGTGGTCAATAATAAGTCCCCGCTCTCTGGGTTTGATTTACTGGAAGAGGAAACAGAAGACACACGGGCACAATATCTGGTTATCTTTACTTCCTTTATATGTTTTCCTTAGGAATTCTTTTCCTTTTTTCCTCCTAACTTAATAGGGAAAGTTTCTTGTTTTTTTGTAATAATGAAAGCATTTCAGCCTGAGTTTGTAGTTGAATAGGACTCTTATTTTCATTATTTGCTACATAGTCTTTAGTTAAATTTTAAAATTCCTCTTTGATCCAAAACAGTAGTTATTTTGGCAAGTGTTTTGTAATGTCTATATGATGTTGACTTTATGAAAAACCAAAACACACAATGTAAGAGCTGTGAGTTGAGTTTTTTCAGCGTCTTACTGAGGACTGTAGCCCAGGAGACAGTAGGAGAGCTATGAGAAAGTGTTCCCAAGAGGTAAGGGAGGAGCCAGGCTATATATGAATTTTTTTGCTGGGGAAAAAACATCTAGTCGAACATCAAAGATTACTGCTAATCACAAAGAACAGACATCTCAAGTTAATGATTTTAGTGCTTTTCTACATATGGGAAGATGCAAGAATCTAGGAGATGTGGAAAATTTTCCTTAGATATGTATCTTAACTATCTAGGGGCAGTATCCAAAGTGCAGAATGCTTCCTGTTTTTCTCCATCCTGAAATCCCCACAGGCCCACTCTTAGTGGGTGACTTCAGTGACTAATGGCTTGATTTCCTTGTAGAACCGGAGTGGCAGACAACATTTTTTTAAAAAAATATTTATTTATTTATTTGGCTGCGCCGGGTCTTAGTTGCAGCACGTGGGCTCTTTTAGTTTTGGCACGTGGGATCTAGTTCCCTGGCCAGGGATTGAACCCGGGCCCCCTGCATTGGGAGCACAGAGTCTTAACCACTGGACCACCAGTGAAGTACCTACAATGATTATTTCTATTGCTGCTGAAACATTTTCTTAAAATATTTATTTATTTGTTTATTTGGCTGTATTGGGTCTTAGTTGCGGCACGCCGGATCTTCACTGCAGCACGAGGGCTTCTCTCTAGTCGTGGCGCATGCGGGCTCAGTTGCCCCACGGCATGTGGGATCTTACTTCCCCGACCAGGGATCGAACCCGTCACCCCTGCATTGGAAGGTGGATTCTTAACCACTGGACCACCAGGGAAATCCCAAACATTTGTTTTTAAGTCAACATTTATTACACTGTCATACAGTTTCTACATTGGGAAACGAATTAAAGTTTTATTTGTAGCCTAGAATATGATCTACTTTTATAAATGTTCCACAGATTCTTGAAGTGGAGATGTTTTCACTATCATGTACAGATATTGACGTGAAATATTGATTAATTTGGGACTTCCCTGGTGGCGCGTTGTTAAGAATCTGCCTGCCAATGCAGGGGACATGGGTTCGAGCCCTAGTCCAGGAAGATCCCACATGCCGCAGAGCAACTAAGCCCATGCGCCACAACTGCTGAGCCTGCGCTCTAGAATCCATGAGCCACAACTACTGAGCCCACGTGCCACAACTAATGAAGCCCGCGGGCCTAGAGCCTGTGCTCCGCAACAAGAGAAGCCACTGCAATGAGAGGTCTGCGCACCGCAAAGAAGAGTAGCCCCCGCTCGCCGCAACTAGAAAAAAGAAAGCCCATGCACAGCAACAAAGACCCAATGCAGCCAAAAATAAATAAATAAATAAATAAATTGAAAAAATTTATTAATTCCATCTTAGCTGTAATTATGTTGTCCAAATTTCTCTCTGTATTTTATACTTAATTGGGAGTGTAGGTATTCTCATTGATTAATAGTGAAGTGTTAAGATCATGCTTCAAGTACCAAATGCAGGCAAGGATGCAAAACAGCAAGAACTTTTCTTCATTACTGTGTGGGAATGCAAAATAGTACAACCGTTTTCATAATCCCCTAAAACTGCAATCACTCAAAAGCACTGCAGTAGGTAAGTGGTAAGCAATTGAGGTACATCCTTACAACTAAATGCTACTTGGCCATAAAATATTGCCAAAAATAGAATGAACTATCAACACATGTCACACATGGAAGAATCTCAGGGGTGTTATGCGGTGGGAAAGGAGCCAGACTCAAAGGATGCCATAATTCCATTTATATGACATTATAGAAAAGACAAAACTATAAGGATGGAGAACAGATCAAAGAACTCCCAAGAGATTGGGGGTGTGAGGCGCATTTGGCTACAAAGGCAGCACAAAGGCATTTTTGAGGGAGACAGATTTTTTTCTGTATCTTGATTGTGTTGGTGGTTACAGGACTTTATGCATTTGTCAAAACTCAGAACGGTTCACCCAAAAGATTTAATTTTATTGTATAAAAATTTTAAACAAAAAATTAAAAAATATGCTTCCATCATTTTCCATGATTATTTTTATTGTTATTTATTTATTTTTTTTTTTGCGGTATGTGGGTCTCTCACTGTTGTGGCCACTCCCGTTGTGGAGCACAGGCTCCGGATGCGCAGGCTCAACAGCCATGGCTCACGGGTCCAGCCGCTCTGCAGCATGTGGGATCTTCCTGGACCGGGGCACGAACCTGTGTACCCTGCATCTGCAGGCGGACTCTCAACCACTGCGCCACCAGGGAAGCCCTCTATTGTTATTTGTTTGTACATTTTGAGGCTATGCTATTTATTCTCATTATAGTTTGTGGCTGATAATATTTCCATTGTGGATTACACATATCTGTGTATAAAATAACTAAGTTATTTATGTGTTTTGCCTTGAGTTCTAATTTGTCTCACATTAGCATTATTACTCATGTCTGTTTTTTGTTTGTTTGTCTGATATAAGTTTGCCCATCCGTTTATTTCTAACCTTTCCATGTTATTTTATTCTTACTGTGTCCTTTGTATGAGGCATATGGTTGGATGATAGTGTTTATCCCAATGTGACAATATTTGCCTTTAAAAAAGTTATTTAAAGATACACGTACCCCATTGTTCATAGCAGCACAATTTTTTTTTTTGTTTTTTTTTTTTTGCGGTACGCAGGCCTCTCACTGTTGTGGCCTCTCCCGCTGCAGAGCACAGGCTCCGGACATGCAGGCCCAGCGGCCACAGCCCACAGACCCAGCCACTCTGTGGCATGTGGGATCCTCCTGGACCAGGGCACGAACCTGCGCCCCCTGCATTAGCAGGTGGACTCCCAACCACTGCGCCACCAGGGAAGCCCCCATAGCAGCACAATTTACAATAGCCAAGACATGGAAACAACCCAAGTGCCCATCAACAGACAAATGGTTTAGGAAGCTGTGGCGCGCGCGCGTGCGCACACACACACACACACACACACACACACACACACACACAGTGGAATATTACTCAGCCATAAAAAAGAATGAAATATTGCCATTTGTGGCAGTGTGGATGGACCTAAATAATATTATGCTTAGTGAAATAAGTCAGAGAATGACAAAGACTATATGATATCACTTATATGTGGACTCTAAAAAATAATACAAATGAATGTATATACAAACAGAAACAGACTCGCAGACACAGAAGATAAATTTATGGTTACCAAAGGGGAGAGAGACAAATTAGGAGTATGGGATTAACAGATACAAACTTATTATACATAAAATAGAAAAGCAACAAGAATTTACTGCCTAGGGACTTCCCTGGTGGCGCAGTGGTTAAGAATCTGCCGGCCAATGCAGGGGACGGGTTTGATCCCTGATCCGGGAAGATCCCACACGCTGTGGAGCAACCAAGCCCCTGTGCCACAACTACTGAGCCCGTGTGCTGCAGCTACTGAAGCCCGTGCACCTAGAACCTGTGCTTGGGGACAAGAGAAGCCACCACAGTGAGAAGCCCACAAACCACAACAGAGTAGCCCCTGCTCGCCACAAGTAGAGAAGAGCCCATGTGCAGCAATGAAGACCCAACACAGCCAAAAAATAAAATTAAAAATAAATAAAAATAAATGAATGAGGGAAGGGGAGAGGCAGCATGTGGAAAAGGAGGGCCTCCGGAGTGTGGAGTTCCAGAGTTTGGAGTGGCTGAGAATCTGCCTGCCAATGCAGGGGACACGAGTTCAAGCCCTGGTCCAGGAAGATCCCACATGCCGCAGAGCAACTAAACCTGTATGCCACAACTACTGAGCCTGTGCTCTAGAGCCAGTGAGCCACAACTACTGAGCCTGCATGCCACAACTACTGAAGCCTGCGCACCTACAGCCCGTGCTCTGCAACAAGAGAAGCCACCGCAATGAGAAGCCAGCGCACTGCAATGAAGAGCAGCCCCTGCTCGCCTCAACTAAAGAAAGCCCGGGTGCAGCAACGAAGACCCAACGCATCCAAAAAGTAATTAATTAATTTTTAATTAATTAATTAATTTTTAAAAAGCTCATTTTTGAAGCAGTGGTTTGAGATGCTACTTTTATCATGTACTAGGGTTCCACATTATTCGGGCTCTACTTTTTTTTTTTTTTTTTTTGCGGTACGTGGGCCTCTCACTGTCGTGGCCTCTCCCATTGCGGAGCACAGGCTCCGGATGCGCAGGCTCAGAGGCCATGGCTCACAGGCCCAGCCACTCCATGGCATGTGGGATCCTCCCGGACCAGGGCACGTACCTGCGTCCCCTGCATCGGCAGGCGGACTCTCAACCACTGCGCCACCAGAGAAGCCCCGGGCTCTACTTTTAATTTTATTCTATTTCACAGTCCTCTCTATTGTTCCAGTACCACACATTCTGTCAGTTTACATTAACGTGATTTTATGCCTCATATGCGTAAGATTTTACCTTTTTTTCACTGACCTATGAAAATGTCTTTACTGAGTTTACTGCTATAAAATTATATCCAAAAAAAAATGAATACATGAATGTAAAGAAGGGTGCTTGGGCCTCCCTGGTGGCGCAAGTGGTTGAGAGTCCGCCTGCCGATGCAGGGGATACGGGTTCGTGCCCCGGTCTGGGAGGATCCCATATGCCGCGGAGCGGCTGGGCCCGTGAGCCATGGCCGCTGAGCCTGCGCGTCCGGAGCTTGCGCGTCCGGAGCCTGTGCTCCGCAATGGGGGAGGCCACAGCAGTGAGAGGCCCGCATACCGCAAAAAAAAAAAAAAAAAAAAAAAAAAAAAAAAAAAAAAAGAAGGGTGCTTAAAAAAAAAAAAGAATTTACTGCCTATCACAAGGAATTATACCCAGTATCTTCTAATAACCCATAATGGAATATAATCTGCAAAAATTCCCAAATCATTATGCTGTGTACCTGAAGCCAACACAACATCATCAATCAACTATACTTCAATTTTTAAAAATTCATTTAAATTTTGATTTTGAAGTATCTCTGAATACAGAGAGTACATAAAAGTATATGTGTGATTTGGAGATATTAATAAATTGAACATTCAGATACCACTTAGTTTAAGAGAAATGACATCATCAGTAACTTTAAAGCTCACTTTCGGCCCCTTCTGACAGAGAAAACCACTGTCCTGAATTTTGAGTTTGTCTGGTTTTTGCTTTTTTTTTAGACTTTCGCTTCATATATTTGTATATTATTTAGTTTTGCCTGACTTTGAGCTTTATAGAAATAGAATATATATTCTTCTGTGACTTGCTCTTTTTATAGCTTAATATTGGTGACATTCATGTTGTATGTAATGCAACCAGGAATTGCAGTAATGCGACCAGTTTCACTACTGTGTAGCATCCCAGTACACAGTTATACTGCAGTTTATACATCTCTCCTCTTTAGGTTAGATGTTTAAAATATCTTTCAGTTTTTAGTATGACAAACAAAGCTGCTCTGAATATTCTTGTGTGTGTGCAAAAGATCCTTTGGGGTATGCACATAGAAGCACAATTGCTAGGTAAGCACATTTCCAACTTTCCAGATAATAGCAAATTATTTTCCAAAGTGGAGGCTCTAATCTGCACTCCCACATTGGCCTCCACCCTCACCAACTCTTGATATCGTCACACTTTTTATATGTTTGCCAATATGGTGAGTGTAAAATGATGTCTTTAGTGTAGGTCATGGGCCAGGTGTAGTCATGTATATTGTTGATTTAGTCCTCTTAGAAATGTTGAGCTAGCATTTTAATCAGGGATTATTGGTTGCAAGTGATGGAAACCCAACTCAAACTAGCTGGGATAAATAGGGGAAGGTTTGTTTAAATAGGGGAAGAAGAGCTGTGCAGGCTGATGTCAAGCCAACTAGAATCAGAACTTAAGCTTGTACAGGGCTCCTTGACTGCATCTGTGCTTCTCTTTACTTGTCAACTTTTTTCTTTTGTGTTGGCTTTCTTTACATGATGGAGGCAGCTCCTGGGCCTCACACCTCCCAGCCTTGCCGGTAAAAAGGAAACGAGTCTCTTTTCATGCCTCTAGTTGGGGCCAGATTGGATACAAGCCTACCCATGGGTCAAGTAAAGTTGGTTAGATGGGTAGCTGTTTTGGTTAACTATTACTGCACAACAAACCACTACATAACTTAGTGGTTTAAAACAACAGCCATTTTATTATCTCTCACAGATCTGTGAGTTAACTAGCCTTGTTAACTGAAAACAGGGTTTGCCTCTTGGTAGGTGTCAAGCCAAAAGACACAACCAAGCCAAAGACTGGGAGAAGGAAGGATTTATTACTTACAGCAAGTAAGGAGAACGCCGGGGATATTTCGCAAAGCAGTGTCTCCCCAGGCAGCAAAACCGGGGAAATTTTAAGCTAAAGGTATATGCATATTCATGAAGATGCTGATGCAGTCATGCATATTCACGAAGAGGCTGGGGCAGTGTGTGCATATTCATGAAGGGCCTTGAGTAGAGCAGAATTCAGCACAGAATTGGGGCAAAGTTTGAGAGAGTCCAAGCTTTAGTTGACTGAAGGCACAAAGGTCAGAAAAAGTTAACATCATTCCTTAGGTTCAGACCAGTCTGGGGTCTTAGCCATCCTCCACCTGGGTGGGGGCCTAAATTCCTGTAGAACAACTCAAAAGACTGTACCAGATTATTATGTGTATCTATTGAGGAGGAACTAGGACTCTGTGTTATCACTGAACTATTTTTTCTTGACTGTGTTTCCTTTGCCCCTGCATTCCCTCACTTGCCTTAATACCTTTAATTACTGAGACCTGTTCAAGGGCAAGCATCGTGGCCAGGCTTAGATCACAAAATAGCTTAGGCCAATAATGGCTTCTCTTATGTCAAGAAAGCCATGCCTGGTTCTCTTTCTCTGGAGACCCCCTACCCTCTCTGCTTACCGTCTCAGCAGAGAGGGACTTCTGTTCCATGTGGTCACCCTGGGGCTTGATTGGGCTGAAACATCCAAAATGGCTCACCTAGATGGCTGGCAGCTGGGAGCTGTTGATTAAAGCAACTCCATTCTCCTCCATGTGGCCTGAGTGTGGCTTGGGCTTCTCCCAAGATGGCAGCTAGATTCCAAGAGCAGGTATTCCAAGAGGAAGGAAATGGAAGTTGCCATGCCTTTTAAGCTTGGGCTGGGAAGCCTCAGAATGTCACTTCTGGTCAAAACCAGTCACGGGGACAGTCCAGGTTCAAAGGGAAGGGAAATAGCTCTTACTTTTGAAGGGAAGAGCAGCATGGCTTATAAGGAGGGAAAGTATTGTTTGGGGCCATCTTTGGAAACTTAGCTACCACAGTAGAGTAGAATGATTGGCCTCACCAGGGTAGGTGCCCACTAGGGCAGAGCCAGTACCACCTAGCATATCTGCCCTTTTTCCAAGGCGGGTCCTGACTCCTGTTCACTTGCTCCCTCCATGGTGAGAACAGCTGAAACGGAGCAGGACTTGGGAATTAGGGAAGTGAAGGAATGCAGAAACAAAGGAAAATCAGTTAAACAAGAAAAGTAATGACAACAGTTCAGCCATAAAACAGAGTCCTTGTTCCTCCTCAGGGGAGGTACGTAATGATCTGACACACATATCTTTGAGTTCTGCAGGAAATTAGACTGCCCATCCAAGCGGAGGACGGTGACTCTAAGCTGAGCAAAAGCAGGTAGACCCCAAACTGGTTGAAACCAGAAACTTGATGATTAAGATTCCTGAAACATCACCCTATTACCTCACCACCAACCAATCAGAAGAAAGTCATGTACCCTGAAGCCCTCACCCCAAGTGTTGCCTTAAAAACCCATCCCTGAAAGCCAATAACAGGGAGTTTTGAGCATGAGCCACTCCCATACTCCTTGTTTGGCGAGCTGCAGATAAACACTGTGCTTTCCTTCATCACAACCTGGTGTCAGTGAATTGGCTTTGCTTTGAGGCAGGCAAGTGGACCCAAGTTCAGTTTGGTAATACGGTCCCTTGAACATGGTAAACACTTGATAACTGTTGTTGAATTCCTTCTTCTGAATCTTCTTGTTTGTTTAACTGCACCAGTCAAATATTTTCCATCCTGCTTTGGAAAGGTCTCTTGTATCAGCCTTGGTCCCCCCTTCCTTTTCTTGCTCTAGGTTAAGGCCCAAATAACCCTTGTTAACCGGCTCCTGATGTCTCTCAAATGCCTGTCTTTTGCCCGAACTCTCCCCCCGAAGTGTACCTTCAGTCCTATCTCACTCTGCTGCCTGCTAAGAAAGCCCAGCCTGACATTAGCGCCCCCACCCGCCAGCCCATCCTGCCTGCCCTGGCTCATCTCCCACTGCTCCTCTGGGTAGAAGTCAAGCACGAGCTCACTTGTTTTTAGTGTATGTGCTGCCGAAGCAAGCACACGAGCTCATTAATGAGGCAGCTGGGGCTTCCATGAAGCCACGCAGTCCTTTCCCTTCTCCAGGCTTCTGTTCGGGGCCTCCTTTCCCCCTAGACTATTCCTTTCCCCTATCAAATCTGACAAAAGGCCTAGCCCAGATACCACTTCTTCCATGAAGCCCTCCCTGCTCTATCCATCCCACCTCCTTCCTTCCACCAGACCCATCTCTCTCTTGAACACCATAGTTCTGTCTCTGAGTTTATTCTCACCTTCTTGCACTTTTCACAGTTGGCCTCGTACGTTGTGCACGTCCTATCACCTTTACCAACTTGCAAACTGTGATATTCCTTCATGGTACCAATCCTTTGAACTCAGAAGCCCTTGATGGTATTTGTTAAAAGAATGAATGAATAAATGAATGAATGAGTGGTAACCGTCCGAGGTCAAAGATGAGGTCATCTGCCAAATGAAGGTGACAAAATTATAGCTAAAGTTTCTTTCTACTCTCAAATTTGGTTGTGGACTTCCCTGGTGATGCAGTGGTTAAGAATCTGCCTGCCAATGCAGGGGACACGGGTTTGATCCCTGGGAAGATCCCACATGCTGTGGAGCAACTAAGCCCGTGCACCACAACTACTGAGCCTGCAAGCCGCAACTACTGAAGCCCGCACGCCTAGAGCCTGTGCTCCACAACAAGAGAAGCCACCGCAATGAGAAGCCCGCGCACCACAACGAAGAGTAGCCCCTGCTCACCGCAGCTAGAGAAAGCCGGCGCTCAGCAACGAAGACCCAGCACAGCCAAAAAATAAATAAATAAATATTTTTAAAAAAGAAAAAGTACTCAAAAATATTTTTTAAAAAATTAAAGGGCTTCCCTGGTGGCGCAGTGGTTGAGAGTCTGCCTGCCATTGCAGGGGATGCGGGTTCGAGCCCTGGTCTGGGAAGATCCCACATGCCGCGGAGCAGCTAGGCCTGTGAGCCACAGCTACTGAGCCTGCGCGTCTGGAGCCTGTGCCCCGCAACAAGAGAGGCCACGACAGTGAAAGGCCCGCGCACCGCGATGAAGGGTGGCCCCCGCTTGCCGCAACTAGAGAAAGCCCTCGCACAGAAACGAAGATCCAATACAGCCAAAAATAAATAAATAAAAAGCAGTTTCCTTTAAAAAAAAAAAAAAAAATTAAAAAAAATAAAATTTGGTTATGTCTGTGAATGAGCTCTCTTAGAAAGGAGAGAGAGAGAACAGGTAAGGTATATATCTTGAACCTTAAGAAACACAGTCTGCAAGGAGGAAAAAGAGCAGAGAGACAGGAGGAAAGCCAGAAAATGGTACTATCCAAGGAGGAAAAGTTCAAGAAAAAAGAACTGTTAACATACCTGAGCGAATTCCCTGGCAGTCCAGTGGTTAGGACTCTGCACTCTCACTGCCGAGGCCTTGGGTTCAATTCCTGGTCCGGGAACTAAGATCCCACAAGTCAGGCGGCACGACCAAAAAAACCCCAAAACCAACCAAACAAAAACATACGTGAACTGAAGAGAGGCCCAGGGTAAAAAAGATAAGCCCACTGGGACTTTGCAGGAGGAAGAATATGAGCTGCTTGAGAGAAGTTTCCAGAGAGTTCTGTTGAAATAAGCTGGATCCCAGGGGATTAGGAGGGACTGACCAGTGAGGAAGAAGAGGCACTCTGAGAGGATGGCCGTTGCCACGTTGGCACTGAGCTGGCCCTTGAGAATATTAATATACAATACACTGGTACCACTATGGACACTTTACCATGGTGGCATATAGACTCAGCACAAATGGGTGTAAAATACAACTGCTCAGAGGCAAGTGAACAAATAATCAGGATTAGACTGAGCTCCCTCCCAGGGCAGAAGCCCCAGGGGAAAGCTCACTCTTCTCTCCCAGGTGGCTGGTCGGTGCCTTTTGTGAGTTGTGCTTTTGCACAATCAACCCCCAGGTGAGATCAGGAGACTTACATGTTATTTGAGGCAATGCCCCTTATCACCACATATTTGTACAAACTTCTGTTAATAGTATTCCAGGGACAAGGCAGTGTGGGCTCCTGCCTAACCACATTTACGGGCCACAGAATGGTACCTTGTCACTATGCTGGGGGAGGGGCGAGGATAACAACCAGCGATGGTGGAACAGGCTGCAGCATCTGTGGTTGCCTCAATGAACTCCGAAGTTATGTAGACAGCTGAGTTTTGTTTTTGTTTTTGTTTTTGACAGCTAAGTTCTAATCCAGGTTGTGCTGGGAATTCCCTGGTGGTCCAGTGGTTAGGACTCAGCACTTTCACTGCCGTGGACCCAGGTTCAATCCCTGGTCGGGGAACTAAGATCCCACGTGGTGTGCGGTACAGCCAAAGGAAAAAAAAATACATGTTGTGCCGCTTACTAGCTATGTGTTACCCACCTGACTGTTAATCTTTTAAGATTCCAATGTATCATCTGTAAAATGGGGCTAAGAACACTACCTCATAGAACTGCTGTGCAGATAGCATGAGCTGGTCCTATAAAACGTGTGTTTGCACATTTCCAAACAATAGCCCACAGCCAACCAATGTTAACTGTGATAAGAATCATCTTTGCGGTAGCAAAAAAGTGTACAGTAGATTGGATTCTGTGGTAAAGAGAAGTTCTCCGGAGTGAGTGGCACAATCTCTTCAAATCCAGTCATCCTGGAACAGGAAGAACCAAGGTTCTATTTACCTAAGAACCAAACTGCTCACAGTGACAGCGGCTTTTAAAGAATTTCCCTTAAAAAATTAGGACGTGAAGGAGATAAACATTTAGCTTGCTACCAGAAACTCTTGCTTCATCGTTTTATTTATCCCTTAACTACCCCTCAACATGTGCTGTAAGTTCAAGTCTGTTTGGGAGCAGCGGCAGCGTGGAGATCACTCAAAATAGTCAAAGTGGATTTAGCCTGGTAAAGACACTGTTCCTTTGAGATGGTACTGAAGCTTTCAACCATGACCTCCCTTTCTGGTTTTACCAGCTTTTCCTTTCAAGTCTCCTTCAAAGGGAACTACTCTTTCACTAAATAGCTATCTGCAAACCAACTTCATAATCATTTTTAAGTGAAATTTTGAAGGGTTTCAAACAGAATTGAGACAGGCACAAACATTTGAAGACTGGATCATAACTTCCACTAGAGGACGACATTTGCTAAAAGAAAAGGGATTAATGGCCACAGGGATTAACACTGGACATTATGAGTGAGCCGGATTCCAGGACCTTGGCTGCCCCTATCACCTGCGGGAACTGGAAAACACAACAGTCTCCACCCCACAGGGCTCCACCCCCAGGAGATTCACAATCAGTAGGGGGAGGAGGGCAGAAAAAGGTGTTGGGAATCTATTTTTAAAAAAACTCCAAGTTTGGGAGCCACTGATTTAGAAGTGAAAATAAGATTTTAGCTCACTTTCTCCCACCACTCCCTCCCCTCTACTGACATAGTCAGGTCCTGCCTGCTCCAGTCTTTGCTGAACATATATTTTAACCTTGGTGGAAAAAGAGGTCTTATCTTTACACTAAAACCATGACCTTTGCCTTGTTTAGTGGATGTTATTTAAAACAACTTCCAGAAAGGTCATTTTCAGGCCTTTTCTATGGGCAGGTCCACTTCAAAGGCACCCTGTAAAAATATTTCCATTTCTGTCTGTATTTATCAGCAATGCCAGCTTTTGCTTTATCAAAAGCAAAAAGCTGTCTAAAACAATACTTGACTATGGAACAAGATTGTGGGCAATGCTGCCGTAAATAAAACCAGAACTTATCAGTGTGAGTTGCCAATCAAATGGAGACAGGCACAAGACATGTGCCTGTCTGATTAAGCATACGAGTAACCTAACTGGTGCATAAGAAATTCTGAGAACCTATAACAGTGCAGTTATGTCCTGGAGATTTGGTCCAGATGAGTACAAGATAAATATACCTACCTGGTCCAGTCTCCTTGGAACGGATTTTTTTTTTCTTTATTGGGTCTTTAAAACTGATTTATGAGTCAGATTGAGGTAAGCATTCCTCTTTGTGTTTTATCTACTGTGCTTACAGGGTCACAGTGACATTTTGAATTGTAAAAGGGTTGCCAGAGTTCCAGCACGGAAAGTTCCCCTCCTAGAGTCACTCTGTCGGAGAAAAAGCACCAGAGAAGGCATGTGAAAGCAGCATTTCCTGATCAGGTTTCTCTTTTAACTCAACCCTGTGGTCTTACAGATCCTGTCGTCAGCTTGCATGCTGGACGGATAATCATTAAAGAGCTCCTCCCACTTTCTGTGGGCGCCTCCCTGGACACCTGGCCACACTGGTCAGGAGTGATGGAGCTTGTGTTTCTGCACATCCCTTGCCAATCTCAAACCTCTCCGTTTGCATTTAGACATGCAGATAACACTTTTCAAAATGTGTCTACTGCTTTCACGGTGGCCAAGATTTGTTCTACTCTTAAACTGGTGTGTTGGATTCTCCAGCAAGGGTTTAGTCCCTTGACTGTGATTCAGGCATATGAAGTTGGGAATGGGGAACTTTGCTGATGGGATTTGGTTTACCATGAGCATTTCTGTCTGCTTGGATAGGATTGACTCACATGCACCCAGGTCAGACATCTGGTCAGTCCCCCACTACTTTTTTTTTTAATTATATTATTTTTTATTGAAGTATAGTTGATTTTACAATATTGTGTTAGTTTCAGGTGTACAGAAAGTGATTCATATATATATATATATTCTTTTTCAGATTCTTTTCCCTTATAGGTGATTACAAGATATTGAATACAGTCCCTACTTCTTTATTTCTCTAGCATTGCTTACTCCTTTCCCCCAACCCTGAAAAATCTTAGGCTGTCATACGAGCAAGTCAAGAAAAATTAGGGCTTCCCTGGTGGTGCAGTGGTTGGGAATCTGCCTGCTAATGCAGGGGACACGGGTTCGAGCCCTGGTCTGGGAGGATCCCGCATGCCACGGAGCAACTAGGCCCGTGAGCCACAACTGCTGAGCCTGCGCGTCTGGAGCTGGTGCTCCACAACAAGAGAGGCCGCAATAGTGAGAGGCCTGCGCACTGCGATGAAGAGTGGCCCCCGCTTGCCACAACTAGAGATAGCCCTCGCACAGAAACGAAGACCCAACACAGCAAAAATAAATAAATAAATAAATAAATAAATAAATAAATAAACTCCTACCCCCCACATCTTCTTAAAAAAAAAAAAAAAGAAGAAAAAGAAAAATTAGAGGGCTTCCCTGGTGGTGCAGTGGTTAAGAATCCGCCTGTCAATGCAGGGCACCCGGATTGGAGCCCTGGGCCAGGAAGATCCTACATGCCGTGGAGCAACTAAGCCCGTGGGCCACAACCACTGAGACTGTGCTCTAGAGCCTGCGAGCCACAACTACTGAGCCTGCATGCCACAACTACTGAAGCCCACGCGCCTAGAGTCCGTGCTCCTGCAGCAAGAGAAGCCACTGCAATGAGAAGCCCGCGCACTGCAATGAAGAGTAGCCCCCGCTTGCCACAACTAGAGAAAGCCTGCGGGCAGCGACAAAGACCCAAGGCAGCCAAAAATAAAATTAATTAATTAAAAAAACAAAAAAGAAAAATTAGAGAAGCTGCCATCCTTTTTTTCCTTTTCTCCTAGAATATGGAAATGTTGTGCTCTGAACCTTAGTTTATTCTGTCTTGTTACAAATGCCCTCTGGAGAGAGGCTTCCATCAAAGTGGAGGGCAGCATGGAACAGAGTGACCAAACAGCTGCGGGGCTCTTTACATCAGGTTAATAGCCCACAGCCTTCAAAAGGACCTCCTATGAGTCCTCAACAAACCCACTCCCTCCAGCGAGTTGGGACACATGTCAAGCTTCACGAAGTCACATCTACAAATGCCACATAAACACACATGACACCAGCAGCTGAAATGGTTTCCTTCTTTGCTTGCAATTTTTGGCGAATGATTTGGCCGTGGTTATTCCAAAGGGAACTGGTGGCTGTTGGACATGATTTGAGGGGAATTCCTGAGGACAAAGAAAGGGACGTTTAGACTAACTGAGGCGCAGCTGGAGGACCCCAGGGCTGCGAACTCGGCGATAGCCGCGCGCAGGGCAGAAGCGCGGGGTTGCAGGAATCCCCTGCCAGCTGCCGACCCTCACTCCGGAGGTCGCTGACGATCCCACCACGGCGGGAAGGCGGAGCGGGGACTCTGGACACTCGGCACCGGCTGTCTCCTGGCCTTTCCTGATCAAGTCTGACGCAGCGGATCTCTCAGCGGGATCACTGGGACCGCCTGGGGCAGGGAATGCGCCCGCGTGGCGGGGTTGCCGGTCTCCCCTTGCCCTCAGACAAGCTCTTTGCCTCGATCACTCAGCGTCCCTAGATGCCTGACGCAGAAGCCTGGTGCTCTTCTGCCGCCGCGGCCGGGGCACTCAAGGCCAGCCGGAGGCCCAAGCCGCCTTTGGCACCGCCTATAACCCCGCCCCTCCAGCGACAGCCCCGTCCAGGCCAGCCCCAGCCCGCCCCCAAGCCTGGGCCCCGCCCAATCCCAGGCCCGCCCCTAGGCCGGCCCCGCCTCCTTCCCCGCCCCGACCGGAAGAAGCGCCGGCGCCCGGCACTTAAAGGGCCGGGAATGGGGGTGCCACCACCGCCTAGTTAGCTCTGCGTCTGCAGAGTCCCGGCCGCCGCCGCGCTCTCGTCGCGGCGCCCCCGCCCCGTTCTCTGCCCGCCCGCACCGCCCCCCTGGAGCCGGCCGGACCGGTCAGGAGCCAGGGCCGAGTCCTCGCCATGCCTGCCCGACTGCAGCTGCTGCTGCTGGCGTTGCTGCTGCCCAGCCCCGGGGTGAGTGACCGGGAAGGTTGGGGTGGGGAACGGCGCGGGACGGGCCGGGGTCCGAGCCGGGAGCACGGCGGCGGCGGCCCCAGGCTCCGTGCGCCCGGGCGGAGACGGCGCCGGGCGGGGAGTGGCGGCCTCCTGACCGGCCGGAGTGGCGGCCACGGCCGGCCCCGCCGAGGCGTCCGCCACCCAGGGGCCTCGCGGGCCAGCGCGGCTGTCACGAGCAGCGCCTACCCGGCCGCGTGCTCTCCGGCGCAACTTTGTGTCGTCCTAGCGGCACCTCGGGGTCTCCAGAAGGCCCCGGGCCCTTGGGAGGCCGCCCCACCTGCCGGACCCTTCCCGCCTGTGGGCGCCAACTCGGCCTGGCGGTGGCCGCGGAGGGAGGGCAGAAAGGGCCCTGTAACCAAGGGGAAGGGAATGTCTTGCGTTTGTAGTCTTCGCTTGAACTTTTCAAAATGCGAGAACTTTGGGAAACGAATGCCACTGGAAGTGGGTAAGCGTTCTTACCCTAGGGGTTGATTCTGCTTACCTGCCTTGCAGGTTTCTTGGCATTGGAGGCAGTGGGCTTCCTTTCGGGCAGCAAGACATCGCTAAGCAGGTCAAGCGGTGGGAATGGTACCCTTTTTTTCAAGACCCCTTGTGGGACAGCAGTGAAGCCGCTTCGAAACTTTAAACGAAGACTGTCTCCTCACGGGAGCACCGTGGGGCTGTCCAAAAAGTCTTTTCATCTTTTTCTGGAGAGAAGAGCCTGGTTTACATTTATTTAACTTTCAGGCCTTCACTCAGGCTGTGGATTCGGGCACCGTGGCTGGGAGGACATTTTGTGGACAGACTTGGCTTTTTTTCCCCTTCTGGTTGGAAGAACCCAAATTAGTGAGTGGTTTAAAAAAAAAAAAAAAGAAACAAAACGTATTGTTCAGGATGTGGGTATGGTGCATTGGAGCAGGTTCTGTTTAATGACCTCCACTGTGTACTTTTTAATGTGGTGTATCAGGTACCAGGTGTCCAGGTGGAGAATTGACATGTGTATACCTGAGTGCCACAGCATGAACTCTTTGGAGGTTAAGCATTTTAGGTAAATAATAGTCCGTGCTCTTGGGGTAACAAGAATTTGGAAACACCTGAAGTAATACGAGGCCACCTTTTTCAAATTCAGGGTTATTTATTTATTTATTTAAATTAATTTATTAATTTATTTTTGGCTGCGTTGGGTCTTGCTCCTGCGCCCGGGCTCTCTCTAGTTGCAGCGAGCGGGGGCTACTCCTTGTTGCAGTGCACAGGCTTTTCATTGGGGTGGTTTCTCTTTATTGCAGAGCACGGGCTCTAGGCGCCTGGGCTTCAGTAGTTGTGGCACGTGGGCTCAGTAGTTTTGGCTCGTGGGCTCTAGAGTGCAGGCTCAGTAGTTGTGGCACATGGGCTTAGTTACTCCGGGGCATGTGGGATTTTCCTGGACCAGGGCTCGAACCCGTGTCCCCTCCATTGGCAGGCAGATTCTTAACCACTGTGCCACCAGGGAAATGCCGGGGTTTTTTTTAAAGGAAAATTTGTACACACTTCACAATAAAACTCATGTCAGTTAAGTTTTCCTTCTGATTGAATTTTTTAAAAATCCACTTTCAAAACTGGGGTCAGGTTTTGAACTTGAACATTTCATCTTGGATTGGTTAACTGCTGCCTGGCATCTGTCCACAAATAAGAGTGTAAAGAGAGTGACCAAAATGTATGACATGGAAATCAGTCATTTCATATCATCAGAGCCTTGTGTATATTGTTTTCTTTGCCACATCTTTTCGTGTGCTATTCTGTCACTGGAGTCTAGTGTTTTAGTTATTGAACAACTTTGGCTAAAGAACCAAAAATAACTATTTAGCCTTAGTTGGGAATATAGTTTCGGTTCATGTAAATATTTCCAAATTGTATTTAGAAATCCAAACTTTTCAGAGTTCATGGTAAAAGAGTCCAACCCTTATCAAAAGGTTATGTTTTAGTGTAACTGCTTTTAAGGGCAAAGGTCAGAATTTCACTCCCAGAATTACCTACCAGTAAAAATTTCAATCCCCAAACATAGTGGGAAATATTATTTTAAAATTCTAAATAAAATGCATTGCAGAGTTTGCAGTTAAACTAGGCAGCCAGTGATGTTGTGCAGAATGTACTGACTGTAAAATCAGACAAACCTGGGTTCTTTCTGGTCCCTTGGTAGCTGTGTCCTCAGAGTCTTAGAGACTCTGTTTCCTGATCTGTGAAATGGGGACAGCTAACACACTAACAGGTGTGAAGGGACCTGGCACATCATAGATCATGTAAATTCTCCTTGCCACCCGCCAAAGGTGTTTTTTACTCTAAGTCATCATTTTTCAATGTTATACTATGCCTGAGCAAGGAATATTTTTTGATGCTGTTTCTTTTTGATTGATGAAGTAACTAGTGCAGAGGAGGCAATATTGTGATTTTCCTTCAGTGTGTGTCTGAGCCAGACATTGACTCACCTGCAAGCTGAGACTCCAGGCTACCAGATGCAAAATGCAGTTATATCGGTGTTACTAAGCACTCAGAGCTGTCTTTTTTTAATCCAGAAGGTGCTTATTCAGTCAGTGAGTTTTTCACCTCCTTCCTAGACCTGGATCTTGTGCCTAATGTTGGTTTGTGTTGCATCATTGCTGCCCTGTGGTCCTCATTGTACAGTGTTTGGGTGTCACTTCTCTCAAGTACCAAAGAGATCTGTGGCACGTGAGGCAGGGTACTTTCTTCAGCTAGAGGATATGTAATTTCTTTTATTCCCCCGATGTTTTGGTTTTAGAGGGGGATAAACAACTTCATGGAGAATTGCAGATCACGCGTGTGCAAAAACACACGGAGACATGAGTCTTAACTAGAAATGGCCTTGCTTATCATTTATTCTGATAGTTATCACCTGCATGAATTATCCTCATAGGAGGTCTGGAGTATTAATACTGCTGCCACGAGGAGAGTGAGGAGGGTGTTTCATGAAGCTCATGTTCTCAGGACTGCTGATCCTGAAATTAGACTGTAGTTGTGCACATGCGTTTGTTTTGTTTCATTAACTTGCCTGCCCAGGAGGCTCTCCGCAGTCATATGGCTTCTAAGTGCACAAGAGAAAAAGTGTATGAGAGTGATTCTTGAGAAAGTTCGACAGTAGACCATATTCCCAAATATAAAACCAGTGAGCTATGTAAAGGTTTCTTCATGCCTGAACAGAACAGTGCCATCTGCATGGGCCTGGGGGTTATAGTTATTTGCTTGCCTCCGATGGCGTCTCCATTCTTCAGGTTGAAGAATCATTGGATAACTATTTCATTTTCATTGGAAACCTCTTTGGTTTGGGGAATCCACAGTAATCCTTAGGCTTAATATTGTGTATGTTTTATAATGATCAAATGTTCTCCCTGAAGAGATGATATAGGGGAGAAAAGCCTAATGTATCATTTTGATGGATTCTGTTTTTATTACGCACGCATAACTCGGGGCCTGTAACCTAGCAATATGATTAGAGTATGAGGCTGGCTTAAAAAATAGGGACAGTGAATCATAGTCTGTGAATAATAAACATGCTGGTTGGCTATATTTCCCAGGGGCTGGGGATTTTTTTTTTTCCTATCTTTATCTCTACCTATATCCCATGTTTGGTTTCAGACTTTGCTGCCTCAGAGCAACACATGCTCAGAGATATTTAAATGAGTGAGTGCACCAGACCACATATGGACTGGGAAAAGTAGAACTTAAAATGCGCCCCCCCCCCAGATACCATACAAAAACAAACAAAAAATCCCAAGGTCCTTGCTTACATGACTTTTTAAAATTTTAAGTTCCTTTTACACAGTCTCTGCATCACTTCTGATAATCTTATGATCTTTGTTCATGTACAAAGACATAGCAAGTTGAACAGTGTAAAAATGTGTTCTGTATATATTTTCTTAATTTAATTATTTATTTATTTTTTAAAGTTTTTTGTCTGTGTTGGGTCTTCGTTGCTGTGTACGGGCTTTCTCTAGTTGCGGGGAGCGGGGGCTACTCTTCGTTGCTGCACGCAGGCTTCTCATTGCGGTGGCTTCTCTTGCTGTGGAGCATGGGCTCTAGGCGCTGTGGGCTTCAGTAGTTGTGGCATGTGGGCTCAGTAGCTGTGGCTTGCGGGCTCAGTAGCTGTGGCTTGCGGGCTCAGTAGCTGTGGCATGTGGGCTCAGTAGCTGTGGCTCACAGGCTCTAGAGCACAGGCTCAGTAGCTGTGGCGCACGGGGGCTTAGTTGCTGCACGGCACATGGGATCTTCCCGGGCCAGGGCTCGAACCCGTGTCCCCTGCATTGGCAGGCGGATTCTTAACCACTGTGCCACTAGGGAAGTCCCTGTGTTCTGTATTTTTGTTCAGTTTTTTTTTTTCACAGAATGTCTCCTGTGACCTGTTAGGAAATGTTCTGAGTGCACCATTGCATTTGTCACTTTCAGTAGCACCTTAGTAAACCATTATCCACTCAGAAAGCATTTGAGCCTTCTGTGCCCAGCTCCAGTTAGGGACTGGGGTCCTAGCTGAGCAGGGTTGATGTGGTAATAAGCCATGCTTTGCCTGGTGATCATCCTACTGGGGTCATATGGGTTCTTTCCAGTTTTTCCACTTTTATAAGAAAGGTGATTTCCTTTTCTTCAAATCTTTTGTGTGTTTGGTGCTTTCTGTATGATAACATGGGAAGATTTGAAAAAAAAATCTCTCAAAGTATTATCATATTTGTCGTAATAAAGAAAAAAGAAAGCATAGTCTAAATTTTTTAAAAAAGCACAACATATCTATAATTCTGTTACCCAAACATTATCTCTATTAACATTTTAACAACTTTATTGAGCTATAATTCACATAGCATACAATTCACGCATTTAAAATATACAGTTCAATCACTTTTAGTATATTCACAGAATTGTACAACCACCACCACTATCAATTTTTTTTTTTTTTTTTTTTTTTTTTTGCGGTATGCGGGCCTCTCACTGTTGTGGCCTCTCCCGTTGCGGAGCACAGGCTCCGGACGCGCAGGCTCAGCGGCCATGGCTCACGGGCCCAGCCGCTCCGCGGCATATGGGATCCTCCCAGACCGGGGCACGAACCCGTATCCCCTGCATCGGCAGGCGGACTCTCAACCACTGCGCCACCAGGGAGGCCCTACCACTATCAATTTTATGATATTTTCATCATCCCCCAAAGAAGCTCCATACCCATTAGCTGTCACTCCCCATTTCCCACAAACCTCCCAGCCCCTGGTAACCACTGATCTACATTTGTCTCTGTAGATTTGCCTGTTCTGGACATTACATATAAATGGAATCATGCTACATGTGGTCTTTCGTGTCTGGCTTCTTTCACTTAGCGTAATGTTTTCAAGGTTCATCCATGTTGTAGCCTGTATCGGTGCTTTGTTCCTTTTTATTGATGAATAAATATTCCATTATGTGGATATACCACATTTTGTTCATCCGTTCTTCATTTGATGGACATTAGGGTTTCCGCTTTTTGGCTGTTATGAATACTGCTGTGAACATTTGGGTACAGATTTTTGAATGGCCATGGATTTTTCTTGGGTATATACCCAAGAGTGGGATTTCTGGGTCATGCGGTAACCCTCTAACCTTTTGAGGAACTAGCAAACTGTTTTCCAAAGCAGCTGCACTATTTTACATTCCCACCTGCAGTGTAGGAGGGTTCCAATTTCTCTACATCCTCCCCAACACTTGATATATATATTTTTAAAGTCAAGTTAGTTTTATTGTCTTGTAACTGTCTAACATATGTCTTAGCTCTGACATAAAGATGCCCAACACTTGATATTATCTGTCTTTTTTATTATAGTTATCCTAATGGTGGTGAAGTTGTAACTCCTTAGTTTTGGTTTGCATTTCTCTGATGACTAGTCTACTCATATCTTTTTTTTTTTTTTTTTTTTCTTGGCTGCGTTGAGGCTTTGTTGCTGCACGCGGCTTTCTCTAGTTGTGGCGAGCGGGGGCTACTCTTCATTGCGGTGAGCAGGCTTCTCATTGCGGTGGCTTCTCTTGTTGCAGAACACGGGCTCTAGAGCGCAGGCTCAGTAGTTGTGGTGCACGGGCTTAGTTGCTCCGCGGCATGTGGGATCTTCCCCAACCAGAGCTTGAACCTGTGTCCCCTGCATTGGCAGGCGGATTCTTAACCACTGAGCCACCAGGGAAGCCCTCATATCTTGATGTATGTCCTTCTAGACATTTTTATGTGCACATATTTGCAGAGATAATGTTTTTCTTCCCCAAACTGGAATATAACATGGATCTTTCTGTGTCAGTAAATTTAATTCTACAACATTATTCTCACTGGCTGTGTGATACTTCTGTGAAAGAGTGTACTGTAATTTGACCATTCAACCATTTAAATATTGAGGCTGTTTTTAATTTTCATTACTATAAACAATTGTGATAAACCTTACTGCTAAACTCTTGAGCCCATCTTAACTGCTTAATTATTTCCTTGGGATAAATTCCTAGAACTGGAATTTGCTTGTCATATGTACTCTTTTACAGTCCCCTTCTCCAGCCCCCAAGCAATATTAGATGTTTTAAAAAGAACAGAACTAACCTTAAATTGGTTTCATGATAGCCATTTTAAAGTAAGCTGTTTTCTTTTAGCAGGGTGGATTTTAAGTCTGAAAATGGAATGTTTAGGTTTTATTTTGCTTATATTTTGAAGACCTGAATAACCACAAGTTTCTTTATGACACCCTATGTACCTAAAAGCTATTGAGAAAATGTTTTATTCTGATTTGTTAATAGCTTGTTTGCAGGGTCCTTTGGTCTGCAGTCGTTTCAGATCAGCTTTCTAGCAGGTGTGGCTCCCATGAGCACTCTGAAATACCTTGGGATAATTCTGTGAGTTTGGTTTTAAGGGTAGCCCACCCCCTGCAGAAAATATTATTATTATTATTATTTTTTGGCCGTGCCGCGCAGGTTACAGGATCTTAGTTCCCTGACCAGGGGCTGAACCTGGACCACGGCAATGAAAGCACTGAGTCCTGACCACTGGACTGCCAGGGAATTCCCAAGATTCTTTTGATAGTTGGTTATGAGGCCATTTAAAATTTTGACTCAAGACTGTTCGTAAATCAAAAGTTGATGCATTTTTTGTCTCTTTTGGAGGCCATAGTTCTTAAAACATATAGCTTGTCCATACAGCTTTTTTTCCTAGCAAAATGAACATACCACTTGACAATAAAGTGAAATATTTGTTGGCGTCTTGTTTTGTTTTTCCCACAAATGTACCTGGATTTACTCATCCAAAAGAATGTTGTCTCTTTCAAAATAATAACCCCTTCAGGGTCAATGTTCACGTCAAACAAATTAGTCTTTTTTTTTTTTTTTTTACTTTTTTTTAAACTTCATTTAGTAATTCAACTTTAAAATGAAAAAAAGAGCCCTAAAAAAGCAAATATTTATTATTAAGCCTATTATCCTTACACAATCCCTTCTAGTCTCTGCTTAAATATAACTTTGACGTGGTCCACACTGAAGTTTTGATCAATACTATTACCCAGCTTGATTGCACAATTTATCGAGGACACTTGGATTTTTGGTTGTTTCTAAAAACCAGTGAGAGACTTGCTACCACTTAGAGGATTCAAAAGTATATTCTTTGAAGGTAATTTCCAAAACATTCCAGATCTATTGTGAGCAGTGGGAACATGTATGGATAAATGTTTAGCTTCCCGTCAAAGTATGTTAGACTCCTAGAAGGGATCTTGCTGGTTTAGATCAATAAGTCTTAATATTTTCCCCACCCCACTCCTACGTAAGGAATGGGATGCATGACCACAGTGCAAGCAGGTTAGAACCTTCAAGGGTGGTATTTTGGGGCACGTACCACCCTCACTCAAGCATCACCCTGCCCTCCCAAGTTGAACAGTCACTGCTCTGCTGTGTTCCCAGAGCACACAGATGAGGAAGCTGAGGCCAGACAGGGCCGGTGACCTGTCCATGGTCGTACACCAGTGGCAGAACTGAGCCCTGAATCTGATCCTCCCGCTTCCCTTTGAAGAGCAGCCCCTGCAGTGCTTATGTCCTGGTACATCTGTTAGAACAAATAAGTCCAGATACCCTAGTCACACCTGAGGAGGTGGCCAAGCCATGTTGCAGGGAGAGATGGGATTTAGAGAAGGACCAGAAGAGAAGAAAGTAGGCTTTCCTGTAAGCTTGGGGAAATGCTCAGACGATGCTCTTGTTCCTTCCAGGAGAGTTGCAGCCTCTTACCCTTTGTTTCAGTCAGAGAAAGATGCAGATTTGG
Source organism: Mesoplodon densirostris (assembly GCF_025265405.1). Taxonomy (NCBI): domain Eukaryota; kingdom Metazoa; phylum Chordata; class Mammalia; order Artiodactyla; family Ziphiidae; genus Mesoplodon; species Mesoplodon densirostris. The sequence continues at coordinate 11,669,171 of NC_082678.1, read as the reverse complement.
GATGGAAACACTGCTTTGCCCTGAGCATCTCCATCAGGGATATCAACTGAATTCGGCAGTCACGGGGAGAATGCAGGTTAAGAGGCCCTTACACCAAGTTCTCAGTTTAAGCTCTTTTCTTTGCTTGAGGTCTAATAATATCCAAGCAGGTGCATGTTTTTCAGTAAGATCTTGCCCCCAAATGTTTCTGGAATAGTAAAACCGAAAGTTCATGTCTACGAAGCCTTTAACCAAAGTTTCTTTTCCATACCGCAGTCACAGCCTTCGGCAAGGGATCCTGAAAAGGTAGAACTCTTTAATGATCAGGCCGGGTCTGGGGTGTTCGCCTTTGCAGAGGCCCCACCTCCCACCAAGTGCTGGCACCAAGAAGTGGGTATATGATGACAGGAGAGAGAGTAGCCTTGGCCCTTGGGCCACAATAGAGGGACCTCAGTTAGCTCAGGTGGGTCTCAGGAGAGGGTAGTGAGGGAGAGAGGAGGAGGCCAGGAAAGTGCCCTGCATGGGGGTGGTGCACTTCTCTTGCTGGTTTGTCCTAGAGGGCAGGGACTGTGTTTTGCTTATCTTTGCATCCTCTCTGGCATTTAGCACAGTTGAGTCGGTCGTACCCCCTGTAGTGGGCACTCAGCAAGTATTGATTGAATTTCTCTTTGAGGCTCTTGAAGACCAATAAGACAAGGAGCTCTTCTATCATCAGGCGACGTGGGCTGTGGATTTGCGGGGGGGATAAGGAAACTGTTGCTTTAGCTGTAATCTGTATTCTTTAGTGAGATCTTATCAATAGCGTTTCGTTCTACACAATGAGAGGGGTTCCAGGATACTTGCTTGGGTGGACATGACCCCCAGTGTGTGGTGCTCTCTTGATAGGCTCCTCATATCAGTCATGAGATTAATTTTCCCACTGCCAAACCCCAGGAGATAAATTGTCTGTGATTATTCCAAGTCAGTTTCATTTTTTGCTCAGCATGATGTTTCACTATTAAAAAATGAACCTTGATCCAGGGTTGTCCTCTTCTGTATTAAACATGATTTCCCTAGTTAGTAGACTAATTTATAATTATCATTCAAAACCACCCCTTCCCTCAGTGGATTATTTTCCCTCTCTATTTCAGATGAGGGAATCATTGTTTGTCCAGGCTGCGGGAAAGTTTGTCATGGAAACCGGATTTTTTTCGTACATTATCTGAACAAATAGTGCCGTCAGATCCCTCGAACCTGACATTGTCATTGATCTCCAGTTGGGTCAGAGGACTTTGCTGACCAAACTAACTCAGATCTCCTTCCTCTTAAAGCAAATGACCGGTGATTCCTGAGGGGCCTCCCGGAGTGAGAGAAACACCTGTCTGAGAGGCCACAGCTGCAACCGGGAATGTGTTACTTGAGGCAGTGCTTCTCCACCCCGGCTGACTGAGTCACCTGGGGACCTTTTAAAATACCCTATGCCAAGGTCCCACCTCAGCTGAATGAAATCAGAATCTCTAGGAGTGGAGGTCGGCATCCTTTCTTTAAAAAAGAAAAAAAATTTTTTTAAACCCCAGGTGATTCTAACATGCAGCCAGGTTGAGGCTATCAAGTATGTCCTGTTCCTTTGTCCTGGACACAGCCATTGTGTCCACCTGTGCCCTGTGATGTCACAGAGCCCTGGACCAAACCACAGCCAGCCTTTGGCTTTTTTTTACAGAGAAGTTAGGACTGATACATTCTTCTAGTTAGTGGCAGAACTAGAAATAGAGAACCTAGCATTATGTGTTTTCTAGTATACTATGTTGCCCAACTTTTAAAGAACAAGTAATTCCAGACAGATGGATATATATGTTTTTTTGAGTACTAACTACTGAATTTGTTTTTAAAAAAATCAGCTTTAACTGATAACTGACCTTAAATTCAAATACACTTATTTACTGAATTATAAGATGTTTGGAATTATTTAAAGTTCCACTTATGCTTATTTATTATTTTTGCCTTCTCCATACATTAGGAGACCTAAGGAATCCAAACAATACTGTTTTCCGGGTTCCTTCACATACCCTGGTGGGTAAAATCATCCTTCAAGTTTGAAAAGAGCCTTCTCTAGCCGGAGTGAAGTAGCTAAGGGGAGTGGGTATGGGAGGAATTTGTGGAAGGAGTAAGTTGGACAGTTAAAGTACACGAACGAAGCATATAAACAAAAAGGGTTTCTTATCAGGATGAGAATATGTACGTTGGAAGCAAATCGCTGGAGGGTCCAGTTTGTGATGCTCTCCTTCCCCTTTCTGTGTGAGACCTGGGTATCTAGAAGGTCACCGGCCTCGCAGCCTGAAGGGTTTTTACTGCAGGTGCACCGTTGGAAGGCCGCACCGCAGAAGGCCCTGCAGGAGATGGCCGGTCCCCATCTCAGCCGCTGCACCTTGGTTATGACTCAAAGAATCCTAAGAGCTGGTTTAGGCAAAAGAGGAAACTCACTTCTAAAACTCATATGGACTGGGCTGGACCAAATCTAAACTCTGCTGGAACCATGTTGACAAAGGTCAGTAGAGTTGGAAGGTCACCCTTTGAAGTCAGCCTCTTTGGCCGCCCCACACGGCTTGTGGGATCTTAGTTCCCCGACCAGGGATCGAACCCAGGACCCCCGTGCAGTGGAAGCACGGAGTCTTAACCACTGGACCTTCAGGGAAGTGCCTGAAGTCACCCTCTGTACGGGGCTCGGCATCTGAACAAACACCTGGGTGAACTCCAGGCCGAGGTCTGTGTTTCTCAACTGAACTTCATTCTAAAGGATATCCCAAGCGGCAGCTCCAGTTCTGTGCTCATTAAGTAGGTAGATTGGCACAGTTTGTCATTTTAGCTGTTTCGAAATGTCATTTATAGGCACGGTCTTCTGTTTTTGTACGTGTTTTGACCCACACGATAAAAATGTATTCTTTCAGTGAGTGGGAGTTGGGAGGTGAGGGGTTGGGTGCTGGACAAGCGCATTATTTCCCCTCTGTTTCCTCATCCGTAAAACAGGGCCGTGGAACTAGAAAATCTCTTCAGTGGGCCTATTTCTAAATGTCTTCGAATTAGGAACCATGTAGGTTAAAGGGACGAGTCCCCCAGCTGTACTGTTTCACACTCACTCTTAGATGGGTGGGGGAAGGTGGGAGGCTGCTCTGCTTTGAGCCGCCCAGCTCCCCAGCTCCAGAATGTAATGGAGCCCAGCTGTTCATCCATTGGTTCATCCCCCAGTTTTATTGAGTACATATTATATGCCAAGCACTGTTTGAGGGGCTTGGGACACAGTAATGAACAAAACAAAGACTCCTGCCCTCGTGAAACTTCCATCTACTTGGCGAAGAAAGACAAGAAACAATAGCATGATAAATACTAAATATATAGAATGTGGGAAGGTGATAAAATCCTGTGAAAAGAAAGAAAACGTAGGGCAGAGCAAGGGAGATGGGGGCCTGGAAGTTGCCCCAGCAGTGGGCTGTGGTTTCTCCAGGCATGGCTCACTGGTCCTGCAGGGCCCAGCAGAAGCGTGGGGCCTTCCCTGACCACTGGGCCCTCCCCACACTCTGAGTGCCATCACATCGTTAGTGTTGGGGTCACGGTACTCATTTGTCCTCCAGTTAGTTTCTCATCTAATCTTCAGGCGGCCTGGTGTTGACTGCTCATGTTTGTTTGCAAATCCTGAGCAAAAATGAGGTATTGAGTATAACTGTTGTCAATTTTTAACAGTAACGTAACAAGAGAAAGTTTAAAAATCTGTCAGGGAAACCTCAGAAAGCCCTGTGACTTGGGACAGAGCCAGCAATTCTTTGATTTTTTGATGTTTCTGCTCCCAAATACACATGTAATGTGTGTGTGTGTGTGTGTGTGTGTGTGTGTGTGTGTATTTTTTAAATCTTTATTTATGGGTGCGTCAGGTATTAGTTGCAGCACACGGGATCTTTCGTTGCGGCACGTGGGCTCTCTAGTTGTGGCGCAGAGCGCATGGATGCTCAGTAGTTGTGGCCCACAGGCTTAGTTGCCCCGCGGCATGTGAGATCTCAGTTCCCCGACCAGGGATCAAACCCACATCCCCTGTATTGGAAGGCAGATTCTTAACCACTGGACCACCAGGGAAGTACATATATATATATATATATATGTGTGTGTGTATAATTTTTACAAACAAAATTAAATAGTTTTTTTCTATTGTAGAAATATTTATAGGATCTCCAGATAAATTCAAATACTGCAAGAAAGGCATAAAGCCAGGTTTAGGGAATCTGACCTCGAAGGCACCACCTCCCTCTGAACAATCCAGTGACCTCGTCCAGTCATTCTGTTAGAGTTAATTTTCCACTTGCTGTGGTCTGGTTTTGCAAAGAAGAAAACGGTTTTCTTTACACAGAGAGATTAAGAACAAGCTTATCTGTAGTTCTGGTACTCGAACTGGGGACCAAACCACAGCTGCTTCTAAAACCAACCCTATGTCATCCTTATCTGATGGTTCAGTACTTGGAAGTCTCTGGGGCTTTTGATGAGGGGGGCAGGGTGGGAGGAGTTCAATCACTTACCCGATTCGTGGTTTGGAGAAGAACAGAGATCTCCCTTTCGGTTTAGGAGGTGGTTGGCTTTAGAGTCTATGGCAAGTACATGTACTTGAGGGTCACCCACATCCTGAATAACATTAGTTGATTTCTATGGTGTTTCTTTTCCCCCACCCTGAACCTTAAAGTGAATCAGATTATTACTAATTTCCAGTGTTGCAATAATTAAAGGTAAGTGGGGACACTGGGATGCTGAAAGACCGGGATCAGGCATGACTGTGTTCAAAGGCATCAAGACTTCTAAACTCTCATTCTCATGTGGGTTTTGAGCATGTTTTGATTGGTTGGGGGCCGGAAGAATCTACAGTAAAGCGTGAGGAGAGGTGAGGGCCTGCTAAGCCATGGGTCGTCATGTTCTGAGCTACAGGACACATCCAACCCAGTCTTCTTCTTTTTTTTTTTTTTTAATAAATTTATTTATTTATTTATTTTTGGCTGCATTGGGTCTTCGTTGCTACGTGCCAGCGTTCTCTTGATGCGGTGAGCGTGGGCTACTCTTCGTTGCGGTGCGCGGGCTTCTCATCGCGGTGGCTTCTCTTGTTGTGGAGCACGGGCTTCTAGGCGCACAGGCTTCAATAGTTGTGGCACGTGGGCTCAGTAGTTGTGGCTCACGGGCTCTAGAGTGCAGGCTCAGTAGTTGTGGCGCATGGGCTTAGTTGCTCCGTGGCATACGGGATCTTCCCTGACCAGGGATCGAACCCGTGTCCCCTGCATTGGCAGGCGGATTCTTAACCACTGCACCACCAGGGAAGTCCCTAACCCAGTCTTCTAACTTTATAGAGTCAGAAACTGATGCCCAGAGAAGTTGAATTACTTGCTCAGAGTCCAAACCAGGACACATATTCCTGTGGCCTGTCTCATTGTCTTTCAGCTTCCCTGGTCCAAAAAACATCTGTTGAGCATGTGCCAGGTTCGTGGGGATGCCTTGGGGTTTTTTTACTTGGAGTTTAATTTTTTTTTTTTGGCCGTGCCACGCAGCATGTGGGATCTTAGTTCCCCAACCGGGGAACAAACCCGTGCCCTCAACGGTGAAAGCACAGAGTCCTAACCACTGGACCTCCAGGGAATTCCCTTAACTTGGAGTTTAAAGGATGATTAGCAGGTTTGGGGGTTGCATGAACACAGGATAGGCCAAGGAGTGAGCAGAAGACCTGAGCAGGGAAGTGTGGGCTCAGAATCTTAAGGAACTGCTCTGGGCACGGCCCGGGCATGCTGCCAGGTCAGCTTCTGGAAGGCACAGTCATGGAACCTGCCATCTTTTCCCCGGTATTGCACTGTTTCTCTGCTAGATGGTGAACTCCTTGAAGGCAGGAGTCTTCTAGGCCTTGAGGCGCCAGCACCTCATGCAGAGCAGGACCCTTCTGTCTGTGTATCTGTAGGAGAAAAGAGTCCAGTGTGGGGTGGGGTTGAAATAGGTGAACCAGCAAGTTAGTTGGATGTAGAAGAGTCAGTCAACAGGAAGAAGCGTGAACCAGGGAGTGCCTGGAAGAGACTGATAAATACTGCATGTCCTTGCCAACCTGCCTGAGGAACGTGAGCCTGTGATCCGGGACTAAACGTCCATCCCTGAGGTTAGCGCCCACTGGATTTCAGCTGCCTGTAGCGAAACTAGCCCTGGAAGTGACTGCGGGTACTGCAGAGAGGGAGCCCCCCGGAGAGGAAAAAGAGAGGAGGGGGTCTGCTTCACTCCTTCCGAGGGGGCTTTGTGATCCCGTGCGTGGTGTCTGGACAGAGAAGTCCCTCAGAGGACGGGTCTCGAAAGCAAGAGACCTCGCGTTGGAGGTTGTGCTGTAGGCCACATTTCACCACAAAACCAGCATTGTTGGGCTTCCCTGGTGGCGCAGTGGTTGAGATGCAGGGGACATGGGTTCGTGCCCCGGTCTGGGAGGATCCCACATGCCGTGGAGCGGCTGGGCCCGTGAGCCATGGCCGCTGAACCTGCACGTCCGGAGCCTGTGCTCCGCAACGGGAGAGGCCACAACAGTGAGATGCCCGCGTACCGCAAAAAGAAAAAAAAACCAACAAAAACTAGCATTGTTAAACTCCCCCATGAAGTTTCAGCGTGTTATGCTCCTGTTCAGCTGTAAACCGGTTAAGCAACACTAGTCTGACGTTAGTATCAATGAAAACACCAGAAAAGACTCACCTGAGGTGTGAACACAGACTGGTATATCTAACGCTTCAGCTTCGAGGAGCGTTTTTCCCTCCGGATCTGCTTTTACACCTGTGTGAACAGCATGCCCTCCTGCTCTTTCTGTGAGCTGCATAGGAAACAAATAAAACATGGATTTTGTGGCCCACTCCATACAAGTACACACTCGGCCTTCTTTTTTTTTTGCCACATGGCGCGGCTTTCAGTAACTCAGTTCCCTGACCGGGGAGCGAACCCGTGTCCCCTGTAGTGGAAGCGCGAGGTCCTAACCACTGGACCGCCAGGGAATTCCACACACTCTGCCTTCTGTCTGCTTCCCCAGCCCCTCCTTGTCCCGTTCCCCGCTCTGCTTTCTCTCTCCAGCAGCACTGGTCCGATAGGTCCTCGAACACAGCAAATTATTTTCAGTCTCAGGGCTTTCACGTAGGCCGTTTCCTCGGCCCAGGAAATTCTTCCCTTCCTTTCCCCGTTCCTGTAGATCTTAACTCAGTTGTTACTCCTGCAGAAAAACCGTTGACACTGTGATCCACACCCCCTCACATGAGACCAGATTGGCTTCTCCTTTTATTCTCTTATGGTCTCTTTCATAGCACTTACTGCAATTTGCTGTTCTGTTTGTGTGATATTTTTACTGCTGTGGTCCCTTATTAGACTGTAAGCTCCCTGAGGGCAAGAATCAGATCACTGTTGTGATTAGATCCTAGGGTCTTACACAGCTCTTGATTAATCAGCATCACAAGAACGGACACTTACGTGATGCTCACTGTACACTAAGAGCTTTACATATATTAACTGATTACGCATATTAGCTCAACACTCCTTTGAAGTCGGTATTATTGTTGTCCCCCATTTTACAGGTGAGAAAACCAAGGCACAGGGAGGTAAGTGACTGCCCTTCTAGCAGCCACATTATATTGCCCAGGCACTAAAAATGAAGCTTAACAAATATATGTCGAATTGTTCAGCATCTTCAGAAAATGAGGGCTACTACATAAGTGAGTTTCCCAGTAATTCAAAAACAGTCCTAGAACTTGTATCGTAGTACCATTTGGTGAAAACCTGTTCAGCAGTTATACTCTTCTTCCTTCTTAAGCACCACAAGCCAAACCTATTTTAACCTATTCTAGATTGTCAGCACCAGCTCTTACACTATCGCTGTCCGCCCACCAGAGTAAGAGATGGGGAACAATTGAGGTCTGGGGCAGAGTGGATAAGCAGGTTTTGAGTTTTGTTTACTTTCTGATGGTATCTTTGGCCAGCACCAATTTTTTTAATAAAATGATCTTCCATAATATTTACATAACTCTTGTCTTTGACATTCTTAATATTTATTTTTCTTCCCAAGCATTCAAAGGGATATTGCTGTTCCTTAGTTTTCAAAAAAAAAAAAAAAGATTTGGAAGCTTAGCCACCTTGCCCCACAGTTCAGATACTCACGGAAGCCAGTCTTCTGACCTGGAGAAGTTGGCATTGAGATTGGGTGACCTCCAGATGAGGCGGAAGACTGATGGGGACGGCGACTTTACAAAGAGAGGTCCCTGGGAGAATGGAGCCTGTTGGCGGTCGGGCATGTCCTGTTGAAGCCTGTCCCCTCCCCTCTCCTGGCCCTGGACAGCCGTTTTTACTTTCTCTGGAGGGAGTTCTGTTCTCCTTGGTGTCTGGAAGGGATTCTTCTGTGAACCCAAAGGCGTGGTATCTCCTTGCTGGTAATTCTTACCTGCTCCTGTTTCCCACCTACCCTTGATGAGCTGGAGGAAGCAGCATCCTTCCATCTCAGCCAGTTTCTCAGTCCTCAGTTTTCACACCACAACTCCATAGGTTTGGTTGTGCCAACAGTCTTCCAAGCAGTTTCAGACGCTTTCCTGTCTCTGTCCAAGTGTGTGAAAGTTGCATTGAGATGCTTACGTTTGCCTCTCAGGAGCCTAGAAAATAGAAACCTATGCTGAGGGACTTCCCTGGTGGTGCAGTGGTTAAGAATCCGCCTGCCAATGCGGGGGACACGGGTTCGAGCCCTGATCCAGGAAGATCCCACATGCCACGGAGCAACTAAGCACGTGCGTCACAACTGCTGAAGCCCGTGTGCCTAGAGCCCGTGCTCCGCAACGAGAGAAGCCACCGCAACGAGAAGACTGCGCACCGCAGCAAAGAGTAGACCCCGTTCGCTGCAACTAGAGAAAGCCTGTGCACAGCAACGAAGACCTAATGCAGCCAAAAATAAATAAATTTATTTAAAAAAATAAGGAAACCTATGCTGAGATTATGGAAATCCTGTGGCATGAGATTTTATTTTTTATTATTTATTCAAAATTTATTTTATTGAAGTACAGTTGATTTACGATGTTCTGTTAGTTTCTACTGTACAGCAGAGTGATTCAGTTATATATATACTTTTTTCATATTCTTTTCCGTTATGGTTTATCACAGGATATTGAATATAGTTCCCTGTGCTATACAGTAGTATCTTGTTGTTTATAAGATTTTCTTTCCCATGAAAAAGTCAATATTCAGACCCATATTTCCTTCTCTTTTTTCGAGCATCTTATTCCTGCTAAGTGAAGCAGTCACGGCTCACTGCGTGAGGCTCATTGGTGTATGTATGTCATTAAAATGGTCCTTGCTGTTCAAAGGAGTTGTCCCATGCTAATCAGTAATGTGCGTTTCCTTGGCACTGGCATGAAAAGAATGGCTCGCTTCATCAAAGGAATGGGCAATGGCCACTGTATCATCATCATCATCAAAGAGAACTTTTTTTAAACCTTTAGAACTGGGCTGGATAAATGTATTGCAGGAATTTTTTTTTTATGGTGGGTAAGTCTGTGACCTTTGACTTTCTGTGATGTTATCCCCGCCCACTTAGATCTACAGTGAGATCTCAGGAATTTTTATCCAGAACATTTTTTAAAGACCCCACCCTGTATAATTCGCAGTGCCTTTTGGCATATTGGGTGTCTATGTAGAATCTACAAATTACCAATTCGGTGTCTCATCCAAAAGATCCTACCCCCATATCAGAGGAGAGCGCTGATCTCCATCTGCCCCAGCAGGACAGCTCAGCAGGGTTGAGCTCCAGGCCTCAAGTAATTGAAGCTTATGTTTCTCAGAGAACCATGATTTAAAGCAGTGAAATTATAGTGTGGTGTAGTGGGCAGAGGTCCAGAAGGGGAAGCGGAGACCTTGGCTCCAGTCCTGTGTCTACAGTTAGCTGTCTGTGGTGCCTTGGGATAGTCACTTCACCTCTCTGGACCTTGACTTCCCCCTCTGTGAACTGAGAGGTTTGGGTACGGTGATCTTCAGTTATTTTCATCTCTGAAGTTACATATCCCAGAAGCTGTAAACAGCCCTTCCTGTTTGATCTGTGTTGTGTGGAGACATGTAGACTTCAGTGACCATCAGCTAATTGGAGAGGGGTAGGTGGCGTGGTGGACTGGGCCAGCAGGGCAGTGGGTGATCTCCAGATGTACTTCAGACAATGGGGATTCTGGCTAGGGCGAGTCAGTCTGGCCAGGTAGCTCAACTTCAGGTATATTTCATAGTGTTTGACTTCCATTATAAAGCTCGGAAACATCTGGCAAGCATAGGTGGCAATTATGTCATAAATACAGTTGTTTGTAGATAATTTTTGTTTAACTAGAGCATTTATCCACTTTCTAGTCAACCCCTTCCATTCCCCTCCCCACAAAAGAAATCTCTCACTGAGTGTAAAGAGCAAAATTGACACTTTCAGATTAGTTGCTATTATCAGGACTGAAAAATTTGGTATCTAATTGAGTCTTTTTTTCGAAGACTTCCTAATAATAGGTTTAACTGCAGTTGAATATACATGCTTAAATGGATCAAATATGGCTTTTTGTAAGGCAGGTAGTCCCTTTATGAATTTACGGTCTAACTTAGACCTTTATTAGTTTAGTTTGTTTACGATGCTACTCCATTAAGGTAAGTGAGCCTAATAGGTTTCTCAATTTTTACAAGGCCTGAATTGCTGCTGTTTCCCTGCAATGAAGACAACAAAATACTAGTGGCAAGACGTGCATTCTAAATCGCAACCTTGGGACTTCCCTGGTGGTCCAGTGGTTAAGACTCCATGCCTCCACTGCAGGGGTCACAGGTTTGATCCCTGGTCAGGGAACTAAGATACCACTTGCTGCATGGTATGGCCAAAAAAAAAAAAAAAAATCTCAACCACTAAATGATGGTGAAACCTTGGGTTTTAGTTTTTTTAATTATTATTAATTTATTAATTAATTTATTTTATTTTTGGCTATGTTGGATCTTCATTGCTCCACACAGGCTCTCTCTAGTTGTGGCGAGTGGGGGCTACCCCTCATTGCTGTGCCCGGGCTTCTCACTGCGGTGGCTTCTCTTGTTGTGGAGCATGGGCTCTAGACCCATGGGCTTCAGTAGCTGTGGCATACAGGCTCAGTAGTTGTGGCTCATGAGTTCTAGAGCGCAGGCTCAGTAGTTGTGGCTCACGGGCTTAGCTGCTCCGCGGCATGTGGGATCTTCCCAGACCAGGGCTCGAACCCGTGTTCCCTGCATTGGCAGGCGGATTCTTAACCACTGTGCCACCAGGGAAGTCCCTAGGTTTTAGTTTTAATATTATAAAATGCTTGAGGGGGCTTCCCTGGTGGCGCAGTGGTTGAGAGTCTGCCTGCCAATGCAGGGGACACGGGTTCGAGCCCTGGTCTGGGAAGATCCCACAGCCGCGGAGCAGCTAGGCCCGTGAGCCATGATTACTGAGCCTGTGCTTCTGGAGCCTGTGCTCCGCAACAAGAGAGGCCGCGATAGTGAGAGGCCCGCGCACCGCGATGAAGAGTGGCCCCCACTTGCCACAAATGGAGAAAGCCCTCGCACGGAAACGAAGACCCAACACAGCCATAAATAAATAAATAAATAAATTTAAAAATTAAAAATAGAATAAAATAAAATGCTTGAGGGCCTTAGGGATGTGATGCCACCCTAAGAACAGGGGCTTGGTTCCTTGTGGTGGAACGTCTCCTGTAGTGCCTTTCATGCCCAAGTGTATTTCCTCCTCGCTTGGTGTCGATATAAGTTGATGGCAGAGAGACCGTGAAAACAAATGGAACTACCAGCTGCTTGAACTTAGACTCTTAGCCTGGGGCCCCAGAACCATTTGGGGAAAGTATCTTCACCTGTTGTGAAATTAGCATACCTTTGCTCTCAGGAATAAAGTGGACTGTATGAGGAACCTTTTATCAGACCCATTGAAGGAGTAGCCTGAACCACTGAAGAATTGTTAACTGTCTTGGGTGGTGGTGGATTACACCACATGCAAGAATTGCCACAAATACTAGTTTAACTCTCTCAGTTGCTTAGTTTGGAAACCACACAGTGCTGTTCAGTTAGGCCCTGACCTTTACTGCATCCCAGCCAGATACCTGACTCCCATCCAAAGCAAATGTCATGGTTACCTTTATTGACCTAGTATCAGGAAACACAGCAGCCGATGGGCTGGTTAGAAGAAACTGTATGGTTGATAGATTATTGCTGACCTACACACAGGTAAACAAAGTGTAACAGGATTTGGAATGATTTTGTAATAGATTGAAATCGTTAAGACATAGACACAATTAAGTCTCTTAATATCACCAGTGTTTTAATTCTGTTCTTAAACTTTAGTCTACTGAATTGGGATAAACCCAATGAGGTTTCTGTGTCACTCTGTACAGATGACTATACAGAAGTCTCCACATTTGGAGCGGAGTGCTTTACTCTTGGATCAGGTGTGTAAATGAGATGGGGAGTGGGGAGCAGGGTTTGAATAGAATAAAAATCTTTGTCGTATCTGTCTAATCAGGCCTTTACCTAAGATACCTTCAAAGGAAGGCCTTTGGGAGCTGCCAGTTTAGCCTGCTGTCCTGGTCGTTATGAGGCATATACTCATGTAGGCTTTATTTTTCAACAAGGGACCATTATGTAATGGGTGTGTGCTGGCATTTACTGGGTACAGATTTCAATCTTACGCTGTTTTGGTGAATTCTTGGTAGTTTTTTGGCCATCATTGAGCACAGTCTTCTACCATGTGGCCAAATGGCATTAGAATGCTTGGTAGTTTTGTGAAGCAACCAGAATTGCAAATAGCCAGGCTTTGCTGGAGTTTATAGCCTGCAGTAGATAATATGGCTGCAAATAGAATTGTAGACACAGATGTCCTTTTTCTGAATGTCGTTTAGTGCCTACCGGGGGACTATGTTACATAATACTATTTTGAGGAACTTGGTGCTGAATTGCACAGGTTTCCTTTTTTTTATTTTTGGAGAGAAGCCCTTTAGGACTGGCGTCCATTATGGCACGCCAGGAAGTGTCTTACCCATACCTCTCAAAATCAGCTCACCCATCCTGTGGCTTTCAGCTGATTATAGCCAGCAGAAGGATCCAATCTATTTGCCATTAGCCCTCACCTCTGCTTTCGTATCCATCAGAAACCTCCCTCACCACGTGTGCACACGCACATGTGCAGTCTTTTCTCCCCTTTAAGGTCCTTTGCCATCGGTACGTCCCCCGGCAGAGAATGCCCTTCTCACCTCTGAGCATTATTGCTAAGGTTAATAATTATAAGCTCTGATTCCCTAGCACATTCTAATCCATTTGCAATTTATTACTCTACATTTCGTGACATGCAATTTTAATTGTTTTCAAGATTTTGTGTGTCCTAAGTAGCAAAACAAAATAGCTTGGAAATCTTTCTTATGTAATCCTTCCCTCACTTGTGTACCTGGTTTAAGTCTTACCTATGATACCATCATGTGTATTCATCAACCAACCAGAAGTCCCTTTACTTTCGCTTTACCTCTGTGGCCCACTGTCCACTGGCTTTGAGCTGTGGCAGGGAGCCCCGCACTGTGCAAGGCAGACTGGTTGTTGGTGGCAGCTTGTAGGTTCCAGGGGTTTAGGTGTACACTATGTTGTGTAAGGATATTCTATTGGAAACATGATAATATCCATGCTAGACTTACACAAGTATGGTATTTATAGTTTGGAGGAATGGTTTTCTTAACCTTAAGTAAATAAAACTAAAGTGAGGCTTATGCAATATAACATTGCATAATCCAATGAACGCTGAAGAAAGATTAGTTAAAAAAAAAATAAAACAAAACACCAACAACCCCAAAAACCCCAGCCTCTCAGCTAATCCTAGAAATCAGTGTGGTACTCCTAAAAGAAAAAATATATAGGGGCTTCCCTGGTGGCGCAGTGGTTGAGAATCTGCCTGTTAATGCAGGGGACACGGGTTCGAGCCCTGGTCTGGGAGGATCCCACATGCCGTGGAGAGGCTAGGCCTGTGAGCTACAACTACTGAGCCTGTGCGTCTGGAGCTTGTGCTCCGCAGCAAGAGAGGCCGTGATGGTGAGAGGCCCACACACCGCGATGAAGAGTTGCCCCCACTTGCCACAACTAGAGAAAGCCCTCGCACAGAAAGGAAGACCCAACACAGCAAAAATAAATAAATTAATTAATAAACTCCTACCCCCAGCATCTTAAAAAAAAAAAAATATATATATATATATATATATGTCATTTTGTTATTAGCCAGATTACTGTATTCTAATATTATTATAAATGTTTTGGTCTGTTGGAACGGAGGTAAGAAGGGGAGAAGTTTCCTGGGAAAGATTTTTTTTTGCCGTACGCAGGCCTCTCACTGTTGTGGCCTCTCCCGTTGTGGAGCACAGGCTCCGGACGCGCAGGCTCAGCGGCCATGGCTCACGGGCCCAGCCGCTCCGCGGCATGTGGGATCTTCCCGGACCGGGGCACGAACCCGTGTCCCCTGCATTGGCAGGCGGACTCTCAACCACTGCGCCACCAGGGAAGCCCAGCCCTAGATTTTTATTCTAAGCATTTTTACTGTTTTTACTTCTACTATGCTAGTGCTGCCATATAAATTGAGCTTTTGGAGATGGACACTTGGCTTAGACCCGATCAGTGTGCACCCACCACCTGAGAAGTGCATGGCTCTCTTGCTCACAGTGTGGGTCTTCTCTGTGTGTGCACAACTTTTTTGTGGGGGTAGAACACACTAGTTTGGGAAATAGAAACGACACTGCGGTACTCATCAACTGTAGATCACTTTGGAAACCTGGGTATGAGACATGTGTGCGTGGCCCACTTTTTCCCCCTGTCTTTGAGATGAAAGGTCTGTGCCAAGTTTATTAATCTTATTTCTGACCCTTGTTATTAGGTAGTCCGTTAACCTGTGGGCTGGTTCTTGAAATACCTATCTGGGGGCCTCCCTGGTGGCGCAAGTGGTTGAGAGTCCGCCTGCCGATGCAGGGGATACGGGTTCGTGCCCCGGTCTGGGAGGATCCCATATGCCGCGGAGCGGCTGGGCCCGTGAGCCATGGCCGCTGAGCCTGCGCGTCCGGAGCCTGCGCGTCCGGAGCCTGTGCTCCGCAACGGGGGAGGCCACAACAGTGAGAGGCCCGCATACCGCAAAAAAAAAAAAAAAAAAAAAAAAAAGAAATACCTATCTGAAATTTAAGAATTGTGTTTCTTTGGAAAATGCAGCCTTTTGGGAAACCTTGATGGGGAGCACAGGGCTGCCCTGTGTTCTGAATCCTAGAGCAGCATGCAGCCTGCTTCCTGCCGTTCTTCCTCGGGTGCCAGAGGGTGGGTGCGAGGGAGCAGCCACTTCAATGATAGCCTGGCAGCTGGAACCAAACCCTGGCCTTGCTGACTCTTCTCCTCCAGCTGCTGGTGGTGAGCCACCTCTGGCCTGACCCATCCCAAGTACTAGCTCAGAAATCGGTGGGTTTGTGTTAGAGGCTTGTTTCATTTGTTTTTGTGCTACCTAAACACATATCTGTCCCTTGTGTCCATAGTGCTCTTTACTGAAGACTTTTTCTAAACAAAGTTATCTCAGAACTCGTTTTAGAAGACTTTTTTTCTTACCTGAAATACAAGCAGTTGAGGTCATTAATGCAGGAGCAACTGACAATTAGCTGAGTTTAGAATATTAGAGAATGAAATCGTCCGCGACTACTACCTTTTAATCATCTCTGTATGAGCAGTTGGTAGCTGCTTTCATGTCTTTGTGGGAAATGCAAAGCAAGTGGTGTATTTTATGCAGTGGTGTGGCTGCTGGACTTTGGGAAATCTTGCTTCATAATCAGAATCAGGATCCAGCCCCGGAATTATGTTTTCACGGGAGGGAGTTCTGGCTGAGCAGGGCAGCAGTGAGGACTGTGTTTACCACAGAATCAACATAAGTGAAAGAAGCTGGTTTTACAGACACCCACTTCCCTAGCATCATCTGGTCCGAATTGCCAGGCTCCATGGTCCTTAGATGGGGCATTTCCAGAATTTTTATGTCAGGGTCACCTCGTGTGAGAGGACGTATGTGGCCAGACTTCCATGAGGACCAATTAGCTAATGGATGTCTCGTTTTAGGCTGGACTAGATCCCCTGCCACGACCTCTACAATGTCACTGCAATTCCTTCTTTTAGAAGTCACTGTCGAAGCCAGGAGTGTATAACCCACTTGTTTGAAAAATGAGTCAGATTCCAGGTAATCAACTTGAAACAGATCTGCAGGATCAGCCTTTTCTTTCTGCTTTCAGGCTCTCTGGAAACTAGTTTGCATAACTCTAGGGCCTGCTGCTAATTCAGCCATTGCAGGGAAAAGGGAGCACCGACAGGGTGAAGGTGATACGCAAGGTCATTATTGTGAAGCAGTGTTTTTAGATGTTTAGGTACAAATAGTTCTCAGCTGTGCTCAATATCGCACATTGCATCTAGAAGCTTATTGAAGTCACGTGAGTTATAGCAACTCTCTGAAAGCAAACATTTTCATGCTTTAAAAAACGCTGGGGGAAAAAGGCAGAAATTTTGTAATATTAATTTGCCTGATGAGAGAATAATGCTGTTCAGAGTGGCTCGTTCTAATTTGAAAATGTCAAGAGCTTCAAAGAAGAGAAAAATCTGTCGGGTTGATAGGGTTTGTGACGTGAGTGTGGACATTGTGATTAATTCAGCACTCTCAGTTGCTAAATTCAACTCCTAGCCAAACCTGGTCTTTTTGAGATTTTTAGAAGACTGTATTAGTTATGTGATTAGTGTTTTATTTTGAGTCACCAACCAACCATAGACAATTGCTCTTCCTGTGGTTTCCAAGATGCTCAAACAAGGCAGGTGGCTTTTGTTTCCACACTAGTAGTGGAGCAGCACTGATATGTTTTAGTAACTATTGGCCCCTTTTAATATCAGTACTGTGACAGGATGTATTGGAGGCATTTGGTTAATTATAGTTGTACTGTAGGCTTTAATAACAGCAAAACTTTTCTATTCTGGACACACACTCTCTGACTGGGAGACCTCTGTGTTTCTAAACTTTTGTCCCATGTTTGGTGGATAGCAATGATCACAGGTGATCAGGTTGTCTAATATCCTGAGGTGGAAAGTGCTTCTGGAACTTAGGGGCTCACTGAAGCGCCTTTAAATCCCAGCTTGTCTTCCACCTGCTAACTTGTCCATCTCCTTTATATTTTATGAAAACTTCATTGCATATTACATGATCATATTATAGAAAATTTAGAAAATAGAGGAGAAAAACTATGGCTTTAATTTTACAATATTTTCTTCATCTTTTTTTTTTCTATAGATATAGTAAAAAATAGCTGTGTGTGTGTGTGTATTTAGGACTGTTTCAGTCTCAAGGGACAGAAACCTAGTTCCAATGAGTTTAAGAGGGGAATTGATTGCAAGGATTAGGCGTCCATGGGCCCAAGGACAGGAGCTTGGCCAGGCCTGAGGAGCAGTGGAGGCCAGGGCCCCTCTCCCAGCCTTTCAGCCATGTTTCTTCTCAGGCCTCTTCCTTCCTTCCTCCCTCCCTCCCTCCCTCCTCTCTCTCTCTCTCTTTTCCTTCCTTACTTTCTTTCTTTCTTTCTTTCTTCTCTCCCTCCCCCCTTTCTTTCTTTCCTTTCTTTCTTTCTTTCCCTTCCTTCCTCCCTTCCTCCCTCTCATCCAGCTTTTTCCACATGGCAGAAAACATATCCACAGAAATCTCCCAAGTTTAATTGTTTAGTACTTCAGCCACCCAGATTGTTCAACCCAATTCTGGTGTGATTCCCAAGACCTTAAAAATGGTTGTTCCTAGGGTAACTATGTGACAGATGGAGGGGATTTCCACCTGTTGGCACCCAGATATGCATACATCTTTCCTTTTCATTTTTTCAGTCTTCTACTGCCCCCACCTAACTTCGTGCGGCACCCCACATCAAGCTGCAGACCCATTCCCCTTTCTCAGTGAGAGGCAGCCTGCCCACCGCTCCAAGTCCCATTTGTCTCCAGTCCTCAGCGATCGTCACAGGGTCACTGTTCTCCAGGCCAGGTGCTCCGGGTGATGTGTGTTCCTCTGGTGAACTAAAATAATTTTAGTTTTAGTTCCCCTGTGAACTAAAATAATTTTAACCCCCCCGAAATAGTTGGTGTAGAAGACCTTTGGATTCTGCCTAGGGCAGATGCTACCCTTGGGGCTTCCGTTTTCCTAGCCAGGTTGTACTGAGACTGATTTCCTCGTTGCAAAGGTGGCGTTAAAAGCAGACTCTTCTTCTTCATCCTTAAGGCTTTCCATGGAGAGTAGACCCAGCGGGTAGGGGTAAGGCTTGCTGTTGTTTCCCTCGTTCCAGTTGCGGAGCCCTGGCCCTGGGCAAAGTGGAGGGCTGGACTTCTTCCCCTCTAGGCCAGACACATGCAAGAGGTGAGAGGAAGTTCTGGCAGCTGCTTCGCCCCTTTGTCAGGGGGTTTCCGCCTTGGAAAAGGAATGCAAGGACTGGAGTGTTTGTTTGCCACCTCAGGCTGCCCTGGAGAGAGCCGTTAATTGAACTGTCCCTTTTGAAGGATTAACTAGTGTCATCCTGGCTTTTACCAAGAGTGACCAGGTATTTTGGGATCAGGCTTCCATGCACAAGTAACCCTCCAGTCTCTATGTTCCGTGCTAAAAGCCAGCCATACTCCTATATTTTAAAGATAGCATTTGTACTCAGCCATAAAAAGAAACGAAATTGAGCTATTTGTAGTGAGGTGGATAGACCTAGAGTCTATCATACAGAGTGAAGTAAGTCAGAAAGAGAAAGACAAATACCGTATGCTGACACATATATATGGAATTTAAGAAAAAGACAAATGTCATGAAGAACCTAGGGGTAAAACAGGAATAAAGACACAGACCTACTTGAGAATGGACTCGAGGATATGGGGAGGGGGAAGGGTAAGCTGTGACAAGGGGAGAGAGAGGCATGGACATATATACACGACCAAACGTAAGGTAGATAGCTAGTGGGAAGCAGCCGCATAGCACAGGGAGATCAGCTCGGTGCTTTGTGACCGCCTGGAGGGGTGGGATAGGGAGAGTGGGAGGGAGGGAGACAAAAGAAGGAAGGGATATGGGAACAGATGTATATGTATAACTGATTCACTTTGTTATAAAGCAGAAACTAATACACCATTGTGAAGCAATTATACTCCAATAAAGTCGTAAAAAAAAAAAAAGCATTTGTACCAAAATTCAAACTGTCGCAGTGTAAGCAAGTTGCATTGACCTTTTTTTTTTTTTTTTTTTTTTTTGTGATACATGGGCCTCTCACTGTTGTGGCCTCTTCCGTTGCGGAGCACAGGCTCCGGACGCGCAGGCTCAGCGGCCATGGCTCACGGGCCCAGCCGCTCCGCGGCATGTGGAATCTTCCCGGACCGGGGCACAAGCCCGTGTCCCTTGCATCGGCAAGTGGACTCTCAACCACTGCACCACCAGGGAAGCCCCACATTGACCTATTTTTAATTCAAGACCTACAGGAGCCAGCTGATTGGTGGGACAGTATAGTGACAAAGAAAGAGAAAATCTCATTACAAGGTGGCATTGCAGAGTGGGCCCAGACCTCAAAAGGGTGTTGTCCTAGGAAACCATACCAGCTATCACCTGCTCATGTGTGTGTACACGCATACACACACACAGCTGCTCCCATGGAAACCATGTGGATGAGTGTACTGTTCCTAGCAAAGCTAGAGGATGGGCAGGCCAAAAAAAAAAAAAAAAAAGAATGTGTCCAGTATAATTATAACCACAGTGCACATTAAATTTTGGATTCTGTATTTTTCACATGATAACGTATGCAAGCATTTTTCTATACTGTGGATTCTTTCAAGTGCTATTTTAATAATTACATAATACTCCATTGACTTTGTCATAATTTGTTTCAACCATTTAGAAGTTTAGGTCTTAAAAAAAAAATTGAGGTCTTTCCTGTTTTTTGTGTTTGTAAATGGGCTGTAATGAGTCTTGTTGTGCAAAGAGCTTTTTCCATATCCAGAATTATTTCTTTAGGATGTAGAAGTGGAACTACAGGATCAGAAATATGAGTACTTTTATGCTTTCCAGGAAGATTGCGCTAACTTATAATTTTCATTGCCAATCAACAATGGATGAGAGGGGCTTCCCTGGTGGTGCAGTGGTTGAGAGTCCGCCTGCCAATGTAGGGGACACGGGTTCGTGCCCCGGTCCGGGAGGATCCCGCATGCCGCGGAGCAGCTGGGCCCGTGAGCCATGGCCGCTGAGCCTGCGCGTCCGGAGCCTGTGCTCCGCAACGGGAGAGGCCGCAGCAGTGAGAGGCCCGCGTACTGCAAAAAAAAAAAAAAAAAAAAAAAAAAAAACAATGGATGAGAAAGTGAATTTCACTACTTTTGGCTATTTTCTGTAAAATATGTTTTTTAATTCATTAAGCATAAGAAGTACATTTTGATTTAAATTATATTTTGATTATAAGTAAAGAATAATTTGGATTATGTTTTTTATACATTTTCTTCTATAACATGTCTCTCTCAAAATCTTGGTGTTTTATTATTATATAAACTCTTTATAAGTTTATGAGAACTGTTTTTCCTATTTTGCTTTAAATATTTCCCCCCAATTCCCTGCCTTTTAAAATTTCGTAAGTGCGTGTGGGTGTGTTGGCATTCTTCTTTATCATGGAGTCTTGCAAGATAACCAGGTTTTAGAAGGTAAAATATAACCAAGAGAATGAAGTCAGTTAGAAAGCTGAGCATACTTTCTCTGTTTCAGTGGAGGCTGGCCTTGGATTATTTCAGAATCCCCATCCCTGACATGTTAGGTCATAAGCCCGTGTGCAGGAAGGATTGTTGCTCAGATAGAATAAGGCAACCTGGTTCTAGTCCTGACCCAGCTGTTGTCCAAGATGTTGTCCGTCTTGTCAGTTCAGCAGCAAACCTTGATGGGAACTTAGGCTCGTCAGCCTCGGTTTCTTCATCTGTAAGGTGGTGAATTTTAGAAGGATAACTTTTGGGGTAAGGGAGGGGCCTGTCTGTGGTTGTACATGCCCAAGGTGAAGACTCATATTGACCACGTAGATTCTTCTACCTCTCATTGCAGATTTTTGGAAGTCCCAGCACTGTGACACTTCCTGAAACCTTGCTGTTTGTATCAACCCTGGATGGAAGTTTGCATGCCGTCAGCAAGAGGACAGGCTCAATCAAATGGACTTTGAAAGAAGGTAATTTAGATTTAGTGTTTGGGTAACATGGACATTTACTCAGCTGCTTCCAAGGAAACATTCCAGAAAAAGAGAAAAACAGTTATACATGATTTAATAAAATTAAAAGGGATAATGGAGTCAAGGAGAAGAGAGCGAGCGGTTGCACTCAAAGGGTATGTTTACAGCTTGAGTTGCGATTATCCGCTAAGTGTATCAGGTGAGACAAGCTATATCTTTATCATTATTATTATTATTATTTTGCTTCTGTCTGGATTTCATGTCTGAATGGCTCTAGGCTTTTCTATTAATAGTTCTGGCTGGTTGGTCTTTAGGAAGACATGCTGCTTTAAATTTTTTTTTGAGTTCTAATGATTAGAATCTTGTCATCATAATTACAAGAAGGTATCTTCTCTAACCTCAAATTACTGATTTGTTTTTATAGAGGCTGAAATAACTGAGGGCTGTAAGGTTTGACATTCATCCAAGTTAGTCACTTTCTTGGCTCTTTACATCAAGGGAAGTAGAAGGCTTGTCTCTCATTTGATCTACCATTGCTTCCATTTTATGATCTTGTCTTCCTGGTGATGGTTCGGCAGCGTGGAGTCCCAACAGCTGGGAAATTGTATTCAATTCCCAAAGTAATCTTCCCGGATAAAAGCCAGGCAAATCCCAGGATTGGGGGCTTCAGAGTCATCTCTGTTATTCAGTCCTGTCATAATTCTCCTTTGTCCCTAAATTCAGGTCTGACTGGTATGTTCCCTTCGTCACTAATCTGTGACTCATTATTCTCATGAGCACAACAAGTGTTTTCCCTTCATTAATAAAATGGTCCAAAACAGTATTTTACATGGAAACATATTGGCGTATATAAGAAGGTCACACATCATCTTGTCAATCCAGCAGCAAACCTAGTTACCATCCATAGATGCTGGCAGCTGGGGTACCACAGACTGCCCTGCCTCACCTGCCTCACCTGCTGGGCCTGCCTGGATCAGCCAGGACTTTAAGTGACGGAAAGGACCAGGTCTCTCAGGAGTGTGGGGCCACGAGAAGATGGGAGAGCCCAGTTTCGGCAGTGCCTTACAGTCTCCCAGAGTATTATCTGTGCTCTTTCTCCTCATGTTTATACAGAGTTCTTTATATTTCAGAATTTCTGATGTTGTCCACAGATGAAAATCAACAAGTCACAAAAGGATTGAGATAAACATTTTCACTGTTAAATGTTAGGGCTGTTCCCTCAGTTTCAGTATTCCCAGGCAGGGCATTTTTGCCCCCAAGCCACTTCATTCTTCTGCTTTGCTTTTCCCTACATGTATTGTTGTAAATTGATCTCCAAGTCTTAATTTCTGCAAGTAGCCTCGACTCTATCCAACAAAACCAGGTCTTGCCTCGTTTGTTACTTAGCCAAACATAAGAATCAATTTGGGGACTTCCCTGGTGGCGCAGTGGTTAAGACTCCTCGCTCCCAATGCAGGGAGCCCGGGTTCGATCCCTGGTCTGGGAACTAGATCCCACACGCATGCCGCAACTAAGAGTTCGCCCGCCGCAACTAAGGAGCCCTCCTGCCTCAGCTAAGACCCAATGCAACCAAATAAATAAAAAAAAATTTTTTTTAATCAATCTGTTCTGTCCTGTAACTTAGAGCTTAAAGAATTTGCCTCCTTTTAAATTTAACACATGTTTAGAGAACTTAGTCTATGAAAGATACTGTATGGGGCACAAAAAAGAAAAAGACAACCCCTGTCCTCAGGGAGCCCACAGTCGGGAGGGAGAAATGACAAGTACATAGAACTTCAACCGGGAGCAGCCTTGAGCAACCGCCAAAGAGAGTGCTAGGAACTGCTGTGAGCCCGTGTCCAGCTGCGGGGGCAGGAAAGGCTCCACGCGTTGGAGCTGAGCCTTGGAGGATACATTGACTTTCAGTCGGGAGTGAGGCCTGGAAAGGAGCAAAGGAGGCACCAGGTCTGGGGTGTGGGCACTGGTCCGGTTTGGGAGGAGCTTAGGGATGGAGGTGGAGGGAGGGAGGCAGAGGGGATATTGAGCCCTGTGGTAGCTCTGAGCCATTTGTACTTGAGTGAACAGGAAGTTGGGAGCCATTGAGGCGGCTGAGCAGGTGAGTGACTCAGCAGGTACTCTGCTTCCAGATTAATCCAGCAGCAGTGCATGGGGTGACTAGAGACGTGAGACCTGAGAAAGAGGGGCAGCGGGAAGGGAAGAGGTGGGGAGGATGAGAGGCGCGCCAGCAATAGAATCAGGAGAATCCAGCAACTGGTTATGTAGGCAGAGCAAGGAGGAGATAAAAGACACTTAAAGGCAGAATTGGAGAAAGCCGATGAAGGCCTAGTAATTTCAAGTAACGAAACTCAATTCAGTGAAATTTCAGTATGTTCTAAGTCTCATTGTTTTTCTGAGAATAAATTGACTTATTTTAGCTAAATTCAGCCCCGGGTAGCCTCTCTGTCTCTATTTCTATACAAAGATTAAAGACGGTAACATATATAGAGACCCTGAGTTTTCAATTTAATTTTAATCTTGCAGTTATAACTGAAGATTTCAAAATTGGTATTTCTAAACCATTAATACGTAAGTAGATTATAAAGGTATCCAGATACTGTTCTAGACCCTGAGGATATAGCAAAATACTTGCCCTCATAGAGCCTTCATTTTATGGGGCGAACAGATACAGAGATAAAGTACATAGTGGTAACTGACAAAGGATTAATCTCCAAAATATACAAGCAGCTCATGCAGCTCAATATCAAGAAAACAAACGACCCAATCCAAAAATGGGCAGAAAACTTAAATAGACATTTCTCCAAAGAAGATATACAGATTGCCAACAAACACGTGAAAGGATGCTCAACATCACTAATCATTAGAGAAATGCAAATCAAAACTACAATGAGGTATCACCTCACACCGGTCAGAATGGCCATCATCAAAAAATCTACAAACAATAAATGCTGGAGAGGGTGTGGAGAAAAGGGAACCCTCTTGCACTGTTGGTGGGAATGTAAATTGTTACAGCCACTATGGAGAACATTATGGAGTTTCCTTAAAAAACTAAAAATAGAACTACCATACAACCCAGCAATCCCACTACTGGGCATATACCCCGAGAAAATCATAATTCAAAAAGTCATGTACCACAATGTTCATTGCAGCACTATTTACAATAGCCAGGACATGGAAGCAACCTAAGTGTCCATGGACAGATGAATGGATAAAGAAGTTGTGGCACATATAAACAATGGAATATTACTCAGCTGTAAAAAGAAACGAAATCGAGTTATTTGTAGTGAGGTGGATGGACCTAGAGTCTGTCACACAGAGTGAAGTAAGTCAGAAAGAGAAAAACAAACACTGTATGCTAACACGTATATATGGAATCTTTAAAAAAAAGGTTCTGAAGAACCTAGGGGCAGGAGAGGAATAAAGACGCAGACATAGAGAATGGACTTGAGGACACTGGGACTGGGAAGGGTAAGCTGGGACAGACGAAGAGAGTGTCATGGACATATATACACTACCAAATGTCAAATAGATAGCTAGTGGGAAGCAGCCGCATAGCACAGAGAGATCAGCTCAGTGCTTTGTGACCACCTAGAGGGGTGGGATAGGGAGGATGGGAGGGAGATGCAAGCAAGAGGGAGGGGATATGGGGATACATGTATATGTATAGCTGATTCACTTTGTTATACAGCAGAAGCTAACACACCATTGTAAAGCAATTATACTCCAATAAAGATGTTTAAAAACAAAAGTACATAGTGGTGATAAGAGCTGTGGAGGAAAGGAAAGCAGGGAAGTGGAACATTGAGTGCCAGGTAGCTGGGCTGAGGTGGGGTGGGCAGGGATGCAATTTAAAACTGGGACCCCCACTGAGAAGGTGCCATTGAGCAAGAACCCTAGGGGGCAGGGGAGTCTTTAGGCAGAAGGCATGGGTTGCGGGGGGCAAAGGTGGATGTGCTTGGCAGGGAGAAGAAGGGCAGAGAAGTAGGAGTGGCTGGAGTACAGTGAGGGGAGGAAGGAGAGAAGTAAGAGAGGAACTGGGAGGCCAGTCATGTTAGGGATGCAGTGCTCCCTTACTGAATGTGTGTGTGTATGTGTGTGTGTGTTTGTGTGTGTATGAAGTACAGTTGACTTACAGTGTTGTGTTAGTTTCAGGTATACAACATAGTGATTCAGTTTTTTTTGCAGATTATATTCCACTATAGGTTATTATAAGATACTGGGTATAATTCCCTGTGCTATACAGTATATCCTTGTTGCTTATCTATTTTATGTATAGTAGTTTGTATCTATTAATCCCATACTCCTAATTTGTCCCTCCCCCGGCCTTCCTGTCCCCTCAGAATATTTATTGTCCCCACCACTGCCTGGAACACAATTTATAGACAGTAACCTACATATGCACACAGTTTTAAAAAGAAATATGTTACCCAACTGGTAATCTGAAATAATAAGAAAGTAGTTTTTAATTACATGTATGTAATTTAACATGTAAAGGCTCAGACACATACTGATACATACCGACACTCCACCTGTGATTGAATGCTGTACCCGTTAACACCAACTAAGAAAAATGCAGACTAGGATGGTGGCCGGATTTCCAAGATGGGGAACAATTCTCATAATATTCCAAACAAAAGAAGTACATCCCTACTTGATTTATACAGTAGTCACATTTTGAGAAGATTCATTGTGTAAACTTGTGCAAAAAGTGCTTTTGTGCTCCTATATAAAGCAGTGTAGGTTGTACACCCAGATAATTGTTAAAGGTTTTTGGCCCACGTGAGTGTCTGGCAGGACATAAGAACAGCCTGCAGATATGGGGCACTTTTCAGCTCTGCAGGGCTACCTAGGATTCCTGGCCCCCCACCAGGAGGGCCCAGTCTCTGGGACCACCAAGAAATGCCCTCACAGATTTCCTGAGCACTGCCTGTCGAGCAGTGCCCTCTCCAAGGAGACCACAGGTATAGGGCCTGGTGGCTGGTGTTAAGGATGTTGTTTTTTTCAAAGCCATTGGAGGAATCTGAGCAGAAGAGTGATATACCCTGGTGTTATGGACTGAATGTTTGTGTCCTCTCCACATTCATATGTTGAAGCCTTAACCCCCCTCAATGTGATGGTATTTGGAGGTGGAGCCTTTGGGAGGTGATTGAGTTTAGATGAGATCATGAGGGTGGTGCCCCCATAATGAGATCAGTGCCCTTATAAGAAGAAGAAGAGACCAGAGCTCACTCTCCCTCCACCACATGAGGACACAGTGAGAAGACAGCTGTCTGCACGCCAGGAAGAGGGCTCTCACCATAACTCAGCCATGCTGACACCCTGATCTTGGACTTGTAGCCTCCAGAACTGTGAGAAATAAATGTCTGTTGTTGAAGCCACCCAGGCTATGGTATTTTGTTATGGCAGCCTGGGCTAAGACACCTGGCCTCTACTTTACAGGATCAGCAGGTGCTGTGTTGAGGCTGAACTGACAGGGCCAGGTGGAGGCTACTGCACTGGTCCAGGCAAGGGAGGACGTGGGCTTGGCCCTGAGTGGCAGTGGGGGAGTCAAACTCAAATGGAAGAAACTTGCTGATGCAAACAGACCCCTTTAAGTCATCAAACTGGAGTTCTGTAGAATATATACCTGTTATTCCACTTCATGGTTTCCTAACTGTTTACTTTTTTCAGGGGCCAACAGACTGGGAGTGTTTTTTTTTTTCTTTCTACAGAGTGGTTTTGGCAGGTGCTTTTGTTCCTCAACCAAACATGTGTCACTGTTCCCAGAAATGGAGATTTCTCACACCACAGCAGCAAACTACACTTAGTACACAAAACGAGTTTTATTTGTTTTCAGAAACTAATTTGAGTCCTGGCATTTTACCTTAGGTGTGATCTTTCTAAGCTGTGATTTTGTAACTGTAGCAGCACCACTGTCTGTCTCTGAAATGTCACCAGTGAACATGGCTGAGTGTGTTTCATTGCTGCACTCCCAGCCCAAATACAAACTGAGAATGTTGCTGTCACGTTTTGTATTAGATTCATTTTACAAAGCTTGCCTTGGCTTGGTGGAGTTAAAGGACTTTCTTCGGTATTGCCACGGCTGGTTTAGGGCTTCTTACGCTCCCCTTGGAATACTAGTTAATGCTAAGTTTGACTCTCAAATCTTCATCAAATTGCAGCTTATTCTGTAGCAACCCCACTCCCATTCCCTTCAGTCTCCTTTCCAGTAATAGTAGGTATGGAGGACTGGGCCTAGTTTATTTAGTTAGTTATTTACTTACTTATTTTTTTGGCTGCGTCGCGTGGCATGTGGGATCTTAGTTCCCCAACCAGGGATCGAACCCGCGACCCCTGCATTGGAAACGCGGAGTCTTAACCACTGGACGGCCAGGGAAGTCCCAGACTGGGTCTAATTTAGAACCATTCTTTACTAACTATAAAAACATGCTGCTCTCCCAGCCAGACAGGTCTAGACTCCTGAGATGTCCCGGAGATTTCTTATGAGGGCAGGATTAAAACAAAATTAGTTATTTGAAACTTGAAGAAAATCTTCCCACATGACTTTCTAAAACCATGTGCCTCTTTTCATAATTCCTACCTGTGCTGATGGTCATGGTGCACCCAGGCTAGAAAAGAGTGACACTGTGCTCCTTGGTCACCACGTCCTGTCCCCTGGACTCATGAAGGGGCTCCCAGATCTGACTACTTCTCCCTGTCCCCCTTTTCAGTGTCTCAGCCCCGCTCTCAACATCCACTTCCTGGATCCACGTAACAGTTTCCTGACCACCATCCCTGCTGCCTGCCTTATGCTCCCATTCACCCAGCACGCAGCCCTTGGACATACCCTCTAGAAAGATTACTTGGACCGTGCTGCACCCCCTGCTGAAATGCGCTTGGTGTTGTCTGTAGCACTGCTACTCCAAGTGTGGTCTTCCCACCCCTGTTCCTTGTCCACGAGAAGTACAAAAAGGGAGCGTTAGCCTCATCCATGGTGGGTTGGAATTTTCAACAGCTGGCCCTTCACCACAGTTAGTTTGCGAAGCCCTGACCCTGGGGTGGAGTCTAAGCTCCTTAGCACACGTGCAAGGCCCTTCCCAGTCGGGCTCTCACCCCTCTCCAGCCTCAGCTGCTTGTTGCCACCATGATATCCTCTCCAGGTCTCGGAGACATCGGGCCTTTGCTTACGTCCCTTCCCTGCCAGCAGCCTGCAGTGTTGGGCAGGCCCCTGTTTATCCATTAAGACCCCCTTCACATCTTACCTCCTGGACTCCTGCAGGGTGAGAGCCTCCCTCATCGAGCTCCGGAGGCACTTCGTTGAAGCCTCTCTTATGACGCTTCCTGCTTGCTGTGAATTTTGTTTTACATTTATCTTCCTACTGGACTTCTAATTCCTTGAGGGTGGGGTCTCTGGACAGCAAGGGATGCTCTAGTAGACTTCTGAGACACCCAACACTGACTCAGGTCCCAGGGAACCCGGAGAAACAGGTGAAGCTGGGCTTTGCCTCCTCAGGATGTACTGTCATGGAAGTTTCCAGTTCCAGTTTCTGATCTTGAGTTGCACATGGCTTTTTGTGACTTTCTGCAGTTGGTTTTCTGTCCTGTCCTTCAGGCAGTGGACACGTTCCACTGAAGAGTCTGAGATTTGCCCTCAGAGGTGTGAGGGCAACATGAGAAGGGGAGGTTGTGAAAGGGATGCCATTTCATTAGTAGTTCTAATCTGTTTTCTCTTAAGGAATTTTCTAGGCTTAAGATATGCATCACTACCTTTCTCCCTCATTGCTTAAGCACAAAAAAAGGTGTTTATTTGTTCTCCATTGTTTCAGAGGGCTGAAAATTAAGTTTTTGAGAGGGGCTGTGAGAGAGGCCTGTTTCTGCTTTTGAGTCTCTTGAAAAAGTATTTTCTCTCTTTCTCTTTCTTGTGTTTTATATTTTATCATGAAAGATTCTAAACACATACAAACATAGAGATAATTACATAATGAAGCCTCTTGTACCCATTACTCAGCTTCAGTAAGCACCAGCTGGTACCCAGTCTCGTTTCTCTGTACCCCCACACACCTGGGATTTGCTTCAGAATAATACATCTCACCGCACGGAGGGGCTTATAAATAGCAGTCATCACACACAGTAGCATAGGTTTCAGCTCCAGCGGGTGTTCTCTGCAGCATTGCTTGGAATGTATCGGAATACAGTTAGGAATGTTGAAGCACACAATAAAAGGCCAGTTTTGGCTGTGACTTAGTTACTGTCCTCTTGCTCATCTTTGGATGAACACTCCCATGGCTCAAGAATGAATTGTGTGAAGTTAGTGACATCCTGAGAGGCACTGGGGCATAGTCCCAAGCATTAAATTGTCTTATCCTCCTTCACGCTTGGTTATAGTTTTAACTCCTTCACAGCTGGTTATAGCATGCAGTGTGCTTTTTTAGGTCTGAGTTACTTCTGCTGAGGTGAGGATGAGTAAGACCATGGAGTCTGACAGCCTTTGGTATGGGTGGTTTTTCAGATTACGTTGGTATTTCTACAGGATCGTCTTTGTCACACATGACATTTGGTGACTTACAGAGATTACCCTGCAAGAAAACTCATAGCATCTTCCCCCAGTTCTGATGAGATTTGGCATTTCACTGTGGATTTTAGGAGCTTCTGATTAGACGTCCATTTTATTTTATTTTATTTATTTTTGTTACATAAATTAACCCATGCATCATAGGCTAGCAACATTTCAAATGGTGGCGCTTCTACTGGTCCTTCAATTCCTTCAGTCTTCTGATGACAGACCTTACTGTGATGGCAGGTGGTATTGTAGGTCCAGGCACCGCCAGCTACCGTTTTCATGCAGGAGCCACAGTGCCAGATGCCCACAGCTCTTCTCTTCATCTTGGTTTTGCCACGGAAGGAACAAGTGTACTTGGCGTGCTGGCTGATTTCAATTTTCTTCACCATTTTCCTGAGGGAGGCACCATAAGGGGTCCCATATTTACCCACGATTCTGGCCTTCTTGGTGCATTTAGCCATGTCGCCATAACCTAGGTCCGAGCCCAGAGAGCTAGATGTCTATTTTTAAATGCTGTCCTCAAGAAAGCTGAACTTCGAGGAACATTTGAGACTCGCCACCTTACAACTTGGACCTAACAACTTTAAGGGGAGTTCAAGGCGCAGGTAACCAAAGTTCCTTCCCTCTGGAGGGAGGAAATGAGGATTCCCTGATTGGTTCACTGGAGTGCATGAACCATATTGGGAAGACTTAAGTTTTGAGTTAAGGGTGTGTGTGTGTGTGTGTGTGTGTGACCTTGTTTCTACCAATAAGTTTTATAAGAAAACAGTATTCGGCCCTTAAGCATTTTCTTGAGGAAATGGCAGTTTTTGCCTTCAGACGAACCGATCTGGTTTCACCATCAGCTCGGATTAAAATCTCCACGTCCTCTTTAACTCATTCCTTTCCTGCAATTCATTTTTCTGATCAGGACAAAGTCCTGTTGATATTTTTCTTCCCCTCCTGTTTGGTTCCTGCCCACCACCCTCCCTGCCCACCCTCCCCTGCCCCCACTGGCTCAGACCTTCTTACTGGGGTTATGGCATTGCCTTCCTCACTACCCTTTGTGATTCCTTCTTCTTCTCTGTCTCATGCACTGTGTCCCCTGGTGCCTGCCTGTCTCCCCTTCCTTCAGAGACTTGTACCACGTTTCTCTTCTTCTCAGAAGCCTCCAGCTGCTCCCTCCTTAGTGCCCACCACACCACCTCCCAAAGTTTCCACCGCTTTCTTCTCCAAGGTCTCACCCCCTACCATGCAACCACCTTTCTCGTTTTGTTCACAGAAGGAACGAGGCTCTCAAATATTTGGCGTACGGGGATGCTTAGAAGCCGTTGGGACTTCATTTGTGATCTTTTGGTCCTTAAATACCTTTCAGGGGGGCCAACCCAAAACATTTCTGGTTGCTGCTGGAGGTGCACTTAGAAGGGTCTGGTTTGCAGAGTTTCTAGCTGTGTCACGACATCTTACTTGTACCTGGAGAGGTCTCCCGGTCAGAGAGGCAGCTGGTTTTAAATGCCAGGTGTGTTGGGGCCAGCTGGGTGGTTGTGCTTTAGAAAGAAGAGGTGAGGAGGAGCAGGGCAGTGAAGCCAGTGCCCATCTAGATTCCTCAGGAGAAACAGTGTGTTCCAGAAATATCGATGCTCATCTAGGGAAGGGAAGAGAATGATCTCGTAGGGCCCCTTGAGCTCCAGTCAAATGGGCAGGCTGTTCTGGCAGCTTCTGTAATCAAAGCGATCTTATTCCTTCCTACATGAAAGTAAGTGTGCCCAGAGTCTCCTCCAGAGAGGGGCTGTTGGTCCCAAACTGCGGTTTGAGACAATTACTTAAATTGTGGTTGACTTCATCAGAGGCAGTTTTCTGTGTTTAGGGAAGCCTGAAATAGTGCTGACAGGGTCCTTCTTGCTCGTCCCCTGGGTTTCTCTTCTCTCTTCCAGCCCTGTGACATTGTAGGATCAGGCTCTCAAGATATATACTACAGCTGAGGGCGGGCAGGAAGAACAGGCCTTTCTTTTCAACCCCCTGGAAGGGTATTTCTTAAATAGCTTCTTTTTTTTTTTTTATGGTTCTCTTCTTAAAATTGTTTTTCATTTTAGAAAAACTTCAACACACACAAAAGTAAAGAGAATAGTAAGAAAGCCGCATGCACCCAGCCACCCAGCTTCAGTGATGATCCACACATGACGTCCCCCTCCCCCCCATCATTTTGAAGCAAATGCCATATCATTTTTTTCCCATAAATTTAAGTAATTTTTAAATGTGAGTGAACAAACGGAGCTACACCTGGGCAGTTCTTTTTAGCTTTTATCATGTAGGTTTCTGTGTGGAAAAGTCCTTCTTGTTAGGATAAACTTATCAAAATGATTATGTCCCACACGCAGTATTGGATATCTTAAATTATCGACTTCCTTTCATTCTGCAGACAGCATTACCTGCTAAGTATGAGGGGAACAAAGACCCGGGCAATTCAAGCTCTGATTATTCATTGAACTGTCATAAGCCCCAGGCACTTTCCCGTATGTATTTCACAAGAAACAAAATAGATAGTCCCTGCCCTACAAAGTGCTTAAAATTCAATCCAGCCCCCAGATTTTTTAGAACCAGAGAGGCCACATGCAATTAAGTGCCTGTCACCTGAGAAATGTGGTAAGTGCATCATGAGAACTTACCAAGGGAATTAATTCCCTGGTGGTCCAGTAGTTAGGACTCCACACTTCCACTGCAGGAGGCCCAGGTTTGATCCCTGGTCAGGGAACTGAGATCCCACAAGCTGCGTGGCAGCCAAAAGAAAAAAAGAACATACCAAGTGCGGTAGGCGTTCAGTTTCTGATTTCCTGGAGAAAGGGGCATTTGAAGGACAAGCAGAGGTAGATAGATGGAGTTGGGGCAGGTAGTGGTGAGCACAGAGACTGACATGATAGCATGGGCTGAGTTGGGGGAAGAGATGTGACGAAGAAGAATTGGGCCCAGGTTTTACAGAGCCTTGAATGCTTAAGGCCTGTGGTTCCTTTGTGCGCTGAGGGGCCCTGGGAGCCACAGCGAGCTCTCGAGGCACTGCAGCTAGTTTTAAACTTTTAAGAGAAATACAGCAGTACCCCACAAGTGTCAAACACCACGCCTGAGGTAGTTAGTACTTTCAACATTAGATTGCGCTACTTTCCTTTCAAGGATGTGTCTTTGCACGGCTGAGTTTTGGGCTGTCGCTGTGATACACTTCAAATACTACATGAAAATCAACATGGAATGGTAATGAGCGTGGCTGTGTCTAACAGGAGTATAAGATTTGGGATATCTGCAGCGCCCAACAGGTACACACATCCCACTAGTGAGTAATTATGGTTAAGAATGACATAGACGTTTCTCTTTCAGTTTATGTGTAGTGTTATTTTTTTCCACATGGCCTCTACGTTGCGAGGCCCTAAATACTTAGGTCATTTGGACCAAACCACTTAATAAATGGAACCATTTTGGCCTCGGGCCTTGTGAAGAAATTACCGAGACACTAAGGGTGCTGTGAACCAACAAAGTTTGGGAACCTCTGACCTGAGCCACAGAGATAGAAGGTATTCAGTCGGCAGAGGGGAGCCGTTGTGGGATTTTACACGGAGGAAAGACAAGAACAGATTTGCCTTTGACAGCCCTTGGGCAGTGGGTGGAGTGCATGTCTGAGGGGCAGAGGTCCGAGACGGGGAGCTTGGTTAGGAGACTGACGTCGAGCCAGTGGGAAGTGGTGACTGCCACATTTTGGTGAAGGAGAGGAAAAGGAGGACCTAGATTTTTGAGAAACATTTAGTAGGTCTAATCTTATAAAACTCAGGATCTAATTGAATGGGAGAGGGTTAGAATTAAGAGAAGCGGGGGAAGTCAGGAGAACTCTGAGGTTCCAGATTGTGTGACCGGGTGGAAGTGTGGTCAACGAACCGATCTGGGGGATTCAAAAGGAGGAGCAGATTCAGGATGGATGACGGGTTCTGGGGCTGAGAGACTCCATAAGCAGTTGGAAGTGGGACCGGGTCAGGGGCTCCACTGGAGAATGTTGCCAGATGTCATGTGGAGACCTAATGAGAAGGATTTGTCAGTGTTTATTAGGCTCGGCCACTGGAACTTGACACTGACAGTTTTGACCTTATCCTGAGGGTAGGGGCCAGAGAGCAGTGCCTTGAGAAAGGTATGGAAAGTGAGAGGGTGAAACTGAGGATGCGGAGCATTGGTTTCCCGGTATGGCTCAACATCAGAATGACCTCACATGTGTTAAAAATTCAAATTCCCTGGCTCTACCTACAGAATCAACTTCCTGGGGGAAAGACCTAGGAATCAACATTTAAAAAACTATAGGCAAAAAAAAAAAAAAAAAAAAGGTTCTGAAGAACCTAGGGGCAGGACGGAAATAAAGACTCAGACGTAGAGAATGGACTTGAGGACATGGGGACTGGGAAGGGTAAGCTGGGACGGACGAAGAGAGTGACATGGACATATATACACTACCAAATGTAAAATAGATAGCTAGTGGGAAGCAGCCGCATAGCACAGGGAGATCAGCTCAGTGCTTTGTGACCACCTAGAGGGGTGGGTTAGGGAGGGTGGGAGGGAGACGCAAGAGGGAGGGGATATGGGGATATATGTATATGTATAGCTGATTCACTTTGTTATACAGCAGAAACTAATACACCATTGTAAAGCAATCATACTCCAATAAAGATGTTTTTTAAAAAATCTTTCTGGAATTTTGATAGGAATTGCATTATACTTGTATATCAGTTTGGGAAGAATTGGTATCTTTTCTATGTTGAATCTTCTATACTATGAACATGGTATGTCTCTGCATTTTAGATCTTTTATTTCTCTCATCAGCATTTTGAAGTTTTCAACATAAAAGTCTTGTCCCTCTTTTGTTTGATTTACATCTAAGTATTTTTTAAAGAACTGTATATGATACTGTGTTTTTAATTTTGATGTCAACATGTTTATCAATTGATTTTTGTGTGTTAAAAAAATTTTTTTAAAGATAAAAAACTCTAGTCAACTTACACATTGCTGGTGGGAATGCAAAATCGTACAGCCCCTTTTGAGGGCTGTTTGGCAGTTTCTTGTCAAGTCAAATGTAAACAGTATGGCTCAGTCATTCTACTCCCAGGTATTTTCCCAAGAGAGATGAAAATATAGGTCCAAAGACGTGTACACAAATGTTCCTAGCAGCTTTATTCACGTTTTTCCAGCCAAAAATTGGAAATGACCCAAACATCCATCAACAGATAAACAATGGATGGTATGCCCATACAGTGGAGTACTATTCAGCAGCAAAAAAGAACAAACTGATACACTCAACATTATGGGTGAATTTCAGAAACATGATGCAGAGAGAAAGAAGCCAGACAGAAAAGAGAACCTCCTGTATGAATTCCATTTGTGAAATTTTAGAACAAACATAACAGATCTGTCAGTGGTGTCTGGGGTGGGGGTTAGGGTATTGAATCTAAGGGGATATGAGAAGATGTTTCAGGGTGATGGAAATATTCTGTATCTTGATCATGAGGGTAGCTACGTGGATGTGCATGTTTTTCAAGACTCATCGAGGGAATTCCCTGGTGGTCCAGTAGTTAGGACTCTGTGCCCTCACTGCCAAGGGCCCAGGTTCGATTACTGGTCGGGGAACTAAAATCCCACAAGCCGTGCAGCATGGCCCAAAAAAAAAAAAAAAAAAAAAAAGACTCGTCAAACTGTACACTTCAAGTGGATGCATTTAGGAGAGAACGGGGAGCGTGTACAAAGGAGGCAAGGGGACCCCAGAGGTTTGGTGTGTTTGTAGGTAGAGGGGAAGGAGTTAGCCAGAAGGATTTGAAGATCCTTGGAGACAGGATACCGTCTGGGGGCTTTAGATGTGTGAGTGTGAAATATCTGTGAACATGAAGGTGAAAACGTCCTCTTATAGAGATGTGAAGGGAAGGGTGGGGTTGGACCAACCTGGAGGGTGAGGGGTAGGAAGTTCTTGAGAACTCTCTCTGCTCCCCTCACTTCCCCTGTGCCACAGAGGGGAGTCATGTGCGGAGAGGAAAGAGCCTTGAGGCAAGGAGTGAAGGTCCGAAACACCAGCTGTGAGGAACGGGGAACAGAGGCCAACCAGGAAGTAGATAAACATATCTCCTCTGACATGGGGCCCAGCTGGCCATACATATATTTTGGTGTCTCCACAAGTGATTATAGTGTTTTCTTCGGCAGTGCTCAGAAGCCTGGGCAGAGGAAAAGGGGATTGCTAGGTGGATTCTGGGTTGAGGGTTGATAGAGCATAGCTGCTGGATTGTAGGAAGTGATCAGCAATGGATATCCAGGCAGGGCAGGAGTGGAAGTGGGAAGGAAACTAACATTTATCGATTGCCCCATTCAGTAAATATATTGAGCAGCTCCTGTGCGCCAGGCAGTGTTTTAGATGTTGGGGGTATAGCAGGCAGCGAAAGATAAATCCCAGCCCCCTTGGATCTTACAGTGGCCAGAGTCGGACATTAAAAAAATAAGCAAAATATACAGTACTTTGGAGGTGGTAAGTGTCATGGAGAAAAGTTAAGCAGGGAAGAGGGGTAGGGAATCCCGGGGTGGGTGGTAGGAGATGGTCGTGGAAGACCTCTCTGAGATGGTGACATTTGATCAAAGACCTCGGCACAGGGAACAGTAAATGCAAAGGCCCCAAGGCAGGGGCAGGCTTGGCAGTATTCGAGGAATACCCTGTATTCCCGCATGGCATTCCAGCATTCCTCCTCACCAGAATAGAGTGAGGAGAAGATAAGCGGAGAGTGCCAGGGTGGGTGTGGGAGGGTAGGATTGTGTGGGGTTTGTAGGCCACAGTGTGAACATTGGCCTCTACTGAGTGAGATGGGACCCATCAAAGGATTGTGAGTGGCAGGGAAGCATAATCTGATTTACGTCTTTAGAAGGATCAGTCTCTATCAAGGCACTGACTTACGGTCCTAACAAATATTTAACCTTCTTTAATCCACATGGAGATGCTGCATGAGTTTGGTGTTATTATCTCTATTTCTTTTTTTCTCTTCACTGATGAGGAAGTTGAGGCTCAGAGAGATTTGGCAGAGTAGGATTTAAGCATAGGTCTTTCTGATCCCAAAGGGCACACAGACTAGGAGAAAAGGGAGCTCTTGAAAGACAAGGGGTTCCAATGATGTTGAAGGGATGCTGTGAGTAGGAAACAGGATGATGGAATAGACCCCGGAGTTTGGCTTCTGATGGTAGGTGCTGGCGGAGAAATGAGTGTCAACAGAACGGTTTGAGGGTTGCCCGCCTTCTAGGAGAATGGCGTTAACAAAATAGGGTAGTCAGACCAGTCTGGAGAGAAAGATGGAGGGTGTGATTTGGGCAAGTGGCGGTCGAGGTGCTCGCAGGAGATAGTGGAAATGTCCAGTCCGTCCAGAAAGAAGAGCTCGAGAGATGGGGACCTAGCATTTCCCCACTGTGGTTATGGTTGAAGCTACAGAGGTGGATGTGCTCTCGGAGAGAACTGAGGGGAGAACCTGGAAAAGTTCCTCCCTGTTGGAGTAGCGAGTGGGGAGGAGAGGGGAGAGGAGTGGGTGGGAGAGAGAGAGGGAGAGGTGAGGGAAAAATCAGTGCAGTGCAAGGACCACAGAGGCCCGGAGGTGGAGAGACTCAAGGAGGGGAGGGATGAAGCCCGTGGGCTGGGGCAGCAGGCACGTGGGATAGCACGTGGGATAGCCTGCGGGGTGAAGGGTAGAGCTGTTGTTGCCGATGGGCTGAGAGCTCAAGAAGGGAGCATAGTGAAGAGTGCGGTTGGGGTCCAGCGCAGAGGGAGAAGGTGTGAGGTTTGAGCGAGGATGGGATCGAGGATGAAGGCGAGAAAGGTATTCTTGGAAAGACGAAAACGCACTTCTTTTGTAGATACAAGATGTTTACATTTATTTCGAGTCATCTCTGCCTCAGTGAAAAGGAGGATTCGATCAGCGCAAAACAGGAGCCGTGAGTGTCCCCTGACCTCACCCAGGTTTCTCCAAGAGCAAAGGTTGTGCCGTCTCAGGTCTGAGCTGGA
Source organism: Mesoplodon densirostris (assembly GCF_025265405.1). NCBI lineage: Eukaryota > Metazoa > Chordata > Mammalia > Artiodactyla > Ziphiidae > Mesoplodon > Mesoplodon densirostris. The sequence continues at coordinate 11,631,394 of NC_082678.1, read as the reverse complement.
TGGACCCTGGAGGGGAACCGAGCACAGTGGCTGCTCCCAGGGGAGCAGTGGGCAGATCTGTTTCTGTCTTAATCTTTGAGACCAAACACTGATTTCAGCTTTTTTTTTTTTTTTTTTTTCTTTGCGGTACGCGGGCCTCTCACTGCTGCGGCCTCTCCCGTTGCGGAGCACAGGCTCCGGACGCGCAGGCTCAGCGGCCATGGCTCACGGGCCCAGCTGCTCCGCGGCACGTGGGATCCTCCCGGACCGGGGCACGAACCCGCGTCCCCCGCATCGGCAGGCGGACTCCCAACCACTGCGCCACCAGGGAAGCCCTCAGCTTTTTTTTTTTTTCCCTCTTCTGATAGCTTTACCTTTACCTTGAATAACACCCATTTTTATACTTGTAAAGTAACCCCCCCTTTTTTTTTTTTCCTTCTGAAAGTAAAGCAGCTTTGTGAGATGGCTTTTATCCTTATCAGTCCCCTATAGGTAGAGAGCCTTATTTTGTACCAGTGTTTGTTTATAGCCTTAGGGTTAGGCCACTGTTCCTTTTCACATGGGTGATTTTTTTTTTTTTTTTAAGAGCAAGAATCTTGCCTGATACCAGTTCTCATTATTAAATCCAAAACAACTCCTTTTTCGTGTTAGGCTTTCAGTGCACGTTTTCAGATGGTGCCTTTTGCTGGCCTTTCAAATATTTTTATCTTTTAACCTTTTCTGTTATGGAAAATTTCAAGCATATGTAGAGAGAACAGTAAAATGACAGGCCAGTGTTTGTCAATTCTATCTTTAAACATTTGTCAACAGGCTGCCATTTTTTGTCTTATCTGCCCCCCTCCCATATGGTTTTTTTTTTTTCCTGTAGTATTTTAAAGCAAAGCTCAGGTTCAGATGATTCTTTAAGGGAAAAAAATGTGTGGAATAGGTCATGGTTACACATTTGCTTGCCTGTATCGGAGCTGTGTTAACAGTCATGCTGTGACATGGCCTGCGGTTCTGCAGATGTTTATTCCGGAGACCCTATATTATGAGTGGATGAGAAGGTACCCCTGCTGGAGTTCATGTCCCCTTAAGCCTAGGATTCAGCACCCATGTAGGTGTCTACCCATCCTTCTCTGGCTTCTGCTGGTAGCCTGTGTCTTAACTGGAACCTTTCTGGTGCAGGGTACACTTTGGGACCTGAGGCCTCCGTGTCAGGTGAGCAGTGAATAAGCTCTAGAAAACCAGGAAAGTCTGCGCCAGAGGACGAGACCCTGAGAGTGAGCAAACACTGTCCAGCAAAGATAAGTTCAGGAACAGGAATGGAAATCCCGTTGGTCTCCACGGCTTGTTTCTGGTGAATGGCTGGGATCTGGTAGTGTCCTCCCCATCTGTGTTGATCTGCGATACCTTTAAGTGGCTGAAGTGAGCAAAACCGACGCCCTCTTGACTGCTGTGTTTTCTTTGGAATATGCCTTCTGGCTGTCCCTGGCGTGCACGGCTTCTGGGCTGCGTTGGAGGAACTGGGTTATAATTGCTCCCTGACTGTTTCAGGAGGGTGAGTGCTGTGTGCCCTCGTTTCCTGTCTCTTGCATCAGTCTGTTTGTGAGAGTGTACCGAGAGGTGATTAATGGGAACAATAAACATGTGCTTTCTGACTGAAAGTTCCTCCTGTTTCCTGAAATGCTTTTGGTTTTAATGAATTGTTTGTTTGCTGCCCACAGACCACACGTGGTGTGTGCGCTTCTGTTGTTGTGAGCACCCATATGCCTTCGTGTCAGAGCCGGGCTTGTAAAGCAAAGTCAACAGATGATAAGGCTTGAAAGAGTTTCCTTCATCTGAGAATCCAGGCTGACCCAGGGAATTAGACAGCTCTCTGTCACCATAAGCAGAGCCTGTGTCCAAAATCATATCACAGTATTTGCCATCCTCGCCCCCAGCTTTGAACTTGTGGGCAGCGTGGCCTATAGCCTGTGGGGTCTTGATGGCTGGAAATGCCTCCTCGCTGTGCGGTCTTGTGCCTGGGGATTTAGCTCTGTTACAGCAGTGTCAGTGGCCTCTCTGTCCCACCTCCATCCACCCCATGGAATCAGGAGCATCCTCTTGATTTGTGCCCAGGAGAATCTAGGGAGGGAGAAATTCTGCCACTTAGACTATTGCAAATATTAAAACAGACTTGGAGAACAAAACTTTTTTTCTGATTTCAAAAGTAATGCCTACTTTTGTAGAAAATTTGGCCAATATAGAAAAGGTGGGGGAGTCATTTCTATTTCCAACAAAGATAACTTACAGTTCCCGCTCTTTTTTTTGGCCTTTCCATCTGGTTTTTTTTTAATGCATATTGAAGGTTTTTCTCCTCAGCTGCATTAATACTCTAGGTACAATGTTATCTTTTCTTCTGAACATAACAGTATAAAGATTTATACAGTTTTTTAAACTTTATAAGCCCTTTCAGAAGCCTTAATTTTCTACCAAGTGGACAGTCCATAATGTAACCATATCACTGAATAGTTAGGTCATTTGTGATGCTGCTGTGAGGATCTTTGTACTGAAAGCATTTTCCACGTTTTGTGTTGTTTTTAAACTAGATTTTCGAGAAATGGAATTAATGGATCGAAGGGAATCAAGAAGAATGAACACTCAAGGCTCTAAAATTGTCATAGTCCTGCCCCCAAAGGCGTGTATTTACCATTTACCATCCAATCAAATTCTCATCAACAGCCAAATTGCTTCTTAAGTCACAGTTTTGCTTTTCCCAATGGGAGTATCTAGCAGCAGGACAGGCATCTGACCAAGGGATGATTTAGGTTTTAGAAGTCCTTGACGTGTCAGATAGTGACACTGTGACCCATTGTCCACTGCGGGTTGTCACCAGTGTTTCCTTCTACGCCTGTCCCCCAAGTTAGAGGCACGTTTCCTGACAGCAGTTCCCCTCTGCTCTCAGGCTTCTCTCCAATCTCGGCGACAGTTGTAAGAGCTTACATTTGTGTTTCTGTGTGTGAGTTTTCTAAAGTGCCTTCACATACGTTACGTAGATAAGTTTATCGGTCCATCTTGTGAGCTAGTCCTGGGAACTCTAGGAATCTTGATATTTTAGAGTCTGTCTGACGGTGCCTTTGTTGTTCTTTTGCACAGATCCAGTCCTGCAGGTTCCAACACACGTGGAAGAGTAAGTTTTCTGATTTGCCGCAGCACTTCCCTTTAATTCATCTTCTATTTTATTCCATCAGTGTTTACGAAGCTAGCTGCTGGGAGTACACGTACGCATAAATTAAAGGTAGAATGAGAGCGACTGAGACATAGGAGGTCTTACAGGTGCTTTGAAAGAAAGAAGCCCGTGTTGGGGAGAGGTGGTCAGTTCCCTGGGAGGCGGGGTGGGAAGGCACTGGTGTTAAAAAGGCTTATTTGAGATGTAACTTAAGTCGAGTTTTGAACTGAAGCTTCCCAAGCCCTCAGGAGGGCCCAGGGGTCTTTAGATCTCTCCCTCTTCACTGTGCTTAACTGTGGAGAGGAGACAGGAACGTGACCTGTTACTGGAGTGTGTGTTTTGGAGTAAAAGTTGGATAGCACCTCCAAGAGCTTCAAATGATGCTATACACTTATTAGAGGAAAGATTCAGCAAGGGGTTTCTGAGTGTAGTTCAGTCGTTAGCAGGTTAACTTTACAAAAGAACACCTCGAACCTGCTTCCTGGGAAGCTACTGATGAGACCTTGACCCATCCCCTTGGCAGGTTCTTTTTCATGTCAAGCTTTCAGAGTCTGCTTTCACTGCCTCCTCAAAATGAATGTTTGTGGAACACCAAAGGCAGATTTGTTCTCCCTGTTTACGTACCATGCCATGCTATTAAATATTAATTGTTGAAGTTCTATATGCAATTGACTGGGAAACTGAAAAGCAGACTTGCTGGGTCCTTTTCACTTATTTTACCTTCATCCAGGACGCTTTGACGGAATGATGATTTAGTCTTCTGTGGTTTTGTACGGGTTTTCCTTTGTAGGTTGCTTTTTTTTCACTCTAGTATAGAGCCCCAGAAGGATATTTTATTATCTGTGGGTAAAATGAAAGAGTAGTGGATGGAATTGTTTTACACACACACACACACACACACACACACACACACACCCACCCCACTCCCCCCACCCCACCAGTCATGGCTTTGGTATTTTACTCTGTGCCCTGGGCGATAATCTTTCACTGATACTTATTGCTTAACCTCTAGGCCTGCATTCCTCCCAGATCCCAATGATGGCAGCCTGTATACGCTTGGGGGCAAGAATAATGAAGGCCTGACGGTGAGTGTATTTAGCTGCTTTGTACTCCGGAGGCTCTAGACCACTGACCTTCAGTTTAGCTGTACGTTGAGATCACCTGAGAGCTTAAAAAAAAAATTTCTGGGGACTCTGAATCAGGTGGTCTGGATTGGGGCCTGGGCATCAGTATCTTTTCACAGCTTCCTCAGTGAGCTTTTAAATGTACAGCTCAGAGTTCAGAAACATTGATCTGGACCAGCAGGTTCTCATGGCTCAGCCAGCACTCAGGAGGCGCTCAGCAGACACCGCCAGGCTCCAGACTGGAAACCTTGCAACAACTTTCTGATCCTCAGAAACATCTGGGGGAAACCCAGTCGTTACTGCCTCTCCGTGGCATTTTTCCTTTCCTAAGGCTTAGTTTAAACATCAGGATGATGGGGAAATCCACATTATTGGTTATTTAAAGTTCTGTTTAATAAAGCTCAAGAGAAATCTTTGCTTTCTTGGAGAGAAAGGTGACAGCGTCGTAGAAGCAGGTATCTGTGGAACGGTTTCAAGAACACAGAACGTTCCAAAAATAAAGTATTCTGAAACAAACATTAACCAAAAGAACTTGTCAGATGTCAGCTGTAGACTCAGAAGAATCGGTTTTATGATGAAATGCAGTTGAAACATGTGGATTGCTCTGAGTTTCTTTTCCTGGCACCTACCATAACTTCCTTTTAATACCAAAAGACCCAATTTTCTTCTGTTTCTCAGTAGAGAATTATTTGCTAGAGAAAACACCAAAACTTCTTTTCCTGCCTCAAACTCCTGTGTTGCCCATGAGTGATGACTTCTCCTTTCCCTCGAGGCTTCAACTGGGCACCGAGGCTGCTTCTCTTCAGAATAGTCTCATGGCTCACTCCCTCTCTGTGGAGCATTTTCAGTCAAGCCGGCTCTGGGACAATTTTCCAAGACAGGACAATTCTTCCTGCCCGCCCCCCTTAGAATTTCAAAGATTGTATAACTCTCCATATATGTATGTCTTTTTAGAGAAGGTTTGTGTCACCCCCAGGAGCGCTCTGGACAAGAGACTTTGAGGGGCTTGTCAAGTAAAAGAATTCTTGTTTATAATGCCCAGAACCTGGGAGCTGAGGGCTTGTCCAAAGTGGATAGGGGAGCCTGGGGAGCCCCTTCTCCCTGGTTTCCAGTTAGGAAAACTCCCATCTACCATCAACAGGGCTCCTCCCCTTTTAGCAGAATTGGGTAACAGAAACTGTCCAGTGAAATTGTAATAATTGCACAAGACTTGGTTAACTTTTTTTTTCTCTTTTCCTTTTTTTTTTTTTTTAAAAAGAAACTTCCCTTTACGATCCCAGAGTTGGTGCAGGCATCCCCTTGCCGAAGTTCGGATGGAATTCTCTACATGGGTAAGGGTTCCTGAAACTTTGATCCCTTTTGGAAATGAACCCCAGAATCTGGGAAAGTGGTGTGTCTGAGAGAGAGGTGTAGAGTCACTCCCCCGCTGGCCCTTCTGGGAAAGGTCTTTCTTGCCTTGGTTGTGCTGGTTCACGCCAGGATCAGCTGACCTATTAAGAAAGGGTTCCCCCCGCTTGGGAGCAGACTTGACACCATTAGGTTACTCATTTAACAAGCTTTTAGCTGCTGTGTTGACCTACCCTTGCGATTTACAGATTGCAACTTGCAGCGTACCCAGAAGCAACTGGATGAAATTTAAAGTGAATACCATCGTCTGAGCCAAGAAAGGGAAGCCAGGCTCTGCCTATTAATTATAGGGCTTTCTTAGTATTTCCTGCTATCAGAATATTGGATTAAAAACAGCACTTAACAACTTGCTTAGATAAGCTGCCTTCATACCTACAGGGGTCACATCTTCAAAGCATCAGATCAGCTGCTTTTCTTTTACATTGTTGCTGCCAAAATGTCAATAAAAATGCATTTGTAACACAAATGAGAGCTGTATTTGTCTTGAAAGTGTAGTAGTAATAATATCCTGTATTTATAAAGCAGCTTTCTTTCTGAGGAACTTAAAGTGCTTATTGCCTATTCATGCCTCGGGAGCTTTATGTGTGTTTCTGGGCCTCAAGCGCAGGCCCAAGCTGGATTTTAAGTTTTTGTCTAAGGAGACTGGGGCTCTTGCTTCCTTGCACACCTTCAGAATGAGGAAGCCCCCAGCCTGGGGATTCAGAGGAAGTGATCAACACAGGCTTTCTCTGTCTTCTGGGCCGTGCCCTGGGTCCCTCTGAACATCTTCTCACCATCTGTGTCACTGTTTTCTGTCTGGTCTTCCAGCTCTGACCAGCAGTTCATCACTTAGGGTGCATTTAAAGTTGTGGCAGTTGGCCGATCCATCCATTAAAGTGGTAGCTGAGTTATGCAGACTATGATGGTCCTTGAAGTAACCAGAAGGGTGCCAAGCCAGATGGAAAGGGATCCTGGTCACAGCTGTTTGGTGATGTTTCCTCTCTGTCTTCAGATCTTTTTCATGTTAAGATTTGTCTTCGAGAACGGGAAGTTGCGATCCACAGACAAGTTTCGGACGTGCGCTACCTCTGTTAGAACTAAGTGTAGCTTTAGCAAATTCTAATGCCCTGTGATCTTCCTGGCATCTTGGTACTGTGCTTCCAAGAGTCCCTTGAAATAGGAAACTTGGCCAATAAGGTAGGAAGACACAAGAGGCAAGGCTTGTCTTACAAAGCAAGCCTTACAAAACAGAAACGTGCGCATCACGGTGAAGGCGTTGACCTTCAGGTGGGAGCTGTATTTATCTTGAAATTGCAGTGGTAATAATACCCTGTATTTATAAAGCAGCTCTCTTAGGAACTCGCCATTACTAGGATGCTCTGGTGTATATAACCATAGGTATTGGTACATATGCTTTGATCTTTCCTAATCATGTTGTTTGGCTATGCTGTCCACCTGTTTATACCTTTTAATCAGCTGAATGAGGGGAGGGGTATAGCGTGTGGCTGGGGAGTCACTTACTGGCTGGGGTCACGGTCGAGATAACTTTGGCCTCATTAGCACCAGGTTGCCACCAACCCTACTGCCCGGTCACAGGTACCAGCTGATTAGAGTTATAAACAGTAACTGTAGATCCTCTTTACATGAGGGCTCATTAGTAGGGATGTTGAGACATATGAATGATGGTTACCAGGGAGACAAACCCCTGGGTACATTTCTGGATTTATATAGATCCTAGTCTATGGGAAAAGGATTGCCTTTACAGGCCAGATTTTTCATATTTAAAGCCACTCATCAGAGCAATAAAATCTGTGAGTTATTACATTATTAGGCTTGGAGACATTTTTATACCATGACTAGGTTATTAAGTTGTTATAAGACCCAGTGGTCCAAGAAGTTTTATTATCTCTACATTACCATTAACCTTGTCACCCTTGGAGCAACAGAGAAATGTGTTTGACGTCGTAAGAATTTCAGGCCTGTCTGTCAGTGCAGAGAACATCTTGCGCTGCTAGTTTGGCAGGGATGTTTTTTTTCCACATTGGGCGAGTGTAAACCACAGCATGTCCTTGTGACCTTGCAGGTAAAAAGCAGGACATCTGGTACGTCATTGACCTCCTGACCGGGGAGAAACAGCAGACTTTGTCATCGGCCTTTGCAGATAGTCTCTGCCCATCAACCTCTCTTCTGTATCTTGGGCGAACAGGTAAGAAGGAACCTTTTATCATGTACCACCTGCCTGTCTACAAAAAAGGACCTGAAGTAGCCTCCCCGTGGGTCTCTGCCTCCGGGCTTCATTCTCTAGAAGCTGGCCAGAGCTGTCTAGTCCACACACAGATTTACCATGTCATTCCCCTTTATAAGAGCCGCCCCCCAGCCCAGTGGCTCCCCAGTGCCTGAGGATTCCAGTCTAAACTGCACCGTAGCCCGCAAAGCCCCCTTGATGCCTCCGCTACCTCTTTTGCCTCTTTCCCCACTGCATTTCCCTCACTTGAACATTTCCAATCAGGTCCCAGGATAAGCAGTGCTATTTTTTTAAACTTGGAGTAGTGGGTCCGTCTCTACCAGGTACACACGTTCTTGCCTGTGTGGCCGGCATCCACACTTCCTTCCCAGCGCTGCTCAGAAGGCTCCCTCTCCGTGAAGCCTTTCCCCGCCTCGCAGCTCCCCCACCACCCGGGGACCACAGCTCTCCGTGCTCGGCACGCACAGCCGTTCACACCGCCCATCGGTGGCCCTTTGCAGGCATCAGCAGCACCCTCCTCGGCACACCATTTCCCACCTCCTCCCTCTAGAGCCCCTTCCTTCTCAACACTCGTCACTACGTGTTTCTAAATCATATGTGCGTATTTTCTGCCTCCCCTGCTAGACTGTCAGCTTCCTGAGGGCAGGACTTGGTTTTGTTCGCCTGCTGAGTCTCCACACCTGGCGCATTGCTGACACATAGCAGGTGTACTCGCATTGCTGCAGCGAGTGAATGGGTGGGGGCCCTTTCCTCCGGGGACCTGCCTTACTCGTTTCACATGTGCAGCCCCTGACCTATACCGCTACTCCATAAAAACTGGAATGGACGGCTAAAATAGAGCTAAAAGGGGAAGCGAGCAAGAAAACCTAAGATGCAGTCCTTACAACTGAGCGCTAATCTTAGGTCTAAGCATTCAGGTAGCCAAGGCCTTAAAAAAAAGAGAGACAGAACCTTCCTTCAGGTGCTGTGGAAAACAGTGCTTTTCTAAAAATGAGACTAATAATCTTGGGCCCTAGAGGCTGGCTGAGCTCTCCTGTAATCACAGCGGGGGGTCTCTGTGAAACTGCAGGACACTGCAAATAAAGCCTTACAGTGGTCCCACCTTCACCCAGGAATAAACATTGTTTGGTTCTCAGGTAGAATTGTGGTGTCTGAGGGAATTGGGCTATGCTCTGGCTTCCGGTGGCATGTGTGTGTGGGCGTATAATGCTACCTGTTGTTTCCATTATCTGTCACTGCATAACAGACCACCCTAACTTAGCGGCTTCCAACACCTACATTTTACTGCTCACAATTCCATGGGCTCAGCAGGGATGGATGGCCTCCACTCCACAGGCTATTGGCTGGGCTCACTCAGATGTCTGGGACCTTGGTTCAGCTCCATGCAGATAGCCTGGACTTCTTTACATGGCGGCTGGGTTCTCCTCTTGAGTAAAAGTGGACATTGCGGGAATCCCCTGGCGGTCCAGTGGTTAGGACTCCGCACTTTCACTGCTGAGGGCCTGGGTTCAACCCCTGGTCTGGGAATTAAGATCCCATAAGTGGTGAGGCACGGCCAAAAAAAAAAAAAAAAAAAAGTGGACGTTACAATGTCTCTAAGGTCTGGGCTCAGAAGTCCTGGAATTTCACTTCCACTGCAGTCTGTTGGTCAAAGTAAGTCACGGGGCCAGCCCGGAATCAAGGGGTGGGGAAATAGACTCAGCCTCATAGTGGGAAGACTGTCACGTAAGGTACAGGGATGGGGGAGCATTGATGGTGGTGATCTTTTCAGACCTTCCACCACAGTCTTCCCTCTGGTTGCAATAGTTCACAATCCTCCTATATGCAGAATATACTCACCCCTTCCCAAGACTCCCCAAGTCCAGCCACAGCATGGGGCTCAAAATCCAGCAGCTTGTGATCTGTATCTGGTTTGGAAGTGGGTAAGGCTCCTGATCTGGAGACCTGTGAATCAAAGGAGACACATTATCTCCCCTCCAACATAGACACAGACAGGAGAGTTGCACTGGACACTCCCATTCAAAAAGGGAGGGAAGGATAGACACACAGCAGTCACTGGTCCTTAGTGATTCTGGAATCCAGCCAGGCACATGTTTTCAGGTTCCCCTACTCTGAAGGCAGGGAAGATTCTTTGATTAGGGCCCAGTCTTGCCCTCTGGAATTGGTTCCCCAATATATTGTGCTCAGCAGCCTGGTCCTTCCCTCTGAGAAGTCCTTTCTTTTCCTTAAGAAACAGTTAGGGTTTTGTAGCTTTCTCAATCTGTTCCTTGTCCATTGAAAGTTGGGGATAAAGAGGACTTTTTTTTTTTCCCCCATTTTAGACTGTCTCTGTTTTTTTTGGTCCATGCTGGTATTACCCCCTTAAAAATCTTCGTGGGCTTCCCATGTGTCAAATTATAGTCTACTCCATTAGATATAAAGCCATACCCACAAATCTCTCTACTTTGAGGTATGGGACAGCACTCTTATGGTTCTTAGAACCCTCTTACTTAGCAGAGGGTCTATGTAGGACCACCTCAAATCTTTCTGAGGCCTCAAAGGAGGGTCTTACAGCCTCATCTTGGATTTGATCTTGACCCCGAAGCCATTTTTTACTGGTAGCACCTGAACCTGATCTTTGCCCTAAGGCCATTTTTTACATTGAGAATCTTTTCCAGCTAGGGCATCAGTCCTGGACCCTCTATAGTTCCCTCTAGATTCAGCTTGAAAACTGAATCGTTTCTTCTTTAGCTTATCTGCCTTGCGTCATACCATACGCAGTTAAGAGAAACAATTTGGCATGTTCTGCATTCCGCCTGGAAATCTCCTTAGACAGATCGACAAGTTTATTAGGTACTTTCTTTCTGTTTTCCAAGTTACTGCAAGAAGTAGTCCTACTAATTGTGTCACCACTACCTAACCTGGGTCGTCGTTTTCAGCTTCCAGCAGCAGTTTCCTTACTGTTCTTCTAGCCTCCACCTACCACCCGGTCCCAAAGTCAATGCCACACTTTATAGGTTTTTGTTATGGCACCATCCCACATCTGGGTAACAATTTCTAATCTCAGCTGTCTATTGCTATACTGTATAATAAACCACCTGAAAACTTAAGTGGCTTAAAACAACACCGAGACATCGCTCATGATCCTGTGAGTCTTGAGTTCAAGGGCACAGCGTGGGCGGCCTGTGCTCCACATGCTGTCGGCCAGGTTCGCTCCTGCGCCTGGGACTCCAGTCTTCCTCCACGTGGCCTGTCTCTCTCCACATGGATGGCCTGGGTTTTCTTACACACCTTTTAGGGAGAATTCGTCTGTTATAATTTAGATGAGGTCAGCACCTCCGCAGGTGCCGTGGCCCCTCCAGGTAACAGGCTGGTGTGTGTTCCCCAGAGTACACCATCACCATGTACGACACCAAAACCCGCGAGCTCCGGTGGAACGCCACCTACTTCGACTACGCGGCTGCGCTGCCCGAGGACGACGGGGAATATAGTAAGTTCCCCCTGCACCTCGGTGGCTTGGTGAGGTCGGGCGGGTGTTTGTGACCTGTGAGGAAACGAGGGCTCCAGAAAGCTGCATTTCCTTTTGAGCCACTCTTGGTCACCAGGTTCTGGACTTCCCATGGACTCGTAGTAAATACTTCAGTAGTCAGTGTTGAAGGCAGGGGCCTGGGCGAGAAGTGTGGAGGGAACCCAGGTAAAATGGTGGCGAGTTTAGCCCGAGAGGAGGGAGGGCACACTTTGTTGAGTCCCTCTGTGTCACAGAAGGAAGTAACTACAAGCCCATGGGAAGCAGAAGCAGAATTAAACATCAGCTTGTGACATAAAAGCCAGTTTTCCCATCTTAACACCGGTACCCGAAAGTCTGACAGACCTCCTCTGCGGTCACATGTGGGCATTGGCAGTGTCAGCCCTGACTTTCAGCTTGCTCGGTAGTTTGAAATGATTGCTGTCAAATGCCAGATTCATAGGCTCTCCATTGCTTCCTTTCTCCTCAGCAGTTGAATCCCACTAATTGAATCGAATGCTATTACCAAGTGAAGAAAGAACATTACCACGTGAGAGAGTGACCCTGTCTTTTTTTTTTTTTTTTTTTTTTTGCGGTACGCGGGCCTCTCACTGTTGTGGCCTCTCCCATTGCGGAGCACAGGCTCCGGACGCACAGGCTCAGCGGCCATGGCTCACGGGCCCAGCCGCTCCGCGGCATGTGGGATCTTCCCGGACCGGGGCACAAACCCGTGTCCCCTGCATCGGCAGTCGGACTCTCAACCACTGCGCCACCAGGGAAGCCCGACCCTGTCTTATATTTATAAACCCGGCAGCTCTCAGTGTCTTGCTATCGTAGGGCCCGAGAGAGTTCGCTGGAGGCCAGCGGAGTTGTCCGGAGGCGATCTGAGGACACTCCAGAAGGCTCGTTTCCTCTAGCTGAGTGGCTGCAGCTTGCCGGGGGAGCAGAGGATGTGGTCGCAAGCTGGCTGAGACTCGACACGCTGTGTTTATCTGATCCGTACAGAAATGTCCCACTTTGTGTCCAACGGCGACGGGCTGGTGGTGACCGTGGACAGTGAATCTGGGGACGTCCTGTGGATCCAGAACTATGCTTCCCCCGTGGTGGCTTTTTACATCTGGCAGCGGGAGGGTCTGCGGAAGGTGATGCACATCAACGTCGCTGTGGAGACCCTGCGCTACCTGACCTTCATGTCGGGCGAGGTGGGGCGCATCACCAAGTGGAAGTACCCGTTCCCCAAGGAGACGGAGGCCAAGGGCAAGCTGATGTGAGTCGGGGACTCAGGGCAAAAGGGGACGGCTGTGGCCCTGGTGTTCTGGTGCTGTAGCAGCCGTGTGCCGTATCATGACCTGAGGACCAGGGCTCGGGGCCAGCGTCCCTGAAGCCGTTGGTTCTGAAACCTCTGAATCTAAGAACTGGACACCCCTGGATGCTTCAGATTCTCAGATATTAAATAAATTAAAATTATGGGTGGGAATAGGAAAGAGACTGCCTTGTCTAACTGTAGTACAGTCTGGATCTATCTCAGGTGGTGGGAATATGAGAGATGTATTTATTTTTTAACTTTCTGTTATTTTCTAAAATTTTACTGTAAGTTGTATTTGCTTTAAAAATCAAGACAAAAGTGTTAGGGTGTGTGTGTGTCTAAGACTCAGCAGGCTTGTGTTCTCCATCCCCACCTGTGACTAGCCTGTAACTCTTTCACTTAGCCTTGCTGAGCCTCAGTTTCCCATTTTGCCAAGCCGTGGAGGAGAGCAGGTGAGTGTAAAGTGTTCTCGGAATTTACGGCACCATTCAAATGTAAGGTGGTTTGTTGAGAGAGGTTTAGAGAATTTAGCAGGTGACCCATCCCAGACTGGCTGTTGATAGTAACCAGCGGGGTCTGGATGTGCAACCTCGCATTGTCATGCTGATGACAACCACGGACAAAGCCGGATCCCCTCCCGTCCTCGATGCCCCTGACAGGGACCCACTGGAAGTCTCGCCGGGTTTGGGATTTCCTGTGCATCCCTTGGATAAGAGCAGTTGACTCTCTCAGGGCTTCTGTAAAACCTCTAGAACCTTTAGGAACCACAAGACACTACAGTGGGGATTCTGGTGGCAGCTCAGTTGTCAAAGCACCCTGGTCGGGCCGTCTTGGAGGCTGTGCCATGGTTACAAGCCTCCAGTCTCTCCCGGGTGATCGTTGCTCGTGGTCCTTTCCTCAGGCTGTCGCGGGGATGAGCTAGCGCAGCCCCGCCACTTGCAGATGAGGAAACCCCGGCTGGCAGGCAGGTGGCCTGTGCACGCTTCGAAGGCATCAGTGACAGCGGGGCCTGCAGTCCCGCTTTCCTGGTTCCCAGGGCAGTACCCTGTCTTTACACCCCCATGGCCCAGAGAGCCTCGGGGGTTAATGTGCTTCCTCCTAGGAGTGCGATTCGGGGCTGTGATTCTCCTCTCCAAAGAGCCCCCTTTTGTGGGGTCCAGAAATTAAATAACAGTGGAATGCATGTATCTGTTTGTCTCCTAGGCCCACCCTGTATGTGGGGAAATACTCTACCAGCCTCTACGCTTCCCCCTCAATGGTACACGAGGGGGTCGCTGTTGTGGTGAGTCCACCGTGCGGGGCGGGGGGGCTCATAGATGCAGCTTCCGAAACACTCCTGTGCCATTTTAGCAACGAACGCATGAATGATCTATGAACATCCTGTTAGTTGAGGATGCAGGACACAGACCTTAACATCCTCGGAAACAATTTCTACGTGTACCACGTTCTGTCAGTACCTCATGAGCAGAGATGCACGTGACTAAAGCAGCCTCCTAAGCCTAGGAAGCCCCGGTTACTCCCCTTGGCTTTCGGGTTCAAGTCTAGACTCCCCAGCTGGGGTTCACGCTCCCCTCAGGCCAGCCCCGCGACACCCGTCCACTGCCACGCGGCTAGTGTCTCTGTGGGGCTGCACCGTCCATCCTCTGCCTGAGTTCCAAGAGTTCCCTTGTTCAGGCTGCGCCTCACACCTCAGATGCTCTCCCGTGTTCCTTTTTTCCTCCTCAAATCCTGTCCGTCCTTTCGTGACCGGTCCAGCCTCCTGGGACCTCGCCAGGTTGCCTCAGGCGCTCAGTCTCTGAGTTTCTGAGGCATCACAGTCCCGGCCACCGTTTTGGTCCTTATGACGTTTGAACTGTTCGGTTGGCGTCTCCTGTCTTCACAGTGGGTCAGTCCTCTGCTCCCGTGTCAGGGCAGCGCCTGCCTGGGTCCAGCGGTGCCCGAGCCAGCACCGGGCTCGTGGCTGGAGCTTTCCCACCCTGGTCACTTGTATCATGTGTAACTCCTTCACTTACATCTGCTTCGCACAGTAGCCTCTTGGAATTCCACACACACCCTTCCTGTTTCCCAGTTCCCACATTTAAAGAGATGTCCATGTTTAAAAAGACGTCCGGGGGACCTCCCTGGCGGTCCAGTGGTTAGGACTCCGCACTTCCACTGCAAGGGGCACAGGTTCAATCCCTGGTCAGGGAACTAAGATCCTACGTGCTGCGCGGTGTGGCCAAAATAAATACGTAAATAAACGACATGGGAATTTTATTTTATTTATGTATTTTTAAAAAAAATATTTATTTATCTATCTGGCTGTGCCAGGTCTTAGTTGCAGCCTGCGGGATCTAGTTCCCTGACCAGGGATCGGACCTAAGCTCCCTGCACTGGGAGCTCGGGGTCTTAACCACTGGACCACCAGGGAAGTCCCCTGAATTTTCAGTGCAGCGTTGTCACGTCCTGAGGGAGGGGCTGCTCCTGCCCAGTCTTGGGGCCTTGGAGTCCTGCTCTGCCTTCCTGACCAGCCCCACAATAGGACCACGTGCTTAGGACAGTTGCAGGCACACTGCTGTCCGCATGGGCGCCCCCAGCCTCACTCCGGTCTGTCTTCCCAGCCCCGAGGCAGCACCCTCCCTTTGCTGGAAGGACCCCAGACCGACGGTGTCACCATCGGGGACAAAGGGGAGTGTGTGATCACACCCAGCACGGACCTGAAGTTCGACCCTGGGCTCAAAGGGAAGAGCAAGCTCAACTACCTGCACAACTACTGGCTGCTCGTCGGTAAGAGCTGGCTCCTCGTGGCCGTGGTGACGCCGTGCTGCCTCCTGGTGGCCGAGAGCTGACATTGCTAGTTAACGGTCCTGAGTTCTGTGCTCAGTTCATGTCCAAGTTGGTCTTTCAGACCTTGGAATATTTCACCCCCAAGGAAAATAAACAGGCTAGCTGTGTTACCAAGTCAGTTCTCAAAAATCAGTTGTCTAATGTTCCAAAACTCCAGTACTAAATAGTGTAAACTTTGTGCAGTGACCTGACACGTATTGAATGTCTGGGGCGTGCCAGGCACTGGCAGTCAGCATTCTAGAATATTTCCTTATTTCTCACAGTGACCCCGTGCAAGGTCAGCACCCTTGTTATATCCACATAGAGTTTAAGAAAACAGGCAATTTCTGTGGAAGAAGTCACTTGGGAGTTGCTGTGGGTGTGGGCAGGAGGGGCTGGGGAAGGAAAGGGTTGAAGACCCAGGAGGGATTGAGGGTGGTGAAGAGTCGGAGGCTGGACTTGGGTGCAGAAGTCCCGGGTGGGTGGGGTGGTCCCTTTTTTAAAAAAATATTTATTTATTTATTTGGCTGTGCTGGGTCTTAGTTTCGGCACGTGGGATCCTAGTTGTGGCATGTGGGCTCTTAGTTGCAGCATGCATGTGGGATCTAGTTCCCCGCCCAGGGATTGAACCTGTGCCCCCTGCATTGGGTGTGTGGAGTCTTAGCCACTGGACCAGCAGGGAAGTCCCCTGGGGTGGTCCCTTTTTCCTTCTCTTCCATTTCTGCCGCCATCACTGATGGCCCTGGGGTTGGAGACCCCAGGGCCATCAGTGATAAGAAGTTGAGATGACACCGGAAGGCAGCGAGTGTGACCGATGCAGGCAGAGGTGACAGGAGCTGTGTGTCTGGCAAGTGTCCCAAGTAATTAGAGCAGGACGGAGTTTTCTTGACCGGATTTGCCTTTCCAGTGCGGCAGCCCCCTCCCCAGGTCTGCCGTCTCCCAGCGCCAGAGGTGGGGAGAGGTGGGGATGCAGCCCCGAGGAGGTGCTGGAGCCCGCAGGCACTAATGAGCGTTGTCCTCCCTGTTCTCTCCCGGTGCGGTGGTGCTCGGTGGTGCTCGGTGATTGCTCGGCGCTCGTGTTGACTGGGACCAGGGCAGAGAGAGGTCAGGCCTGGGGGCGCCGGGAAAGGGGTGTGGAGCCGCCTGGGAGACCGCAGGGCCAGGAGGCAGCCAGGCGGTGGCATCTGGATGGGGGTGTGTAACTGGGCATCACAGGGAGGAAGGAAACTGGATGTCCTGGCGCCCCGATCGGTTGCTTTGTAGTCGTCCAGGCCTTGTTGTCCTTTGTTCATCCTGACTCCTTACAGCTGTTTTTCTTCTGGTTATTATTTTTACCAAATAATGGGCAGAGGAGGTAACAAAATACTTCTACCCTTTTTTGAACAGAATTAGTTCGGAAAGTGTGGGTGATTGGGCCCAAAGTGGAGGGAAAAAAGAACTGATGGGCAGAGGCCATTAAAATCACAGGGCTACTTAGTTTTACGAAGCAGTTAAGGGGTACATTGTCTACCAGTGGTTAAGAAGTGAAAAAATTTTGGAAACTAAGGAAATGTGTGAGACCAAAAAAAAATCCAGAAAAAGTCTTCATGGCTCAGTTGCAAAATGATATTCTTTTGGTTTTTTTATTTATTTATTTATTTTGGCTGCACCTTGCGGCATGCAGGATCTTTCGTTCCCCAGCCAGGAATTGAACCTGTGCCCCCTGCAGTGGAAGCGCAGAGTCTTAACCACTGGTTCGCCAGGGAAGTCCCGAAATGATATCCTTTTAAAATGGAAAGGTTTTCCAAGTAAGAAAACTGAGAAACCCAACAAGGTATAAATAAGTAATTAGGGATGCACCCCACAGTTCGGAGAGCCCTTTTGAGAAACTTCAAAGCTGGTCATTTCTAAATAAGGTAGTGGGACTGAGTGATAATTTTGTGTAGACTGAGGGCCACGGGTAAAAGGATATGCTCATTTATGTTCAAATATGTCCTCTGATTTGGTGATTGTGGACGACATTAAGGATATCCTCACATTCACCTTAATCTTGAAAATAAGATGAGTTCTCCAGGCTTGAGTGGTGTGGTCTGTGGGTTACCCCAGAGCAGTGGCCCTAACCTGGGGTGCTCTCAGCTTCACCTGGGACCTATGTCAGATAGACACGCATGACCCCTGGAGCTCCTGATCCAGGAGGTTCGGGGCAGGGCCTGTGCTTTCAGCTCTGGAGCCTGGACATAATTGGATGGTGATAGATCCATCACTAAGACCAGGTTCTGTTTGTACAGAAGTGTTTCAGGAGCTCATGATTACATTTGTAGCACAGCGGTTCAGGGTGCGCTCCAAGATATTGCTAAAGGCCCCACTACGGGGGAGGCCTGCTTACAAAGACTACAGGACGAAGAGGGGGTTCGGGCTAACCCCTTCTGGCGCAGTGTGTTGGGAGGTGCCCTGCCGAGGGGTGGGAGTTGGAGCTCTTAGAGCAGTGGGCGCTGCAGTGCAAGGTGGTATGTGGAGGGGACACCTCATTGCTCTTAGCGAGACGGTCTCTTGTTAGTGAGCCTCAGAGGTACCTGGTGAGACTCCTGGTCGGATCCCTGGGCCCCACCGGCAAGTGCAAATCAGAGGTCTGAAGCGGGGCCACCAGTTCAGGATATGCCGCTGTCTCAGCGTTCCTTGGAAGACAAGGGGAACTTGGTGGTGGCTCAGAACAAACTTAGGCTTCCCTTAGCGAACAGTGTTACGGTACAGATAGAGAACTGACCCAAAGAGAGAGAGTTCAAGGGGCTTTCTCCAGATGAGAAATGTACGTAGCTCGGACTAGTGCTTGTTTGTTTTTGTCTTAGAAGTACATACCATACGATCTTTGATAGGTTTGGGAGAACAGAGGACAGATCATAGGGTGAGACTGGAACTGGGGTGAGATCTGATTGCTGTGAGAGAACAGAGAAGAAAGCAGTCAGGGTGCTGAGAGCCCAGCTTGAGAGAGTGACTGGCTCTTCCGGGCGGTGTGTGGAGTCGTTTAACTTCAGAACTAAAGAGATCGTCCAGCCATATCAAATGTCGTGGCTTTTATTTTATTCAGCTCTGTCCCTCGCACACAGTACATGCTCAATAAACGTGTAATGAATGACTGCTAGGCAGCCTTGAAATAGTTGTGTGGGGAACAGTGAAGGAACAAACAGGGACCCGGGATCCCCAATCCATCCAGCAAACGTGCTGTCTTCTGAATAACTCACCACTTCCCAGGAGGGAAGCTCGTGTTTAGGTAGTGGGAATAGAACTCCACCTGTGCGATTTAAACACCAAGATGGGGACTTGGTACCCTTAGTGGAGTGATGTGACGGGGTCAGCGTTGAAGGGAGAACTCCTTGAGCTTTTTTTTTTTTTTTTGGACGATATCTTTTTGGATAAATTTATTTTATTTATTTATTTATTTTTGGCTGCGTTGGGTCTTTGTTGCTGCATGCGGGCTTTCTCTAGTTGCAGCGAGTGTGGGCTACTCTTCGTTGCGGTGCACCGGTTTCTCACTGTGGTGGCTTCTCTTGTGGAGCATGGGCTCTAGGCACATGGGCTTCAGTAGTTGTGGCATGTGGGCTCAGTAGTTGTGGCACACAGGCTTAGTTTCCCTGCGGCATGTGGGATCTTCCCGGACTGGGGCACGAACCTGTGTCCCCTGCATTGGCAGGCGGATTCTCAACCAGTGTGCCACCAGGGAAGTCCTCCTTGAGCTTTTTTTTTTTTTTTTTTGCGGTACGCGGGCCTCTCAGTGTTGTGGCCTCTCCCGTTGCGGAGCACAGGCTCCGGACGCGCAGGCTCAGCGGCCATGGCTCACAGGCCTAGCCACTCCGCGGCATGTGGGATCTTCCCAGACCAGGGCACGAACCCGTGTCCCGTGCATCGGCAGGCGGACTCTCAACCACTGTGCCACCAGGGAAGCCCCCTCCTTGAGCTTTTAATGAAGCTTCATAGTGCCTCACAGTGTACGGCCTTGATTAGGGATTATCCACACGAGCCTTGCTCTGAACGTGTCCTGGACATCCCCATCCCTCTCGTGACAAGGACACTTCTTTGCTCCTTGTGAGATTCAGAATACTGCACTAATGCCACTGAGGAATAAAGTTCTGTCTTGATGGAATTTCTCTTGTCACTACCTCCCCATTTCCCTCACTTTACAAATGTGAGCATGTGCATTGTGGGCCCCTCACTGGGTAGCGACGGTGGCTTAAGCTTAGTGGGTCAAGTGCGACCACCGTGTGGAGAAACTGTTCTCATTAGAGGTTGCGCTTCCTCTCACAGGACACCATGAGACCCCGCTGTCTGCATCTACCAAGATGCTGGAGCGATTCCCCAACAATCTGCCCAAACACCGGGAAAATGTAATTCCTGCTGACTCAGAGAAAAAGAGCTTTGAGGAGGTGAGTGGGGAAGTGGACAGTCAATTGGTGACCCCTCATGTCAAGTGCTGGAGGATAAGGCATTTGTCCTGCCTTTATAAATTTATTTATTTATTTATTTTTGGCTGAGTTGGGTCTTTGTTGCTGCGCACAAGCTTTCTCTAGTTGCTGCGTGCGGGCTTCTCATTGCGGTGGCTTCTCTTGTTCTGGAGCACGGGCTCTAGGCACACAGGCTTCAGTAGTTGTGGCTTGCGGGCTCTAGAGCGCAGGCTCAGTAATTGTGGCACACGGGCTTCATTGCTCCGTGGCATGTGGGATCTTCCCGGACCAGGGCTTGAACCTGTGTCCCCTGCATTGGCAGGCGGATTCTTAACCACTGCACCACCAGGGAAGCCCTGTCCTGCCTTTAGAGCCTGCAGTCCACTCAGGAGGGGAGAGTGGTACATGGGAATCCACAGCAAACAAAATGCTGAGGACTGACAGGGAGGAAGGGGGCCTCCGGGAGGCTGTGGGAGAGGCAGGGGGCTCTGGAGGGGAGCATGCGGAGGTAAAGGCCTGGAGGGGGGCTAACCCTGCATGTCCAGCTCTGGGGCTGAGGAGACAGCCTGACTGCATCCAAGGATGCCCAGTGGGGAACGGGGGGCAGGGGATGGGATCACACGGCTACAGAGGAACCGTATTCCAAGCCGGGCAGCAAGCGAAGAGCTGACAAAGAGAGCAGTTGGGGGGACTGAGGTTTTCTGAAGCCAGGCATGGCCTGTTGAAAGTGGCCTGCTTTGGCCGCTCGGTCTGGCGGGGACCCAGGGCACCCACAGAATGGGTGTGGAGTAGCGGGGAGGCCCTGGCCCAGGCCGCCCTCCTGAGCCCCGGGAGACAGCCTGCTGTCAGGGTCTCAGCTGGAGGCAGATGGCCAGCCAGGGGAGTTTTCGTTCACACTGTGGGCAGTTCTGGGGTTCTCTGAGCGTACTTGGGCCTGAAGCACGTGGGGAGGGAGTGGATCGGGCCCCAGACCAGGAGCCTGGAGCTTCAGATGAGACGCTCGGCAGCCCCACAGAACTCCACCTCTGTCTCATCTGCTGGTGTCCTTGCCGGAAACTGGGGGCAGGGAGCCCATTGCTTTGCCCAGGTGGGCAGCCTTCTGGGGCACGTAACAGGTGGGGAGGCTGGAGGGTGGCTGTGGGAGGGGGCTGGGGGTCTGACCATTCGGGCTTGGCGGCTCCTGCAGCCCTGCCGTGGGGTCCGGCCTGAGAAGGGGCCGTGGGCAGGGTCAGAGGAGGAGGGGAGCGGCTGGCTGGCTGATGTGAGGGCTGTGATGGCGTCAGATTCACGTTAGAGATTTAGATTTTATCCAGAGAGAAAGGAGAAGAAAATCACATGGATGTTTAAGATTCCAGGGTGCGCTGAGTTGTCCCTCATCTCCGGAGAGAGCCAGGTTGGAGAGAGCATTGGCGCCCTAAAATCTTGATCTGATTTTGATCTGATTAAAGCCAAGCGTATTTGTTATTGAACACTTAGAAAACATAAATTTAAAGAAGAAAACTAAACAATACCCGTAACCGAACACCCACCCAGAGATGGCTGTAGTTGAGGTTTTCCTGTTTAATCATTTAATTTTGAACAAAGAGTTGTTTAAAAGTCCATGAAAATACTCTGAGGTGCATTTATCTGGTAATAAGACTAACTTTTTAAAACAAGCACACGTGAGCAAATATAACTAAATGAGTGTTGTCTCTGGTCACATGCTCAGCAAACATTCCTCAGCTGCCACCAGCCACAGGCCCCCGCGCCCTGTGGGAGGGTCTGTAGGACGGGGAGGCAGGGTGCTGCGTTAGTCTGGGGGGTGAGAACTGTGAGCGTGTGGGATGCCAAGGAGGCCGTGTGTCCATTTCACCAGGCAAGTGATAATGGCACACCTGGAACAGTAGGTGTTTGAGAACAAATCAATGCATTTTTCTTGAAGTCCTAGAGATTCTGAGGCGCTTCGGCAGAAGCTCCTCTTTATCTGAGTTAATTTTGGGCGCTAACAGAGGGTTCTGATGCTTTTTAAAAACTTTGAAAAATAGTGGACTGTCTGAGTACGTGATTTTGTGTTTGGAGTTGCACTGAAAGCTTACAAGCAACATAAGAAAGCAGCTTTATTACTTTATAGCTGTGTGTGCGTGCATGTGTGTGTGTGTGTGCGCGTGCGGTTTTCCTTTTTAATGTGAAATGCTGTTACCACATTGACTACCAACCTTCCGCCAGACTTGTTACCTATGATTTCAGAGTTCTCCCAAACATCAAATCTACCATGAAAGGATGTTTTTGCCTTTAATAAGGATTTTCAAAAGAATATAGTATCTGAAGGCACTTTCAAAAGTGTTTCTCTAAAAACCGTTTTTGAGTAATGATACTCTCACTGCAAGAGTGCCTAGCCTCTCAAGGCAGTTGCTTTGAGAAAGGCAACAATTATCTGGTTTTGTGGTCTTTGGGTGGGCTTTAAAAAAAATCCAACATGTTTCAGAGCATAGTCATTCCTCGTAAATAGTCATTGCCTCTCTTTGTTGTTTGGCTCATTTATATCTGACTAGAAATTTTGCAGTGATGTAGCCACTCTCTCCCATGCAAGGTTATCGACCTGGTTGACCAGACTTCAGAAAACGCACCTACCACACTTTCTCCAGATGTGGAAGAGAAGTTCGCTCATGCCCCGCCCAAGCCCGAGGCCCCCGTGGACTCCATGCTCAAGGACATGGCCACCATCATCCTGAGCACCTTCCTGCTCATTGGCTGGGTGGCCTTCATCATCACCTACCCCCTGGTAAAGCTCCACTCCTTCCCTTTCCCCTCCCACGTGTTTCTGAACCTTTGCCCATCACCCGACGTTAGTGAGGTCCAGACAAAGGCGGCAAAGAAGCAAATACATTTCTTTTCCCACTTAAAAGTCAATATTGGCTTATCTTCAAAAACATTGTAATTAGAGAGACACTCACTTCTCAGGAAAGGACAGTTTTGTACCTACATCTTATAGTTTGACTGTAAAAACTGATTTGGAAACCTTGCTTGCAAATCATTTTAAAAACTGTATTTTCTTTTTTTAAGATTACACATAATACATGAAAATCTGTTATTAAACTTTCCTCCCTTAAAAACTGTCTGTTTAGGGACTTCCCTGGCGGCCCAGTGGTTAAGACTTCGCCTTCCAGTACAGGGGATGGGGGTTTGATCCATGGTCAGGGAGCTAAGATCCCACATGCCTCACAGCCAAAACTCCGAAACATAAAACAAAAGCAATATAGTTACAAATTCAATAAAGACTTTAAAAATGGTCCACATTAAACATTTTAAAAATCTTAAAAAAAAAAAAAAAAGAAACCTGCCTCTTAGAGATATCAGATAGAGTGAGAAAGGTGGCATGGTTATTCCTTCGACTTTCTAGTTGGAAATAAGTGGCTAAAATTACATAGTTGAGTAGGTTGTGGGTTGGATAAAATATTCTGGAGGAATATTCTTTCTTTCTTTCTTTTTTTTTTTTTTTTTTTTTTTTTTTGGCCTCACCACACAGCTAAAGCTAACAGTATCTTAGTTCCCCGACCAGGGATTGAACCTGGGCCCTCGGCAGTGAGAGCACAGAGTCCTAACCACTGCACCGCCAGGGAATTCCCTGGAGAAATATTCTTTCATCAAGATGCTTGGAGCATTGAAACCTTACCATCTTAGAACACAAGTGCTCCATAAGCTCACATCCCCTGTGGAGGAATGAGGATGACAGGCCCATTGTGGCACTTTCCATTTGTCACAATGTGTCCACCTGCATTGTTTTTTTTTTTTTTAGCCTCACCCAGTTCTTATTCTTATCTATCCCCTGCCCACAAATAAAGAAACTTGACTCTGGGAAGTTAAATAACTTTCCCAAGGTAACTCAGCTAGTAGATGGAATTTCCAGGATTGCAACCCAAGTTGAAAGAGAGAGCGAGATCTCTAGAAAACTCCCAGGCGGGTGTTGGCTACACACCCATCCCTGCAGTCACCTTCCCATGCAGGGGTAGTAATTAATAATCACAGGTCGCTGCCACTTCAAACTATGATGGAATGAACTGTACAGACTAAATGAGAAGAGTGGGGGGTGTGGGGAAGGCAGCATGATGAAATGGGAGTGGGACCTCGGCCAGGCTCCCTGTGTTTCAGTCCTACTCTGCCACATCCTGGCTGTGCGGCTATGGCAGATGGCCAGGTGGCCCCGAGCCCCAGTGGCGTCCCCGCCTCTGCACTGCTGGTGATCTGTGCACCAACCTCTGTCACGTGCACGGCCATGGTAGACAGCAAGCCTGGGTCTTCCCTGTGTCCACCACACTCTCAGCCACCTGGTACCCATTCTTCCTGTTTGGTTTCACTCTTGCAACAATTCCCAGACTTTTGTGGATTTTTTTTTTTTTTGGCCGCACCGTGGGGCATGCAGGGTCTTAGCTCCCCGACCAGGAGTTGAACCCACACCCTCAGCAGTGACAGCGTGGAGTCCTAACCACTGGACTGCCAGGGAAGTCCCCCAGACTTTCATAAAAGTCGCAGAATTGTAGAGTTGACTGGAACCCCTTCCATCTGGCCCCATCCTCCCCCTCCAGTGGAATCCCTCCCCTGCTGCCCCTGCAGGGCCCCTCCAGTTGGGGGATGGGCTGTACTGGGAAGTCTGACCGGCAGGAAGAGCTCCGATCGCTGACCGCGTTGTGCCCCCCCGCGGCCTTCTCACTGGTCTCGTCCTGCCCCGTGGGGTCACCTCAAGTGTCCCCTCTTCCTCCGCCGCAGGACCCTGCCCCGTCCCGCCCGCGTTCGCGCTGGGCGCCGGGCTGCACTGGCCGTGGTGTGGGTTTCTCTTCCCAGAGCAGACGTCAGCAGCAGCAGCTCCAGCACCAGCGGTTTCAGAAGGAACTGGAGAAGATCCAGCTCCTGCAACAGCAGCAGCTGCCTTTCCACCCACCTGGAGATGTCGCGGCTCAGGACGCCGAGCTCCTGGACTCGTGCGGCCAGTACTCGGAGAGCTCGGCCACCAGCACCCCCAGCACGTCCCCCAGAGTCTCCAACCACTCGCTCCACTCCAGCGGCTCCGCCTCCAAGGCTGCCACCAGCCCCTTCCCGGACCAGGATGACGAGGGTAAAGCGAGTTGCCATTTTGGTGCCGCCTTCTCTTTCGCTGGAGCACGACCTGAGGACCGTAAAGCCCCATGCCCTTCCTGGGGGTCTCCACGGGATTATGAAGTGCTGTTCCCAAGGGTTCACCGAGGTCTCCCCCCCCACCCCCGCTCCGGGGGCTGGGTTTCTGCCCCATCTGAGGCCTCTCCCCCACAGAGGGAGCCACCACGGCCCTCCCTCCATCTTGCTGCACAAAGGGCTGAGAGTCGCTGCTGACCAGAGGTGCGCTGGCCCTCTGGTTCGAGAGCATCCCTGAGGCCGGCCAGTGGCCACGTGTAAAGGTGCAGCTGTTGATCTGCTTTCATCCGGGAGGTGGGCTCAGGCCGGCGGTCAGGGCCGATAGTCTGAGGGGATTGATGTAGAACCAGTGCAGGAGACCTCAGAGTCCTGAGTCTCAGGCTGGACACTCTGCTACTGGTCTCTCCATTTCACGCGTCCCCCGGCACTACCCGCATGTTTCCGGTGCAGACCTTTGGGTGGATCTGTAGAGAAGCCCTGTCTTCAGGCTTCTGTCCTCACAGTAATGAAAGTAAAAGCTGGAACAGAGGGCAGGGGCAGGCGAGGAGGCGGCCCTGGGCATGACTGGGGAGGGGGCCCAGCAGCTCCTGCTCTCCAGGGCCCCAGGAGCCTAAAACCTCTGAATCCTCATCCCTCAGTCTGAGCTCAGGAAGCTGTAGCCACTCTAGCCTCAAGGTTGTTTAGGTTGTGTGTGTCCTTTTCTCTGTTCTGTCCCAGATGAGGAAACCAGCATGGTGATGGTTGGGAAAATCTCATTCTGTCCAAAGGACGTCCTGGGCCACGGAGCCGAGGGCACCATTGTGTACCGGTGAGTGGCCTGGAGAGCCCTGAGCCTTCACCACCTCACGTGCAAGCTCCCGACGGCTCCAGGGGCACAGTGGGGTCATCGCGGTGACCAGATGGAAGAGTTCCCCACAGAGGGAAGTGATGGCCGCGGGGCCGCTGGGCGGTTGGTCAGGGCCCCCTGGGCTGTGAGGCCTTCAAGGCAGCTGCTGCGTCAGGTGGAAGGAGTCCCGCAGGCCCAGGGTTCTCCTGGCGCTTCCACAGCCAACCCCGCTCCTCGTCCTGCAGTGGCATGTTTGACAACCGCGACGTGGCCGTCAAGAGGATCCTCCCCGAGTGTTTTAGTTTCGCAGACCGTGAGGTCCAGCTGCTGCGAGAGTCGGACGAGCACCCAAACGTGATCCGTTACTTCTGCACCGAGAGGGACCGGCAGTTCCAGTACATCGCCATCGAGCTGTGCGCGGCCACCCTGCAGGAGGTGGGTGGCCCTAGGTCACCGACGGCTCTGCCAGCGCCACCGACGGCTCCCTTCTCCCGGCAGCTTGGGCGCAGTTTTAGGGACTGCCAGTTTACTTATTTTTTAAATTTCTTTTTAGTAACTTTATTGAGGTTACAATACAACGTATTCATTTTCAATGTACGGTTTGATGCATGCTGACAAGGGTATGTACCCATTTTAACCACCAGCAGTGGAAATGTAGCGCACTTCCTTCTCCCCAGATTTAGTTGTGTGGTCCCCTCGGCTGCCTGGGGCAGTCTGTGGTTGCAGTTGGTACCTCTCTCCCTCTTGGCCTCCAGGAAACCTGCTCGGTCCTTCCTCCCATCGCTGGTCAGGGCTGGAGTGGGCTAGGAGGATGCTAGTTGATATTGAGTCATTAAGGTCATCCATTGAACCCCTTTTGCTCAGTTTCCAGGCTGTGCAACTGTGATATTTCAGTATCATTTGGCTTCACTGCAGGCTTACCTGTATGAGGCAATAAACTTGGGTTTCTTACCCTCTCATCATCTCATTATAAACTAGTAAGCTGGAGCTTTGTTTGCTTGTTTAAGTCAGTCTTTCAGGGGGGAAAAGAAAGTCTGCTGGAAAATACGGATTTGAACGGAGAATATTGTCAGTAAAACTTCCCATTTCTTTGTTAAAATATGATCAAAGAAAACCAGCTGACCCAATACCAAATGTTAATTAAAGCAAAAACCTTCGGCCGAATTTTTCTAAATAAACTTGAATCACTTAAAAAAAGAGAGAGAGAAGGTAGGCTGAGGAGCGAAGTCCTGAGGGCCCTGTGCCGTGACCCAGCCTTCGTGTCTCTTGCAGTACGTGGAGCAGAAGGGCTTTGCCCACCTCGGCCTGGAGCCCATCACCTTGCTGCAGCAGACCACCTCGGGCCTGGCCCACCTGCACTCCCTTAACATCGGTGAGAAGCCTCCCCTTATCAGGCGGGGGGACAACTTGCTCAGGTGGGCCTTGCCTCTGTCGAAGCTCTTTGCTGCCTCACGGGGTCCCTGTTGTTGAAGAAAGAGAGGAGACTTAACATATCTGAGAGCCAGAACCTTTACAGGCAGCAGCAGGTCTGTTGAGAATCTGAGTAGGGCGCATCCCCGTCGCGGGAGGAGTCCAAGCACGGGACTAACCTGCAGTTTTGTGTTAGTTCACAGGGACCTGAAGCCACACAACATCCTCCTTTCCATGCCCAGCGCACACGGCAGGATCAAGGCCATGATCTCTGACTTTGGCCTCTGTAAGAAGCTGGCAGTGGGCAGACACAGCTTCAGCCGCCGCTCAGGGGTGCCCGGCACAGAAGGCTGGATCGCCCCGGAGATGCTGAGCGAAGACTGCAAGGAGAACCCTGTGAGTGTAGGCGTGGCTCTGTGAAAACTGCGGAGGAAGCAGCCTCGTATTCCTGGGGGATTCAGAGCCTCCAGGCCCAGGGGTGCGGGCTGGAGCGCTCACTGCTGGAGAGGGACTTTCCAGTAGCGGAGAGCTTCTCCCCCAGCAGCACTCCGCCGGCACTCTAACACTGTCTCCTGTCCAGAGGAATGGAAGGGGTGTATGTAGGCAGTTGTCTGTTTTTTTCCCCCCTACTCTTCCAGTCCTTTCCCCCCCTATTTTGCGCAACTGGAAAATCAGGACTTGCGTAAGGTGAGCAAACTTCCAGTTTTCATTCCAGTTTTAATTTTGTTTTTCCAGCTTTCTATTTTGAGAATTTTTAGACATACAGAAAATTGAGACCAGTGAATACCTCTGTACCTCTACCTAGATTCAACATTCATCTGTATTTTTCACTTTCTGTCTGTTCCTGCAGACATTCGAATATGAGTGGCAGGCCTCCCAGCCCTTTACCTTAAACACTTCAGCACACGCCTCCCAAGGACAGGTACATTCTACCTCCTGACCACCTACCCGTGCTCACACCTCAGCCATTAATACTGTTTCCACTGATACCTAGTGTTCAATCCGTATTCAAGTTTCCCCAGTTGTTCACCAAGTGTCTCTTATAGAGCTGGTTTCTGTAAACCAGGACCCAGTTAGGTGTGTTTGTTACATGGCACTTGATTCTGTCTCCTTTCATCAACACAGTTCTCCCAGCTTGCTTGTCCCACGACGGTGGCTCTTTGCAGAGTCAGGGTACTTCTCTGTAGAATGCCTCACTCAGGATTCGCTCACTCATTTCCTCTTGGTGGTATTTAACTTGCCTGTTCCTTGTATTCCTGTGAACTAGACATAGGTCTAAGGGCTTGACTAGATTCAAGTTAAGTGTTTTTGGTAAGAACAGTCCCAGTCGGGTTGTACCATTACTGCATCCCTAATGGTGATGCCGAGTTGAAGCAGCTGGTGCAGGTGGTGACACTGGCATCTCCCCTTTGTTAGGACTGTGTGGGGCGATACTCTGGCAGAGTGTGAATATCCCATTACCAACAGTCACTCACCTGGTGGTTCAGCATCCATTGGCAATCCTTGCCTGAATCACTGCATTCAGTAGAAATTCTACATTTATTAGCTGACATTTTTCTGTAAAAAAGAACTTTATTTATATTCCTTTTCTCTCTCTCTCTCTCTCTGTGGACTCATGGATTTTAAAAAAATAGCAGTATAATACATTATAGTCCTTATTTATTTTTGTTTATTTTTGGTTTTGTTCCTCTTCCTTTTGGTACTCAAATTGTTCCGGTTTGGCCAACAGGAGCCCCTTCACGCTGGCTTCTGCATCCTTTTGCTGAGAGCCCAGTCGTGTTTGAGCACCTTGCTTTCTAGCCCAGCAAGACATTGGAGGATTATCTGGCGCTCCCCGATCAGACCTGGGTGGGATCAGCCATCCTAAAATAGATTAGGCTCAGTGGAGCCTCTTATCCTACTCACTGGGGACTGCAGCTGGTCAGTTAATCAGAAAGGTCAGTTACAATGAAGAATCATAAGGAAATACATACACACCTTAAACATTTAATTTTAACTTAAAGTAAGTAATGTGACTCTTTAAGGAAGTCTTTGATGTAAGACAAGATCTTTTTTTTGACTTGGGTCCAACTGAATGGAGTTGTTCATTTCCTCTCTTGCATGAAGCACACTCACATGCCTTCTGTGACTTCTAGATCGAGACTCAGACATTTCAGACACCTCCTAAGCGATTTGAAAGCAGAATCCTAGCTTTCAGCTATTTACATCCCGTCGCTTACAGTTGAGTCTCCCACATCTAATTCCACAGCAGTTTTTGTAGCAACTCCCTCGCACTGAGTCTTTCCAAAAATTCAGCTTACCTCAGACTTGGCGGCCCGTGTATTTTATCAGCTTATGGAGTATTTAAACTACAAGAACAAGTGGCAGAAATGAGTTTGGGAAAGAACATAACTGAGCCTAGAGATGAGCCCATAGAGTTGGGGGCAGAGGGGCCCAGCATGCGGGACGCAAGCCCCCAGGGGGCAGCATGAGTGGTGAGGATGCTGGGGAGTCAGGCAGCATGGACTGCAGAAAACAGAAAACGGGGAGCATTAACGACACAGTCAGTAGGTGAGAAGTGGCCACCAGGTGAGCGCTTCAGTGGTGGTGGACTTGTCCCTCCTGTCCTGAATCTGTCACCCACCTAAGGAACATTCTGGTGAAGTAGAACAAAGATGACTGGGCTCGGGAATAAGACCTGCATCTTGTCCTGGTTTGTCGCTATCCAGCAGTGACCCTGGGCTTGTCATTGAGCCTTTCTGTCTTCATCTGGGGATGGTGACATTTGCTCTGCTCACCTCACAGGGCTCTTGTGAAGGGTGTGTTTTCTCCAGTGAGGAAGGTGACGAGCTCCTGGCTTTCTCTCGCTAGAGCCTCACGTTGTCTGGTGGAGAATCCGAGTGGTGGGGCCTGACGTGAGGGACCCACGCCGTGCTCGGGAGCCATCCCAGCGTAACACCCCATGTAGACAAGCTAGGCATCATACACGCACATTTCATCTGTAGGCATGGAATGGTTTCATGGGATAAGTGAGACGTGTTATTAGATAACATCAAAGTGAGCTCACGGAAAACTTGTTAACTAATCTTTTTCTGGGACTGTTTTTGAACCAAAAACTCGCTTGGTTTTTTTTGGCCACGCCACGTGGCTTGCAGGATCTTAGTTCCCTGACCAGGGATCAAACCCCTGCCCTCGGCAGTGAAAGTGTGGAGTCCTAACCACTGGACCGCCAGGGAATTCCCACCAAAAACTGTTTTTATTTCGTTTATTAACCCAGTGTTAAGACCTGTCATATGTGGGCACCTTGGAAGTCCCTGGGGGTACAACAGGGAAGCAAACGCACAGAAATTCCTGCCCACAAGGAGTTGCGTGCTGGGTGGGTGAAGAATAACTAGCAGCAAGGAGAGAGCGTCCTGTGGGCCGAACACTGGTTTGAGCTGCCGTTTTCACGCTTAATGTGTGCATCTAATCTTCACAACAGCCCCATGGGGTCATCCTCATTTCATGGTCATGGATGCTGAGGCGCAGAGTGACCAAGGGGCTTCCGAGGGCCAGTGGCAGAGCCAGCAGGCATCCCAGGCATTGGCACCAGAGCCCAGTTCTCCACTGGGACCTCCAGCACTCGTGTGGAACCTTCAGGGCGCCCAGCACTGCTCTGAGGCCATCAGAACTGTCAGCTGGTTCTCCCAAGTCACCTTCTAGGTGGAAGAATCAGCAGCAACAGCCCCTTCCTCTGCTGCTGTGTTAGAATGAGAATTCTGCCCTGAAGCCCTCTGATGCCCCGAGTTTCTTTTCAGACCTACACGGTGGATATCTTCTCTGCGGGCTGCGTCTTTTACTACGTGATATCTGAGGGCAGCCACCCTTTTGGCAAGTCCCTGCAGCGGCAGGCCAACATCCTCCTGGGCGCCTGCAGCCTGGACTGCCTGCACCCTGAGAAGCACGGTGAGCAGGCAGCAGGGCTGGGGGGCCTCGGGAGCGGCCCGTGTGGGCAGGGGTGGGACTGGCTCTGACTCCCCAGAGGCCCTTCTTTCAAGCTGCTTGCCCTGTGGGCCTCAGTGAACTGACGACTGGGTCCAGAGCTGGTGGAGGGCTGGGTAGCTTGTCCTCGAAGCGCCACCTTCTAAAGCCAAGCGGCTCCCAGGTTCCTTCAGGTCACACGATGACCTGTGTGACCTGGGTAAGGCCCCCATGGAGGACCTCTGTTTTCCAGCTTGTGACTCATGAGGGTTAAATAATCTGAGGTCCCTTCCTGCCCTGACGTTTGGGGAGACGGAAAGGCCATGCTGCAAACACTGGGCTCTCGTGTGTGGGCCAGTGGTCAGCGTGTGCGGCCTGGGCTGAGGACAGACGGGCTGGGTCCTCGCTCTCCAGGCACGCAGGTGACAAGTCTTTCTGCCTGACTTCAGGGTTTCCCGCATTATACTTGGCCTGTGACACCCCACTGTTGCCTTTTGAAAAAATTTAAACTATCTTACTGTTTTGCTCGTGGATTAATTTTCCTTATTCCCTGGAGACAAAACAGATTAGCATAAAGGCCCAGAATCCCATTATACAGTGATGAATGACTGCTACTAATACCTTTGCATATATTATTCTGATCATCTATCTAGACGTGTATGCATATTTTTATTAAAATGGGGTTAAATAGTGCATAGTATTTTGCAGCACACTCGTTTTCTTTTGTTTTGTTTTGTTTGCGGTATGTGGGCCTCTCACTGCTGTGACCTCTCCCGTTGCGGAGCACAGGCTCCAGATGCACAGGCCCAGCAGCCACGGCCCACGGGCCCAGCCGCTCCGCGGCATGTGGGATCTTCCCAGACCGGGGCATGAACCCGTGTCCCCTGCATCAGCAGGCGGACTCCCAACCACTGCGCCACCAGGGAAGCCCCAGCACGCTCGTTTTTAAACTTCATCTTGACTCTCTCTGCCTCCGTCCGCATTCAGCCAGCACGTCATCCTGGTGGCCCACAGTCCAGCGCGTGGAGGCACAATGGTGTCACCCGAGCCTCTGATATCGAGTATTACCAGTCGCTCTTTTTCACTAACCGCGCGGTGAGGACTCTCCTTAGCTGAAGTCTCGTGCAAGCTCTTACGTTGTTGGATTGAGTTCCTGTCCGTAGAGCCTTGAGTCATGGGGCATGCAGACTGTCAGGGTTTTGGGTATTTGCTTGTGGCTTTAGGCTGGTAATAACGAGTCGCATGTTTCTTTTCCTCCTCTGTAGAAGACGTTATTGCCCGGGAGTTAATAGAGAAGATGATTGCAATGGATCCTCAGAAGCGCCCATCAGCGAAGCATGTGCTGAAACACCCGTTCTTCTGGAGCCTAGAAAAGCAGCTCCAGTTCTTCCAGGTGGAGACATTTGTTTTCTTTATCAAAAATCTTCATGTAACCTTTCCAGTTTTTTTTCCAGAAACTACAGCAAAGGACAAAGAATAAAACAAATGACCCCATAATTCCATAACCGAGAGATAACCACAGTTGACATTTTAATATATTTTCTACATACGGGCAGACCGGGTTTGGCTCCAGACCACCCTGATAAAGCAAATATCACAATAAAGCGAGTCACATGAACTTTTTGGTTTCCCGGTGCATATAAGAGTTCATGTTTACACTATACTGTACTCTAAGTGTACAATAACATTACGTCTGAGGTCAGGTGTCTTCCAGGGACCTTCAAACTAGCCAGGTCACTTTGTTGTGTGTGTTTTTTTTTTAAACATTATTAACATTTTTTGATTAATGTCCTTTTTATTTATTTATTTGGCTGTGCCAGGTCTTAGTTGTGGCACGCAGGTTCCCTAGTCTCAGCATGTGGGTTCTTTAGTTGCAGCATGTGAACTCTTAGTTGCAGCATGCATGTGGTATCTAGTTCCCCAATCAGGGATCGAACCCGAGCCTCCTGCATTGGGAGCGCAGAGTCTTAGCCACTGGACCACCAGGGAAGTCCCTAGCCAGGTCACTTTGATGATGACAAGATGTAGAGCAGGAATGAAGCTCACACAAAGGAACCTTCACCCCACCAGGGTTAGGATGTAAACTCTCAGTATCTCCAAGTCACGTGTCTTGCGAACACCCCCGGCTTCCATCCACGTCACTAGCTGTACTGACTTTGCAGCTCAGCACCGTGTGCCCCGGTGCACCCGAGTTGACCGTCAATCCCCGCCCCCACCGGCTTTCTTCCCGCAACTGCAAGTTAGATGGTCAGCCAGTCTGACTTCATCTTCATCAAAGAAAGAAAAGACTGTGGGCCCCATGAGGCTGCTTGGTGGACCTGTCTTACTGGCGGGGGCTCAGAGAGGCCTGTGCTCAGGTGCATACCTTGGACCCCGAGCAGGATTTAGATCCAGGGCCGGAGCCTCCAGAGAGCCCACACTGTTGTCACCAGCTTTTCTCCTCTGAAAGAAGTCTTGGCTTCATCTGCTTTCCTAATTGTTTGAATGAGGAGTGACAACCCTGCATCAGTCATGGCTCTGAGCATGTCCTGTTGCTGTGGGTACACAAAAGTCACAGGATGCGAATGACCTTTTTTTTTTTGGTTCATCGATGAATACGGATTGCACACGTGGCCCTGTGTGGCATGTGTGTGTGAAACGCGGGCAAGGCACCACAGGTCTGAGGTGGAGATGGTCCGTGTGGGCCTCTCCTTAGTGAGTGAGACGGGGCTGCTCCCGGGGAAGAGGTGATGGACAGGGGAGAAGGCAGGACGCTTGCTGCCCGGCTCTGGGCTGAGGCTCAGGCGGGGGTGGCCGTCCTGGCACTCAGAGTGTCCGTCCTCTGGCTCTCAGAGCCTCTGCACACTGACTGTTACCCATTGTCCTGTCTCCTTCCCAGGACGTGAGTGACCGGATAGAGAAGGAGTCCCTAGACGGCCCGATAGTGAAGCAGCTGGAGCGCGGCGGGCGGGCTGTGGTGAAGATGGACTGGAGGGAGAATATCACTGTCCCCCTCCAGACAGGTGACTTCACAGAGCCCCCGGGGTCAGTGTTGGTGGAAGCGGTTCAAAAGCAGCAACTGTTTCTGAGAAGCAGACTTGGAAACGGCAACTCCAGGCCGTTTGGGGCTCCAAATACCGCTTCTGGGATTGAGGCTTCCTGTGGTTTGGATACAGGTCACACCATTGCTCTGACGTGGGTCCCAGTTGTTTCTCAGAGTGACAGGTCAGTGACAGGTGTCATGCTCTCCGCGGTCATTTCTGATCGCAGGTGAGAAAGGGAGGTGGAATTGAGACTAACACTGCCGCCCTGGGGTTCAATCTGGGGAAGTGCGCCTGTCAGCGACAAGAATGGAGTTAGGTCATGATTTGGTCTGATTGCTTGATCCCCAGGAGCCCCAGGAATTGTTTTCTTTGGAAATCTGTTTGTCTGTTACATTGCCTGCCTTGTTTTTCCCCTAGATCTGCGTAAATTCAGAACCTATAAAGGCGGCTCTGTCCGAGATCTCCTCCGGGCCATGAGAAATAAGGTGAGGGCTATGAGCACACGGCGGTCCGGGCGGGGCCGCAGCGCAGCCCTCCTGCTCATATCCCTTCTCTGGGGGTCCTCCAGCCCCTCTGGATGAGGACCTCACAGAGGCTGGGAGGCCTTGGCTGCACAGGAAACACTAGAGGCTGCTTCTTCCCCTGAACTTTCTCTTCAGGGATGTTGAGGCGGGGTTACAGGTCACAGTGCAACCTCTGCTAGAAGCGGGCTCCCGGGTGCTACATCCTTCGCTGACTTGTTCGGTGCCTGGATCTGCACCGATAAACTTCTGACAGGGGCCCTTCCCGCCCGGGGCTGGCCCCGCCCTCTGCGCCGGCCTGGCCCCGCCCTCCCCGCGCTGGCCTCGCGAGGCCTCGCCAGGAGCGGGTGGGTGGTTCCTTTACCCAGCCTAACGGTCGGTCTTTCTTGAGAGAGGGTCTTGGCCGGGACCCGCGGCCTCCTCTCTGCTGACCGTGGGTCTGTGTCGCCCCCTCCCGTCTACAGAAGCACCACTACCGGGAGCTGCCCGAGGAGGTGCGGGAGACGCTGGGCCCCCTCCCCGACGGCTTCGTGCGCTACTTCACCTCGCGCTTCCCGCACCTCCTCGCCCACACCTACCGTGCCATGGAGCTGTGCCGCCGCGAGAGGCCCTTCCAGCCCTACTACCACGAGCCCCCCGAGCCCCGGCCCCCAGTGACTCCAGACGCCCTCTGAGCCAGGCGGCCTCCGTGCCGGCGGCCCCGCTGGGACCAAGGGCCTGGTCTCTACAAGCCACAGCCTGACGTCTCCTGCCGAGCAGGGAGACCAGGCTCCAAAGCCAAGTGCCTCGAGCTGCCTGCTCTGCAGCCAGCAGGGGAGGATGCTGACCCCGGGAAGTGGGAGGCGTGACCCCGTCCCCCCTCCCGACCCACGAGGGAGCTGGGAAGACATTGGCCGTGAAAGCTTGACCATCGGGGGACGGCTGCGAAGGAGGGCCGTTCCCAGAGGCAGAGGGGAGCACCCTCTGCCTTCTCCTGGATGAACTCGCTTCAGACTTCCGTTTCTTTGAAAACTTCCTGTGAGATGCCAGTCTGTGGGCCTTTAAGGAAGAGAGCTGAGGGAACCCTCAGTGGTGCCTATGTGCTGGGACCCGGAGCGTCTCTCTTGGACCAGCGGGGCCGAGGTGCACTAAGTGCAGCCTCTGCTAGAAGCAGGACTCCGGAGGAGAGGGTGCCCAGGAGGAGGAGGACCTTCAGAGGGCGTCGTCCCCAGGGATCGGAGATGCCTCACTGATCACAAACGCGCCCACAGGTTCCCAGGTCACTGTAACCAGTGTTTCCTCGGGAGCGGCGAGAGCCTTGAGGGTGGGGACGCGGTGTGGGGAGAGGCCAGCCTGGAACTCTGGAAGGTGAGTCTGTGTCTGCGGGTCTCAGAAACAAAGAGGATGCTGCGTTCTGAGACAGCTGTAGCCCGGGGCACCGGTGGCCTGAATGGTGGCCCTTGGTGGAGTCGTGCCCTGGGGTGCTTGGGGATGTTTAGGAGCATTTGGGGGCAAGAGGTGAAAAGTCCCCCGGCCATGAAGGAAAGCAGCTCCGACCCAGGCAGGGACAGGCCTTTGGGACCAGAGGGGAGCAGGCCACATGGGACACTCGCGGCCACCCGGGGAGAGCCCTGGCCAGCAGGTAGGCGATGAGGCTGCTCTGTCCCTGGGGCCGGCAGGACGGGCCAGGGGTTAGAGGGCCAAGGCCAGGGTCACCACACACTTCGTGGGCAGGCTTTAATGTTTCTCTTGGCAGATTTTAATAACTTTATATTTTGATCATACTGTAGAATGCTACATTAGCGTTAGCTAAACTTAACTTGAAGCTTGTGAGGAAGTAATGCAAGATATAGAATACATCTTCTATTTTGTAAGGTACCCAAAGTCCCATCCCCTCCAGAAAGAATGTTCATATGTAGAACATTCTCTAATGCTGAAGAGTAAAACGTTACAGCAACACTATATACATGTATGAAAGTAATATTCTCTAAATTATGTCAATACCATGGGGTTTTTTCCCCCTAAAATTAATACAATTTTTAACTTTAGTTTTAGTCAAAAATTCCTCTGTCTTTTCTCTACCGAGAGCCTTAGAGGTTAAGTGCAGTCAGGGTACCATGTAAGGAAGCGTTTTGCGTGTACTTTCTCCAACCAGGGGAATGGATCGTTGCAGTTCGGTCCGAGTGAACCCAGAGACTCCTCTCAGGAGGAAGAACGTTACTGTCTAGTTTTACTAGCTGACAGAGAAATCGCTGTTTCTTCTCCTTGCAAGACGTTTTCTGGTGGTGGATTTGAATGAGGGCCACTCATCAAAAGCGCTCATTCTGCCTTCAGAGAATTCAGTTCCCTTCCTTTCCTAATTCCTGATGTCACTTTTTTTCTTTTTTCCTTTAATATTATCCTACATCTTTAAACCTCATCAGTTACCTTACTGAGACCTGGGAACCCCGGCATCCTTGGTCAGCATCGTGGTGACTTGTACCACGCTGTCTGTTTTCAGGAGCACAGCCGGACGGTTTTCTTCTCCCCGCTCTGATGCTCCTGAGCCAGCCCCCTCCCGCGCTGTTCTGTGGCGGCTTTGCAGGTCGCTTTGCCACCGCCCCTGACAGTGAGAGAAGTGGAGAAGGTGCCACGAGCGATTTAAAGGACTGTCAGCTTCCTGTGTTGGGGGCAGTGGGGGGGGGGGCGGGGCGTTGGCGAGGCAGCTGCCTTGCCTCGTGGTCGCTGCTGAATGTTCTCTCTGGGGAGCAGCCAGGTCATTCTCAGCAGCCCAGGGTTTATGTCATCTCTCTGTTTTGGCCCAGCTTGCCTCCAGGACAGCTTTTTTTAAAATTCCTTTTCTGCTTGCAATACTAGTTTTTAACCACCCAACTTTCTCAAACTCATTTATTCAGTGTATTTTATTTGAGCACTTAACTATATGAGCTGGGCAGGATATCGCATGCTAGGGACACAGGTGAACAAAATAGGCAAAACCTCGGCTTTCATACGAGCCAGTGATGGAGAGACGGCAGTGAGTAAATATCAGTGCTGCAAAGAAGATGCAGGTGTGGGGAAGGGCGTGCGTTTGGGGTTTTCACCCATCAGATCCGGGGTCACATTGCCTTCTGTCCATCTTCTGTCCGTCACCTTTGGGAACCCAGTCACCCGTCAGTCCTCCAGGTGGCTTGAAAAGGTCTCTTGTGGGCACCATCTGGTTTGTCCCATCCTGGTCTCTAGAATTCTGGTTTCCTGTTGTGCTCAGCGCAGCGGGAAGGTGTCTTTCTTTCTTGAAAAGAGGGTTCTGCGGCCTGTCGCTTGTCCTGTCACTGCTGAGCTGCTTGATCTTTAGTACGATTCTTGGAAGGCTGTTTGACTTTTTACAAGTACACCATCTTCATCTTTAAGACAGAATTTATTTGCATCTGTTAGGGATCCCAAGGACACCATAATCTATTTAAATCTTGTGTTGACCCTTGTATTGAATCTGTCTTTGGCACACCTGCCAGAATTCTCATGTTGCTTATTGAGTCCTTTTAACTTCAGTTTTTAGAGAGCTCCACCTGTCACTGGGCACCAGAGCGTCTGCACTCTTGGGAATCATTGGTGTTACATGATAAGTCACTAAACCACCTAGTGGCTGATGTATAAAATCCCAGATGCAAAGGTCCCCTCCCATCTCCCCCTCACTCAGTGCAAGAGTCATCATAGGCTCTTCCCAGGGAGACATTATTCCGACCCATTACATGTATTTCAGTGGAAGAGCCACAGGTTAGTGGGTCCAGCAAAGTGCTTCCTTCCCACCAACTGGAGAAGAAAGGTCCTTATCAGAGCTCGCCCTGGTGCTTTGGGGGAGGTTTTGTGTGAACGCGATTCATTTTATCACCGCAGTGAAAGAGATGAACTGGTGGTTGATCTGACCTTGAAGGTGTGGGGGGCCTTTGGGTTGCAGGGCTCTGTCCTCTTGGCCACTTTCTTCTCTGAAGTTGGACTGTGGCCAGGCTTGGATTTCCCGGGACTCTTCTCATTGTGCATCTCTGTTCATCGGATCCTCAGCCTTGAAGTCCTCCAGGAAGGTGGGCTGGTTCCGTTTTCACAGCTTTCTGTGCTGGAAGACAGAGCACAGCACACCCGTAAGGAGCCTCTTTAAATTCTCTTTAGCTTTCTCTCTGCTTATTTAGCTTCTGAAATCCCTCTTCCTCGTATTTTCCAGTGTTTCTTTTCCTTGGCCACCCTTCACCATCCTGGAGTAGTTGTTTCAGTTGACTGTGGCCTGGCGCGTTGGCCTTGCCTGGAAGAAAGTTGCCAGGTGTCCTGTACAGATGAGCCAGAATTCTGCCTTCCAGTGTTGGACCCGTTATCCTTTAAACCAAAGTGTCTACTCTTCCTGTACTTGGTTTTCTTTATGAAACAGTGATTTCCACGAGTAACAGGTTCTGATTTTTTTTTATCGGCACTTAAATCCTCTCTGTATTCATTGGAAAACCACAAAGACAGCATCTGCGATGAGCCTCCCCCCTAGAGCAGCCTTAACCAACACTTCCAGCCAAAGTCCCCACCCCGCTCGCCTCACCCCGTGCTCTTGAGTGTCTGGCGGGTACAGTATTCCTTTTCAGTGTCCCAGAAGCTGTGACGGGGGAGTCCCCGCTTACCTAGAAAGCATTACCGGTCAACTCTGCAGCATTCTCAGATGCAAACCTTATGTAGTGTTCTTTTTGCAATGACCTATTTATTTAACCTATTTATATTTATTTAATTTTTACTCTGAAGTGTATCCAGTGACAATTGCACTTGCTTAAAGCACATCAGATTTGCTTTGGACAACACCCCTGACCATTTTAAAACTGGAAAAGGAAAAGTTATACTGTATCCTTCCACAGGATGGACGCCTTATAGTAGTTTTGTCATTAAAGGATCAATAATTTGGTTGGGGTAAACATGTTAATTTTTAAGTGATTTTTTTTTTTTTAATTCTGTGCCATTGTGTCTTCTCTGTGGACAGTTAATTGTTTGATGGGTCTGTGTTAATTGTGTGATACAATCCTCTGTGGAACCTAAAATCCTCTTTTTAGCTTTATATTTTATAAACTGCCAGATTGTACAATTTTTATGTGTATTTTTAAAGCTTGATGATGTGAGGGTATCTAAGTTCAACGGCCTATTTTTGTACCTCCTGTACAGTTTTATAATTCTGCTGATTGATAATGGCACCTTATGTTGAACCAACCACAAATAAAAGTAGCTTTAGATTTGGAAGCCAGCTCCATCTTCTTAGAGACTTGACCACCGCTCTCAGACCAGGGGGTTGTT
Organism: Mesoplodon densirostris; assembly: GCF_025265405.1. NCBI lineage: Eukaryota > Metazoa > Chordata > Mammalia > Artiodactyla > Ziphiidae > Mesoplodon > Mesoplodon densirostris. The sequence continues at coordinate 11,591,328 of NC_082678.1, read as the reverse complement.
CTTGGCTGTCTTCGGGGGTAGGAGTCTGGCTGGTGGAGCGGGAGCAGTGGGCTTAGCGGGTGGGAGGATGGACCGGAGGGGTGTGTTTGTTTACTTGCTGGTGTTCATGACAGGGTCCGGGGGCTGGAGAGTCCTCCTTAGTTTCTGTGGGCAAAGCTTCCTTGAAACACTGCAGGAAGTCCCCCAAAGTATTGATTTGGGCTGAATTCCAGGAAGGTGGCCATGTTGGGACAGACATGCCTCCTGATGAGGCCGGGTTTGGGGCAGGTGTAAATAGGTTATAGGACCGGGAAATCCACAAGGGGAAAAACACCAGGGAGGTAACTCAGCCAACACAGCTACAGGAAAGCCACGACCTGTGCGTGTCAGAAGCACATAAGACATCTGCCCAGACGCCAAGGAATGAACTCAGCAGCTGGTCTGTTGGATTTTAGGATCCTGCCAACATGCTTTCACCTTCTCTTACCCCATCCGCTCTGGTGAAATCAGAGGAGGCTCTGCTTTCTCTTGCACCACCAGGAAGGAGCTGCTCACAGGAGGACCCCGAGGGCCCACCGGCCCCAGGACAGCGTAGCAGGAGCTCTGCGTGGAGGCTGGCTCCCTCTGCTCTGCCAACCAGCGTCCCATCCCCCTACTCCCCACCCCCACCCCCGCCCAGTGGGCACAGGAGTGCACCTGAGAGCCGTGGACACACCCTCTGTCCGAAGCACTGGTCCTTGGATGCAGCCAAATCCAAGGGAGCACGCGGGGCTTCAGGACCCTGTTGGCACCTGCTGGCTGCTTCCTGTTGTTGCTTGATGGCAGCAGAGACAGCTCTTGGGTTCCCCGCAGAGCTGTTAAGCCAGGGCTGGGATCGTGTTCTGGACTGGTTGGTAGCACCCTCAGCTGCCCCTGAGAACAGGGAGAGGTGCAGGCCCTCAGGAGGGAGGCCAGCAGGTGGTCAGGCCAGGGCCACAGTCTCAGGGCACTGAGGTAGGGTGTGTCGCTTTCATGCTGAGTCAGGGTAGGGCTGGGAAGAGGATGTTTTTTTGTGAGTGTTTTTGTTATTAAATATATGTGCAGATATACCCAACTGTATTCCATCAGTGAATGTACTTATTTGTACTATCTTTCTATGTTTGTCCCATCTCTCTCATGTGTGCTAGACCCATGCCGTAGCTTCACGAGACCGTAACAGCCAACATCACAGCCCAGCCTGCTTGCCCTTCCCGTGGAGCTGGGCACTGCACTGGGCCGTCTGTGCCCCAGTGGCTGGTGGGCCTCATTCCTCTCTCTCCCTGCAGACCAGTATTTCCCCAAGATCAAGAACATTTAAATGAAATTAGAGCATTCTTTAACACCATACACAAAAACAAGCTCAAAGTGGATTGAAGACCTAAATGTAAGGCCAGATACTGTAAAACTCATAGAGGAAAACATAGGCAGAAAACTCTGACATAAATCACAGCAAGGTCTTTTTCAATCCATCTCCCAGAGTAATGGAAATAAAAACAAAAATAAACAAATGGGACCTAATGAAACTGAAAAACGTTTGCACAGCAAAGTAAAGTATAAACAAAACGAAAAGATGACCCACAGAACGGGAGAAAATATCTGCAAATGATGTGACCGACAAGGGATTCGTCTCCAAAATTTACAAATGGCTCATGCGGCTTAATACCATCAAAACAAAGAACATTTAACATCCTTCACTTTGGTGAGAGACTGCCTAAACCCTTTGCCAAGGCCAAAAATCAGGTCATGAGCCCGTGTCTGGGCCAATGAACTGTGGACAGAGGAGCAGGGCTGGTGAGACCATGGCAGCCCCCGGGAAACCATGTTGGAAGACGGCAGGGGTTCCCGGGGGAAGTTTCCTGAAACAGGAGGGGCAGGGCGGGCAAGAGAGCAACTGTGTAAATAAACTTGACCTCTGAGAGGGCTGGCAGGTGAGCTTCCCTGCCCCCTCCTCCCTGAGCCTCTCCAAATCCACCTTCCCCTGCCCAGCCTTCCTCAGTGATGTGGATGAAGCCACAGGAATACGCTCAGCAAGTTTGCTAGCAGGCAACGCAAAGCTAGAAAGAGTAACTAATCACCAAGACGATACATGACCCAATTAGGAGTCTAGAAGATATCGGGAAACCGGAATACTGAGCCCAAAGAAAGGTGATGGGAAATGTGTCAGACCTTGCCATTGATGATGGGGCTGGAGGTGGAGGGCAGGGCCGTGAGGCGCCTGGAAAGTGTTGCGGACTTTTTTTTTTTTTTTTAAGATTTTTTTTGATGTGGACCATTTTTAAAGTCTTCATTGAATGTGTTAGAGTATTGCTTCTGTTTTTTTTTTTTTTTAATGTTTTCGGTTTTTGGCCCCAAGGCATATGGGGTCTTAGTTCCCCTACCAGAAATTGAACCCGCACCCCCTGCATTGGAAGGCGAAGTCTTAACCTCTGGACCGACAGGGAAGTCCCTGTCACAGACATTTGAAGACACGGGAGTTTGGCCGAGAGAGATGTGGGGGCAGCTGGTGGGCTGTCTGTCGTGGGCTGACACACGGATGTCTGTCGTGTGATGAGCAGGCTTTGCTGTCTTGCTCCAGGGAGTCTGAGCTGGAAGAGGGGGAGCAGGGTCCCCGACAGAAGATCTCGGCTCCTGGAGGGAGGGCTGCCTAACAGCTTGAGCCTCCCAGCAGGGCCAAAGGAGGATTGCAAGTGAGCGAGTGGAGGAATCCAACAGAGGGGAAGGGCCTCACCCTGAACAGAAGAGGGGAATTCTTCTTTGGGTCAGAGGTTGAACTCGGGTCCCTTCCAAATAAGCATCTGTGCCTGAGGCCCACCCCTCCCTGTTATGAGTTCCTGGAAAAGGGCTGCGCAGTGGATGTGAATCACAGGAAGTGGGGAGGGGAGGCGCCCAGAAAGAACTGTTCACGATGGGGTGGGGTGGTGTAGCCATGCTCCAGGATTCTCCAGGGGCGTCCCCTGCTCCAGACGAGGTGCACTGAGAGGTGGCTGGTACCAGGTGAGAGAACCAAGGGCCACAGCTGACGCATCGAGGACAATTTCCCAAAGTTTGTAGCTTAGAATACTAGTTCCAAGGGAGATTAAACTTAGAAAAAAAGGGCTCAATGACCAAATAAGTTCAGGAAATACTGAATTAAATAAAGATTCCCTATTCACTGTAATACCATTCAGAGGCCTTTCACATGCTAACGGGATGTTCTCCTAGAGGGGATATACCCTTATCTCCAATTTTTGCCTTTAATTAAAAAAAAAAAAAAGAAAAGAAAAGAAGAGGGGTGTTTGGAGTGGCAGAAATAATGCTATATTTTCATCAGATCTTAGTTTCCTCTTTCCGGATACCCAGGAAGATAGCAGTCCCAGCCTCCCTTGAAGTTAAGTTAGGACATGTGACTAATTCCGGCCACTGGTCCATTTAAGAGCCGGCACGACACTCCAGTGCTCTCTGTTCGACTCAGTGATGGGCCATCGTGGAGGCACAAAACAATCACAGAGTCACCTGACTCAGAACAGACTTCTCATCAGCGAAACAAGAAACCCTTGCACTCGGCCACGGAAATGTCTGGGTTCATCACCACGGCTGAGCTGAGCCCTCCTGACTCAGACAGTAGGTACAGGTCCAGGGAAAAGGCCACTACATATGCCCGGGAAATGTGAGGCCGATGCTGGACTGTCTGCCTTTAGCAGGATCGAAAGCTGGTGCTCTCAGATGACGCAAGGGCGCGGAGAAGAGGGATTCTCTACCTGCTGCTCTGACTTTCCCCACCAACAAATAACATGTTTGGCCCTGATGGTTACCTGGACTGGCTTACCTGGATGGTTACCGTGCTGGGGCAACACCTGATGCGATGTAGGCTGAACGCAACTAGGGGAGGTGGGTGGGCAGGGAATAGCGCATCCCCCACTGCTGTCCCTTGGCACAAGGCTTCAGGGTTTGTGGTGGTCTTTTCCCAGGGGCTGGGATGGCCAGGTTGGAAGGGAGGGGTGGAGGGTGAAGATGGAGAGGAGATGCCTTGTCCTCAGCAGCCAGACCAATTTTAGGAGGAGTGAAGCGGGGACAAAGGGTCAGAAGGTAGGTAACTTACCCTTGGCCCCGCGAAGTGTGGAGTTGAGGTCTGACCTCCATTCTGGGAGGCTCAGAAGCCCACCTTCTTTCTCTCATGTTGCAGAGGGAAGAAACAGGAAAAGCACAATAAAACCGCAATGCTGAAAAACACAATAAAACCACAGCTGTTACGTAGCAAAGCTGCTCTTCCCCTTGCAGCCTGTGAGCCGTGGTGTGTCACTCTAGGTGGCTGGTGACTGTCACAGGGGCTGGGAGGGCAGGCAGAGAGTGGAGAAAGTGTTGGTTGAAAAGGAAGCCCTCTTATGTTGGATTTGCTGTAACCAGAATGACAAAGCCCAGTGCCGTTTTTCAATTGTTCAAACGTTTTTAGCTAAGCCGGTGTTTTTCAAACTTTGATGGTATCAGAGCCATGGTCTGAGGAACTTGGTAAACACACACATGCCCAGGCCCTATCCTGCTTCAACAAGCCGGGGCCTCTGCATTCTTTAACCTCCCGGTGATGCTTATTATAGAAAGAAGTTTCACAAGATGATCATCGTTAATGCTGTGGTGTGTCTTTCACCTGTTAAAAATGACTATATATCAGTTTTAAAATTCAAATTTGAATGATATTGGATATACTTTTTAAAAATATCCTGGTTTCCACAAGCCAGTGCCGGGGGCTGAGAGGTAACTGGTCATCCAGTTCCACGGCGGGGTGAGTTGTCTTACTGCAGCAGGGGCAGAGTGCCGGCTCATCTGATTTGAAAGAATGAGGCCAAGGGCTCAGTCAGGGACCCCCAGGACCCACCCCCAGCCCCCTGCCCTGTCAGCAGAGTGTGATCATGGAAACCTTTGCGATGGTCTCCTGATGCTTGTTTGCACTGAAGTCTGGGTGCGGGGCACGGGGGGAGCCCTTTTAACCTAAAGGCTTGTGTGCTTCCCCTAAGAAAAACGTGCTTCTGTATTTTTTAAACAGTCGTCTCCCCTCCATTTTCTCTGTTTTTATTTTCTGGAACTTTTAACAGTAGAATGTTGGGACTCTGGGTTTAACCCTCCATGTCACTTATCTTTTATTTCTTATATTCCATTTGTTGATTTTTGTTCCTCTTGGAAATTTTCCAAGTTACCTGTGATGCTTTTGTTAGTTTCAACAATCCTTTTTTTTTTTAATGACCCCCCAGATTGCGGGATCTTCGTTCCCCGACCAGGGATTGAACCCAGGGCCACGGCAGTGAAAGCACCGAGTCCTAACCACTGGACCACCAGGGAAATCCCTCAGCCATCTTTTTTTTTAAATAAGATTTTTTTCCTATTTATTTATTTATTTATTTATTTTTGGCTGCATTGGGTCTTTGTTGCTGTGTGCGGGCTTTCTCTAGTTGTGGCGAGCGGGGGCTACTCTGTTGCAGTGCGAGGGCTTCTCATTGCAGTGGCTTCTCGTTGCAGAGCACAGGCTCTAGGCACACGGGCTTCAGTAGTTGTGGCACGCAGGCTCAGTAGTTGTGGCTCGTGGGCTCTAGAGCACAGGCTCACTAGTAGTGGCGCGTGGGCTCAGTAGTTGTGGCGCACAGGCTTAGGTGCTCTGCGGCATGTGGGATCTTCCCCGACCAGGGCTCGAACCTGTGTCCCCTGCATTGGCAGGTGGATTCTTAACCACTGCGCCACCAGGGAAGTCCCTCAGCAATCATTTTTAATCTCCAAGGTTTCTTTTTTTTTTTTTTTTTTTTGTGGTACGCAGGCCTCTCACTGTTGTGGCCTCTCCCATTGCGGAGCACAGGCTCAGTGGCCATGGCTCACGGGCCTACCCGCTCCACGGCATGTGGGATCTTCCCGGACCGGGGCACGAACCCGTGTCCCCTGCATCGGCAGGCGGGTTCTCAACCACTGCGCCACCAGGGAAGCCCTCTCCAAGGTTTCTTGATCCCTGTCCCTTTCTTACGGGGAAATTAGTATTTGAGGAAAACAAATAGACTTTTTTTTTTAAGTGTTTTTCAGTTCCCTGTATTATCTCTGTATCCTTTGAGATCATCATTTTTGTTTATCCTGATCTTTCCCAAGTTGCAGATTTTCTTAAATGTCTGGTGATCCTTGATAGGTTACACACACTTAAAAATGAGGCCATGAGAAGGTGATTGAGGCCCTATGTTGGTGGGTAGAGCTTGTCAACTGATGAGCTCTGTTTTTAGGTAACCATATGGGAACCCTTAAATGCCAGCTTGCAGAGGTCTTTGCTCTGGGGTTCTTAAGAGTTTGGAGAAGAATCTTCTGATCGTTGGCCTTGGTATTGGCTACTGCTGTCTGCCCCTCTACATTAGGGGTAGGGAGGAAGGGTCAAATGTTCTATGAACCAACTTCTAGTTAAATCCAGTTTCCACATGTCACTCCCAACCTCCACCCTCCTTCCCTGAGTCTCCAAGTTGAAGCCTCTCTCTGGTTCCATTGGGTAAATCTGCCCTCCTTAGCTACATTTCACTCATGCATAACTGTAGGTGGAGGCAACCTTGGCTAGAGCTGCAGCCTGCAGAGGAAACCTTGTCTGTTTGGGGATGGGGGATACCGTGTGTGCACAGCAGGTGCAAAGAGGGGACACTGGGGGCGTGGATGGGAGAGTGGTTGGCCTTGGGGTCCAGACTGATGCAGGAAGACAGGGATGCAGTCAGAGAAGATTCTGGAGATGAAGAATATGGAGGGAAGCAGTATTGCATGGTGACAAAGTAAGATGTGACTGAAGGAGTGGGTGGTAGGATGGAGGTAAAGACTTGTAGTTGAGGAATGGAGCAGATATTGGCACTCAGGTGGGCCTTCTGGTAGACACAGTGGTTGCCCAGGGTGACAGCAGGAGTCAGGGGTGGGGGAGGTAGGGGGAATCCTCCATGAACCCCAGGTAGGAGGAACGGCTATGAACTCCAGTTTGGGGAAATGACCTTGAGGTGCAGAGCTGGCACATGAAGGAGGGCTTGCTTCCAGAACGCTGAAGCCATGAGGGGCCAGCCAGTACCCAATGCCCGCCCAGCCCCGAGATACGAGGAATGGGGGAAGAGGCATCCTCATGGGGGGCCCGGCTCCAGTCAGGGCAAGAAAACAAAGGGAGGGTCTGTGCAGGGGTGAGGGATGTGGGCAAATTTCTCTCCAGTAAAACACATTTCAGGGGGCAAACGGGGAGACTTTGAGGGAAGGGGAGCACTGATCTGGAAATGGGTGAAAGCTCAGGAGCTGGTGGGCACCCAGTAGCTTATACCTCAGGCTGAGGAGGCTCAGGACTCTGCACATGGGTGGATTAACTCATCCTCCGGTTCTGATTGGATCATTATGGGAAGTGGCTCAGAAGCCCCAGGAGGTTGCTGGGCCCTTGACCTCACCAATGACTGAAGCCCTTTTATTTACAAGAGGAACTGAGGCGGTTCTCCGTTGTTGTGACAGCACCTGACTGTGGCTGGGTGGCCTCATTACAGCTGCAGAGCTTGCCCAGCGCTGGGGGAAAGGGAGGCCAGGTTCAAGCCCCTGAACTATCCCAACAAGGTCCGATTGCTGCCACTGGGCCTAGACCCCGTGGCCGTGGCTCTCACCTCTGACCCTGGACACATACTCTAATGGTTAAAAACCATAAACACCTGGTAATATCTAATTGATTTTTTTTAACTAAAAATTTTTTAGTTGAAGTACAGTTGATTTACAATATCTTTTTTGTTTCAAGTGTACATCACAGTGATTCACTTATATATATATGTATCTATTTGTATATATACATATTTATGTATATATACATATATATATTCTTTTTCAGATTCTTTTCCCTAATAGGTTATTACAAAATATTGAATACAGTTCCCTGTGCTCTAATTGATTTTTTAAAAGTGATCTTTGACTATACTCAAATATTTCTTAAGCTAATACTCAGTCCCCAAAAGAAAACAGCCTCACAGTAAAAAAACAAGTGTATGTCTCTTGGATTTTTGCCTTTGCTCCCTCTAACAAGCCAAGGAGCTGTCTTTGGCATATTTCCTAAGGAAAGGGTTCAGTTTCCCATCTGAGTTCCTAGTAAAGCATCTCAGTTTATTCTCCCCCTTGTAGTTTAGGTTAAAGGAAGAAAAGGGTGGCTGGCTACCCTGACATCCATGCTTTCCAGAGAGCAGGTTCTCTCCCTTCTATGAGAGACCCTCTCAGGCTTGCCCTCCCTCAGCTCTTTGGCTGTTTGATGTTTATGGGTAAACTTGCTGCATCTACATAAATCACCCCCTTTAAAAATATTCTCTCAGGATCCCAGCTCATTTCAGACCTCCCTGTGATTGTAGAGGAATATCACCTGCAGCTGACCTAATGGTCAGACATTTTAGACTGGGTGGCAGGACACTTGCTCACTGTGGGCACTAGATGGCGTCATGTGCAGTCACTGTTCCTCCTGGCACCCCAGCATCTTAGTTCAGCAGGTCACCTGCCATGGCTACTGGTTCCTCCTCCCCACTCTGCAGGGTAGCTCCCCATGAGAGGGGGCTGGGCTCCAAAAAGAAGACCAGAGGGCCTGGCTTTATAAACAACTCAAGTCCTTCATGAGCCAGTAGGTTTCTAAGTAATACATATTCACAAACTTTTTTCACTCGAGGACTAAACATAACCAGTGTAACATAACATCATATGTCGGGCCCCTCCCTGTATGGGGGTGATCTTGGGGTCTGACACTCTGTAGACCCATGCAGTAGTCAAGCCACGTACTAGGCTGTCCTTGAGCAAAGCCTATAAGCACAGAGAAAAGTACGTGTCCAGGCACCAGCTGTAACAACCACCACAATCTTGGTTGAGTGCTCACCATGTGCCAGGCTCTGACCCAATGTTTTGTAAATCACTATAAAAGCCTTTGAAGGGGGCTGTGAGGTGGGCGAGAGGGCCTTAGAGCTTGGTTGTGAGATCCCAATGGCCTGGACTTGAATCTCTTGCTGCTGAATGCCTACTCAATTACCATGCATAGTATGCATACATAAGAAGCACGACCCCATTTTACAGATGAGCAAACTGAAGCTCAGAGAAGTTAAGCAACTTGCCCAAGGTCACACAGCCAGCATGGGCTGAGCAGAGATTCATGCACAGTTCCTTGTAACTCCACTCTGCTAGACTGACCCCGCAATCTCCGTCATTCAGTCTACAGGCCAGTGAGCCTACAGCCTGCTCTAGGAAGCACTAGTTTTCCATGGCCCTGGCCAGCAATTCTACTCCAAATCTCTAGTTTCTACTTGTAGTTGTGATTACCTTGACTTTGTTTAAATTGAGAACACCTTTTCATTCTTACAAAAACAACGTGGTCCCAAGACCAGAACCATCAGCATCACCTGGGAACTTGTTAGGAATGCAAATTCTCAAGCCTCACCCCGATGAAAAGCTCTGGGGCTGGGGCCCTCCAGTGATGCTGATATAAGCTAAAGTTTGAGAACATTTGCTGTGAAACATGTCTCTCATAAAACCAAGCTGCTAGCTTAAGTCTAATTAATATTTATTGTACCTGTTCTTGGTGGTTCAAAGGGGAAGGCACTTAGCGGGGAAGGCACTTAGCGGGGAAGGCACTTATCAGAGAAGGGAAGGATATAAACAGACATGAAAAGTGATTTGCTCAGAAGCCACAAAATGGGTAGAGGAGGAGAGGGGAGTTGAGGAGGGGGTACTGGCCCAAATGATGCATCAGAACTGTAGCTTTTCTTTTTTTTTTTTTTTTGCTACACCACACAGCACGTGGGATCTCAGTTCCCTGACCAGGGATCAAACCCGTGCCCCCTGCATTGGAAGCACAGAGTCTTAACCACTGGACCACCAGGGAAGTCCCTGTATAGCTTTTAAAGCAGGCACACGGGGTTATAGTTGGATGGTTCTGGGGTGGACCCAGAAGCTGCACTGCAAAAAGCTGCATAGGTGGTTCTGCTCTGCTGTCAAGAATGGGAGCCCTGCCCTAGTGGAAAGAGCTTCGGGGGCTTCACAGCCTGGCTTCAATCAGGCTTCGGCGTCCAGGGGGAGTATAACGCTGTTTGTAACATGAAAGACAACACCCTCCCTTCTGAAGATGGACCCCCCCCCGCTTAGTGTTTCCCTCCCACATGCTGAGTGTCAGGGGTTTGCGGGTGTCTGCTGCCCCTCGTGTGCCCTCTGTGCCCTCTGCCCTCTAACCCCTGTCATCCCCAACACCAAACCGGTCCACACCTCTGTGCCGGCCCCCAGGTTCCTGTGTGAGTTCTCACCCAGCTGTCTGCTCTTCCACCCTGAGTGCTGGTTCTCAGCACTGTGCACATTGGAATCACCTGGAGAGCTTAAAAAACCAACATATACACATACATACGTATACACATGTACCTCTATACACACGCAATATGTGACTCTTGCAATGTACAGTATTTGAGACATACTAAAAATTATTTACCTGAAATTTTTAATTTAACTGGGTGCCCTGTATTTTAGGAGAGTCAGAAATAGTGATGGTGACTACTGGGCCTAGAGCCCTTGGACAGGGGACTGGTCAGTGAGATCTGCTGGGAGTCCAGGCTCAAGCCCACTTCCCGGGCCCTTTTGCTCTTTGTGCCCCCATCTCCAAAGGCAGGATGTGCTTAGCCAGCAGGGAGGTCTCACGGGCCTCCCCCCACCCCCAGCTCCAGGTTATTACAGACCCAGCTCTGATGAGTGGTTATGGGACCTGATGCCAAGTGAGCTGCTGGGGGGCTCTGTCGGGGCTCCTGCACGTGGCCTCAAGCACCCACAATCTCTTTCCGGGCGGTTCCCTCTTTACTCCCCTGGACCGAGGAGTGCCCAAGTGCAGCGAGATGCTATCTCTGACAAAACAAAGTCTGAGATTGGGATTGACGTATGTACACTAATATGTATAGAATAGACAACTAATAAAAAAATGGAGATAAAAATTAAATAATGGCTTAGCATTTCAGCTCTGAGAATAAAAAATATTTATAACAAGTTCTAATAAAATGTATTCATTTCTTTATTAAAAACCAAAGTCTGAATTGTGAAGGAGCAGTGCGTCAGGCACAGCAATCTGCGGTGAACTACGTACACATTTGTATTCATATTTTCCTCATTGCTCTGCAGTTTGGCTTTCAACTACTAAGAATTAAAATGCTGTTGTCGGGGCTACCCTGGTGGCACAGTGGTTGAGAGTCCATCTGCCGATGCAGGGGACACAGGTTCGTGCCCCGGTCCAGGAAGATCCCACATGCCGCAGAGCGGCTGGGCCTGTGAGCCATGGCCGCTGAGCCTGAGCATCCGGAGCCTGTGCTCCGCAACGGGAGAGGCCACAACAGTGAGAGGCCCGCTTACCGCAAAAAAAAAAAACAAAAAACAAAAAACAAAATCAAGGGAAGACCTGAAGTTTGGGTACCATTATGCCAACCTTGGAAATCATTTGACCAGGAAGATGGGATGAAGTAGGAAGACAGAAGTGCCCCAGAAAACCTGTCAAAAATAGAGAAAGGAGGGTGTCCCCTTAGAAAAAGGTAAGTCCAGACATAACTCCTGGGGAAAAGATGAATGAGACGCACACCCTAATTTGTGTCTACGACAGATGCTATCAAAACTGTAAAGTCACGAGGGCCCCTCAAAGCCTTGCTGTGACGTCCCCACCCAACGTTCTACGTTGGCTTTGTTTGACCAGCAGTATGACAGGAATATTTCAAAAGAACTTCTATGAAGAAATCAAGGCACAAACGTACCAAGAGTGATCGCTTCAAAGCCAGCAGACCTTCAGCGTTCGTGGCCTTGACTGTCCTGTTGGTCCCTGACGTGATCTGATTTGTGTTTTTGCTGAGCCGGGAGTTTCAGTGGTAGTTATGAGGGGCGGAGCTGTGGGAGCAAAACCTCTGCTTGTGGGTGAGCCCAGCACCCACCTCTGCTCCCAGCTTTGATACTTTTTGCCTATTGGTACAAAGCTACTCTGCCAGGGTAGGTTTTTTAAATTGCTAGGCGAGGTGGCCGATGTGAAAAGATCTGAGAACATGATAGTTGTTAGTTGGTAAGAAGATGTTTTGGGGGGCAGGGCACATCCAATACAAGGAAGACCCAGCTCTGTGATGTTGACAAGCCTCCTGCAGGGGTTCAGAGGGCAACTCATCCTGGAACTGTCTCATTCATCAAAGGCTCCCAGGAGCGCAGAAACCACACATCAGAAGAGAGACTGGAGAGGGACTTCCCTGGTGGTTCAGTGATTAGGACTCGGCACTTTCACTGCACAAGAGCCAAAAGGAGGAAGCATCCCACGTGTCTATTGACTGATAAGTGGATAAACAAAATGGGGTGTATTCGTACAAGGTGGTGTTATTCAGCCTTAAAAAGGAAGGAAATTTTTTTTTCATAAATTTATTTATTTATTTTTGGCCGCATTGGGTCTTCGTTGCTGCGCGCGGGCTTTCCCTAGTCGCCATGAGCAGGACAGGGGCCTACTCTTCATTGCGGTGTGCGGGCTTCTCATTGCGGTGACTTCTCTTGTTGTGGAGCACGGGCTCTAGGCACACAGGCGTCAGTAGTTGTGGCTTGTGGGCTCTAGAGCGCAAGCTCAGTCGTTGTGGCGCACGGGCTTATTTGCTCCGTGGCATGTGGGATCTTCCCGGACCAGGGCTCGAACCCGTGTCCCCTGCACTGGCAGGCAGATTCTTAACCACTGCGCCACCAGGGAAGCCCCCAGGAAGGAATTCTCACAAATGCTATGACATGGATGAGCCTTGAGGACATGATGCCCAGTGAAATAAGCCAGTCACAAAAAGACAAATACTGTGTGATTCCACTCATGTGAGGTCCCTAGAGCAGAGTCCAGCTGAGAAACAGGAAGTAGGACAGTGGCTGCCAGGGGCTGGGGGGAGGGGGAGTCAGTGCTGAAAAGAGAGGGGTTTCAGTTTGGGATGATGGTGAGGGATGGTGGTTCTGGAGAGGGGTGGTGGTGCTGATAGCTGCACAGCAGTGTGAATGGACTGAATGCCACAGAGCTGGACACTAAAGATGGTTAAAATGGTCCATTTTAGAGGGCGTATATTTTAACAGTTTAAGACAAGAGGTAATGGACTGAAAGTGAAGGTAGTCTGAAGTCACAACTGGGACAGGAAGCACGTGACTCCTGAGAGGGGAGTTTGGGCCAAAGCCTGATTATACTTGCTGAACGGGTGGCAACCCTGCCACAGGCGGCATCTGGAAGCTGGACCCCTGGCTGCCCTCCTTCCCCATCGCAGCCACGCCCTTTAGCAGATGACAGGTAAGTTCACATTCCTTGCTCCTCCTGTTTCCCTCGTGGCAGAGTGGAAAGGGCTTGGGCTGGACTGTCAGTCAATACTTGAGTGCTTGTCCTTTCCCCTCCCTGGGCCTCCACACCCCTCCCCGGCCTCCCTCAAGCCCAGGGGCTGGAGATGCACACAGTTCCCTGCGGCCAGACGGTCCCTGCTCTGCGGAGCTCAGCGTCTCTCTCGGTCCATTGTCGGCCTATTGTTTTCGCGGTTGTTTCCTGTTTTTGTCCTTCCTCTTCCCTCCTCTGCTCTGTCAACCACACAACCAACTTAGAGGTATGGGGCTGCCTCCCTGCCATGGGCCACGTGGGCCCAGACCATCCAGGAAGTTTCCTTCTAGTTTGCTAAGAGCTTTTATCATGAAAGATGTTGAATATCATCATTTTTTTTTTCTAGATCTATTAAGATGATCATAGTTTTTTTTCTTCTTAAATCTATTAACGTAAGTTTTTAGTTGGGGCTCCTTCAAAAATAGAGCCTGGAACAAGGACTTCAGTTCGGGTAGATTATTTGAGAGGTGATGCCAGGAAGCAGGGAGCGAAGGAGCCAAGAGACAAACAGGGATGGAGAAAAAGCCAATTAACGTTGCATAAGTGCTGTTGCAGCTGTAGGCAAAGGAAGTTCAAGTTTGTGGGGACCTCTGATAAGTCTACAGGATGCTGCGCAGAATTGCCTTCCCCAAAAGAAGGAGACTGGAGCACGTATCCACCAGCTCCTGTTTCATCTTAGGGATGAAAGTGTTTCATCTTAGAGAACTTAACTCTCCTGTGCTTCTGGGAAACACTAGCAGGCAGATAAGTGACTCCTAAAGCCATTGAAGAAGATCCTGAGGCAAAAAGCAAAAAGCAACATGGTATAAGATTGAGGTGAGACACTGGAGCATAACGTGAGTCTAAGCTCGCAGGAAATATGTGCTATAAATACAGTGGATGTCAGAGGAGGGCAGAAGTAATGTGACATAGAGCACCAAAGTTTACTATTACCAACAATAATAAGTGACCTATGTAGACTTCTCTTCTGTTGTTAGACCACCTTTGCATAGCTGAGATAAGCCCAACTTGGATATGATGTCTAGTATTTTTAATATACTGCTAGATTTGGTTTGTTTGTATTTTTCTTACTGTTGCATTTATATTCATGAGTGAGACTGGCTTCTAATTTTCCTTTTTCATCCTATTCTTGTCTCATTTTGGTATTAAGGTTACACTGGCCTCATAGAAAGAGTTAGAGTATGTTCCTGCGATTTCCATTCTCAGAGAGAGTTTTTATAAAATTAGAATTATCTCTATTTAAACTTCTGGAACACTGTCTAGACTTGGTATTTCCTTTGTGGGAAGATTTCAAATTATGGATTTAATTTTTTTTTAGTTTGTTTTTAATATTCTACATATGAATGAAATCATATGGTATTTTTCTTTTTCCATCTGACTTATTTCACTTAGCATAATGCCCTTAAGGTCCATCCATGTTGTCACAAATGGCAAGATTTCATCTTTTAAAAAAAATATTTATTTATTTATTTGGCTGCATCGGGTCTTAGTTGCATGCGTTGCAGCACGTGGGATCTTTCGTTGTGGCTCGCGGGCTCTTCTTTGTGGTGTGCGGGCTTCTCTGTAGCTATGGCATGGATTTAATTTCTTTAATAGTTGTAGAACCATTCAGACTTTTTATTTCTTCTTAAATCAAGTTAGGTAAGTTCTATTTTTTCTAAGATTTGGTCTACTTTGTTTCATATTTCTTGACATAAATGATTTATAGTCTTTTTAATTTTTTAATTTTTAACTTTATTGAAGTATAGTTGATTTATAATGTATTAATAAAATTTTCAATTATGGTAAAATACACATAACATAAAATTCACCATTTAACTGGTTTTAAATGTACGGTTTTAAATGTTTTAAAGTTGGTTGTGTTACATTTACACTGTTTTGCAACAAATCTCGAAAACATTTTATCTTGCAAAACTGAAACTCTATACCCATTAAACAAACAACTCACCATTTCCCCCTGCCCCCAGGCCCTGGCAACCACTGTTCTACTTTCTGTTTCTATGAATTTTTTTTTTTTTTTTTGCGGTACGCGGACATCTCACTGTTGTGGCCTCTCCCGTTGCGGAGCACAGGCTCCGGACGCGCAGGCTCAGCGGCCATGGCTCACGGGCCTAGCCGCTCTGCGGCATGTGGGATCTTCCCGGACCGGGGCACGAACCCATGTCCCCTGCATCGGCAGGCGGACTGTCAACCACTGCGCCACCAGGGAAGCCCTGTTTTCTATGAAGTTGTATAGTTTTCTTCTTTTTTGAATTATAAGATAACATTATTTTAATTTTTTAAATTGAAGTATAATGTACAATATTATGTAAGCTCCAGGTGTTCTACGTAGTGGTTTGGCATTTGCATACATTATGAAATAATCACCACGATAAGTCTGTTAATCATCTGTCCCCGTATGGAGTTATTACAATATTACTGGCCATATTCCTTATACTGTGTGTTATATCCCTGTGGCTCATTTTATAGCTGAAGTTTTGTACCTCTTAATTCCATTCACCTATTTTGTACCCCTCTCCACCCCTTTCTCTCTGGTAACCACCCATTTGTTCTCTGTATCTATGAGCCTGTTTTTTGTTTGGTTTTATTTGTTTTGTTTTTTATTTTATTTTTTAATTTTTTAATAGATCTTTATTGGAGTATAATTGCTTCACAATACCGTGTTAGTTTCTGTTGCACAATGAAGTGAATCAGCCATATGCATACACATGTCCCCATATCCCCTCACTCTTGAGCCTCCCTCCTATCCTCCCTATCCCACCCCTCCAGGTGGTCGCAGAGCACCGAGCTGATCTCCCTGTGCTATGCGGCTGCTTCCCACCAGCCAACTATTTTATATTCGGTAGTGTATATATGTCGATGCTACTCTCACTTCGCCCTAGCTTTGCCTTCCCACCCCATGTCATCAAGTCCATTCTCTATGTCTACCTCTTTATTCCTGCCCTGCAACTAGGTTCGTCAGTACCATTTTTTTAGATTCTATATATATGCATTACCATATGGTATTTGTTTTTCTCCTTCTGACTTACTTCACTCCGTATGACAGACTCTAGGTCCATCCACCTCACTACAAATAACTCAATTTCGTTTCTTTTTATGGCTGAGTAATATTCCATTGTATATATGTGCCACATCTTCTTCATCCATTCATCTGTTGATGGACTGGTTGGTTCCATGTTCTGGCTATTGTAAATAGTGCTGCAATGAACACTGTGGTGCATGTCTCTTTCTGAATTATGGTTTTCTCAGGGTATATACCCAGCAGTGGGATTGCTGGGTCATATGATAGTTCTATTTTAAGTTTTTTAAGGAACCTCCATACTGTTTTCCATGGTTGGTTGTATCAATTTACATTCCCACCAACAGTGTAGGAGGGTTCCCTTTTCACCTCACCCTTTCCAGTATTTATTGTTTCTAGCTTTTTTGATAATGGCCATTCATTGGCCATTGGTCATTCATTGGTCATTCAATGACCAGCGTGAGGTGATACCTCATTGTAGTTTTGATTTGCATTTCTCTAATAATTAGTAATGTTGAGCATCTTTTCATGTGCCTCTTGGCCATCTGTATGTCTTCCTTAGTGAAATGTCTATTTAGGTCTTCTGCCCATTTTTATTTTTTTTGTGGTACGTGGGCCTCTCACTGTTGTGGCCTCTCCCGTTGCGGAGCACAGGCTCCGGACGCACAGGCTCAGTGACCATGGCTCACGGGCCTAGCCGCTCCGCGGCATGCAGGATCTTCCCGGACCGGGGCACGAACCCATGTCCCCTGCATTGGCAGGCAGACTCTCAACCACTGTGCCACCAGGGAAGCCCTTCTTTTTAACTGGATTGTTTGTGTTTTTGATATTGAGCTCCATGAGCTGTTTGTATATTTTGGAGATTAATCCTTTGTCTGTTGTTTCATTTGCAAATATTTTCTCCCATTCTGAGAGTTGTCTTTTTGTCTTGTTTATGGTTTCCTTTGCTTTTTGCTTAAAAGCAAAAGTTTTTAAGTTTAATTAAGTCCCATTTGTTTATTTTTGTTTTTATTTCTGTTCCTCTAGGAGGTGGGTCAAAAAAGATCTTGTTGTGGTTTATGTCAAGGAGTGTTTTTCCTATGTTTTCCTCTAAAAGTTTTATAGTGTCTGGTCTTACATTTAAGTCTTTAATCCATTTGGAGCTTATTTTTGTGTAGGGTGTTAAGTAGTGTTCTAATTTCATTCTTTTACATGTAGCTGTCCAGTTTTCCCAGCACCACTTATTGAAGAGGCTGTCTTTTCTCCATTGTATGTTCTTGCCTCCTTTGTCATAAATTAGATGCCCATATGTGCGTGGGTTTATCTCTGGGCATTCTATCCTGTACCATTGATCTATATTTCTGTTTTTGTGCCAGTACCATACTGTCTTGATTACTGTAGCTTTGTGGTATAGTTTGAAGTCAGGGAGCCTGATTCCTCCAACTCCGTTTTTCTTTCTCAAGATTGTTTTGGCTATTTGGGGTCTTTTGTGTTTCCATACAAATTTTAAGATTTTTTTTTGTTCTAATTCTGTGAAGAATGCCATTGGTAGTTTGATAGGGATTGCATTGAATCTGTAGATTGCTTTCAGTAGTATAGTCATTTTCAGAATATTGATTCTTCCAATCCAAGAACATGGTATATCTCTCCATCTGTTGATATCATCTTCAATTTCTTTCATCAGTGTTTTATAGTTTTCTGAGTACAAGTCTTTCGCCTCCTTAGGCAGGTTTATTCCTAGGTATTTTATTCTTTTTGTTGCAATGGTAAATGGGAGTGTTTCCTTAATTTCTCTTTCTGATATTTCGTTGTTGGTGTATAGGAATTCCAGAGATTTCTGTGCATTAATTTTGTATCCTGCAACCTTACCAAACTCATTGACTAGTTCTAGTAGTTTTCTGGCAGCATCTTTAGGATTTTCTATGTATAGTATCATGTCATCTGCAAAGAGTGACAGTTTTACTTCTTCTTTTCCAATTTGGATTCCTTTTATTTCTTTTCTTCTCTGATTGCTGTGGCTAGGACTTCCAAAACTATGTTGAGTAAGAGTTGCAAGTGTGGACGTCCTTGTCTTGTTCCTGATCCTAGTGGAAATGCTTTCAGTTTTTCACCATTGAGTATGATGCTTGCTGTGGGTTTGTCATATATGGCCTTTATTGTGTTGATGTAATTTTTGTTTTTTATTTGCCATGCCATGCAGCTTGCAGGATCTTAGTTCCCTGACCAGGGACTGAACCCACACCCTCGGCAGTGAAAGCTCAGAACCCTAACCACTGGACTGCCAGGGAATTCCCATTTGGTTTTTTTTTAGATTCCACATATAAGTGAGATCATACAGTATTTGTCTTTCTCTGTCTGACTCACTTCATTTAGCATAATACCCTCTAGATCCATCCATGTTGTCGCTAATGGCAAGATTTCATTTTTTATGGCTGAATAATACTCCATTGTGTTGATATACCAACCACATCTTTATCCATGCATCTATCAGTGAACACCACCAACAGTACACAAGAGTTCCCTTTTCTCTACATCCTTGCCAATGCTTTTTATTTGTTGTCATTTTGATGACAGCCATTCTGACAGGTGTGAAGTGATATCTCATTGTGTTTTTGATTTGCATTTCCCTGATGATTAGTGATGTTGAGCATCTTTTCATGTCTGTTGGCCATCTGTATATCTTCTTTGGAAAAATGTCTCTTCAGGTTCTCTGCCCATTTTTAAAAATTTTTATTTATGTATTTGGCTGTGCCAGGTCATAGTTGTGGCATGCAGGATCTTTAGTTGCGGCATGTGGGATCTAGTTCCCTGATCAGGGATTGAACCTGGGCCCCCTGCATTGGGAGCGTGGAGTCTCAACCACTGGACCACCAGGAAAGTCCCCTCTGCCCATTTTTTTTTTTTTTTTTTTTTTTTTTTTTTTTTTTTGCGGTATGCGGGCCTCTCACTGTTGTGGCCTCCCCCGTTGCGGAGCACAGGCTCCGGACACGCAGGCTCCGGACGCGCAGGCTCAGCGGCCATGGCTCACGGGCCCAGCCGCTCCGCGGCATATGGGATCCTCCCAGACCGGGGCACGAACCCGTATCCCCTGCATCGGCAGGCGGACTCTCAACCACTTGCGCCACCAGGGAGGCCCTGCCCATTTTTTAATAGGGTTTTTTTTTTAATGTTGAGTTGTATGATTCTTTGTATATTTTGGCTATTAACCCCTAATTGGATATAACATCTGCAAATATCTCCCATTTAGCAGGCTGCCTTTTTGTTTTGTTGATAGTTTCCTTCATTGTGCAAAAGCTTTTTAGTTTGATGTATTTGTTTATTTTGCTTCCCTTGCCTGAGGAGACATATCCATAAATTATTGCTAAGACCAATGCCAAAGAGCATGCCGCCTATGTTTTCTTCTAGGAATTTTATGGTTTTGTTTACTGGGATTTTAAAAATTATTATTACTGGTTCAGTTACATTACTGGTAATAAGTCTGTTCATATTTTCTATTTCTTCCTGATTCAGTCTTGGGAGATTGAATGTTTCTAGGAATTTATCCATTTCTTCTAGGTTGTCCATTGTATTAGTTTATAATTGTTCACAGTAATCTTTTATGACCCTTTTTATGTCTGTGGTGTTTTTGTAACTTCTCTTGGTTCTGATGAGTTTGGCTAAAGGTTTATCAATTTTGTTTATCTTTTTGAAGAATCAGCTCTTAGTTTCACTGATCTTTCCTATTGTTTTTTGTTTGTTTGCTTTTAGTCTCTATTTCATTTATTTCTACTCTGATCTTTACTATTTCTTACCTTCTACTAACTTTGGGTTTTGTTCTTCTTTTTCTAGTTCCTTTAGGTGTAAGGTTAGATTGTTTATTTGTATAGTCTTCTTTTTAATCTTGTAGTTATGTAGTTATTTTTATTCCTAATAATGTTTATTTGTGCTTTCCTTTGTTTATAAGTAAATTTCAGCAGAGATTTGCCTGCTCTACTGTTTTTTTCAAGGAACTAACTTTTGGTTTTGTTGATCCTGTCTACCATATCTTTGTTTTCTATTTTATTGATTTCTCTTCTTTATTATTCTCTTCTGAGTTTACTTTTGGGTTTACTTTGTTGTTCTTTTTATAACTTCTTGACTTCTTACTTAAATTGGATACTTATTTCATACGCTTTTTTAATACAAGCATTCAAGACTATAAATTTCCCTTTAAGTACCACTTTTGATGCATCCAACAAATTGTAATCTATGATATTTTCATTATCACCCAAATCTAAGAATTTTAAAATGTGTCATTTATGATTTTTTCTTTGACCCATGGTTGAGTATGTTTTTAAATTACCAAATATATAGGGGTCTTAAAACTTATCTTTTTGATGAATTTGTATTCTCTATAGGTGCAGATCAAGCTTTTACATTGTATGTTTCAGCTCTTCCATTCATTTACTGATTTTTTTGTCTGCTTCATTATTCATAATTGAGAGACGTTGTATTAAAATTTCTTGCTATGATGATGGTTTTATCTCTTTGTAGTTTCTTCAAACTAAGTGCTTATAAGTTTAGAACTATTATAATTTCCTGATGAATTGACCCTTTAATGTAGGTATTCACTCTATCCCTAATAAATATCAATGTTTTTGTCTTAAAAGTCCTCTTTGTCTGATATGAATAGACCTTTCCTGGCTTTCTTTTGGTTAGCTTTTGCCTGGTATATCTTTTTCCATTCTTTGACTTTCAACCATTCCATACTCTTAATCATTACATGTGTCTTGTAAACAATGTGGAACTGGGTTTTCTGTTTAAATATTTTAAAAATTGAATCTGAGATGAGAATTTAGGAATGACTGAGTACATGACTTCCACTAAACCCTGCTAAGAACTGAGTTTAAAAGCCTGCATTTTCAACAACAGTCCATAGTCGGTAAGAACTCTAACCCAGCAGGTTGCCTTCAAGGTAGTGTGTTTGAGCTTTTTTTTTTTTTTTTTTTGGTAGACTTTTTTTTTCTAAGAGCAGTTTTAGGTTCACAGCAAAACTTAGGGGAAGGTAGAGATTTCCCACAAACCTCCTGTCCCCACGCACGCACAGCCTCCCCCATTACCAACACCCCCCCGCCAGAGTGGGACATTTGTTATGACTGATGAACCTGCATGGACACACCATTATTGCCCACAGTCCATAGTTTACATTAGGGTTCACTCTTGGTGTTGTACATTCTATGGGTTTGGACAAATGTATAATGACACACGTGCACCACTGTAGCATCATACAGAGTAGCTTCCCTGTCCTAAAAATCCTCTGTGCTCTGCCGATTCATCCCTCCCTCACTTGAATCCCTGGCAACCACTGATCATCCAACCAACTACTCGTCATTCCTAAATTCTCCCCTCAGTTCTATCACCTAATTCACCTGAGCCCCAATTTCCTCAGATGCACAATCAAAATTTGTAGATTTGGTGTGATAATTAAATGAGATAATGTATTAAAACCTTAACTTAGTCCCTAGAAAAGAATAGGCGTCAATTAAATGCTAGTTTCCTTTTCCTTCCTCCTTCTCTTAGTAATCTGAAATCACGTTTGGCTGAGAAAAGAAGAGAAGAAAGTGCCCAGGGACAGTGTGTATCACCAGAAATCTAAGAGCAGGGGAGGGTAGGGGGCAGAGGAAGGAGGTAAACATCCAGCTATTGCCTCCCAAACCCTATTTCCAACTTGGAAAATCCCTACCCAGAGGGGACTCCCACAGTGTGTCCTGTGGGATTTGGGGCTCCCCAGATGTGAGGCTTGTAGGCAGCGCTGTCCTCTGTGTACACACAGCGCACGGGAATCCCGTGTGCACACACATCACTCACACACACGTGTGCCCCCGGCGCTCCCCCCATCTGCCTGGCTTATCAGCTGCTTCCCAGCTTCCTCTGCCTGGCTTCTTATAGACCTGGGACCCTGGGAGCCGGCCTTCCACGTGGCCTCCCCAAGACCACTCAGATAACGAGAGGAAATGTGGTCATCAGCTCACAGAAGGCTGGGGGTTCCGGCTGCGGCTCCAGGCCACCACTCCCTGACCTGCGCCCTCCATCTCTCTCCAGGCGGTTCTCGGCTGTTCCCTGTGAGCCCTTGGACGCCACTCGAGATGTCCCCTTTTGGTGGCTGGGGACTGCTCTCGGCCTTTCTTGCCCTGCTCTGCTGCACAGGTGAGCCTGGGGTTCCTGACTGGGTGCGTGCCAGCCAGGACCCCCTCCCCTTCAGGCAGGGAAGGGGGTCCTGGTCCTGAAGTCGCTGAGGCTTTGAACACAGAGGCTGTCCACCATGGGTACAGGATGCTGTGCCAGCCTGGCTTCCCCATGACTCTGGGCAGCGGGTAGGGGTCCTGGCCTTTTGGGAACCAGACCCCATAACTTCATGGTGTGTGGATGTGGCAAGCTGTGGACACTAAATGGGGAGGTGACAGGAGGCTGGAGTTCAAGGGCAGGTGAGGGCATGCCCCAGCTAGTCTTCAGAGGTGGCCCAGGGGTCAGCAGAGGGCAGCAGAGGGCATCGCCTTGTGGCGACCATGAAAGCGAAAACGAAGCCCCTTCCAGGAGGTCCAGGGGACCGAGAAGGAGAACGCCTCCGTGTGCTGAGCGCTCTGTTTTGGACAACCTGCCAGGTGCTTTCACACGGTGCTTTCCTGCTTTTCCCTGCAGGAAAGGGATTACTAGCCCATTTGACAGATGGAGAAACTGGGGCTCAGAGAGAGAAAGCACTTTGCCCAAGGCAACACAGCTGGTACCTGGCAAACTCAGGTTTCAAATCCAGCTCTCTCTCCCTGCAAAACCCCTCTTTTGCCCCTTCATTATATGCCACTAGCTGAGGGCTAAGTGGGGGTGCATGGATGTGGCAGGAGCCCGGGACACAGGACGGGCCCAGCTGGCTGGGATCAAGGACCTTCTGGTCATCACCGAGTGGGAGGTGAGTGCCGAAGGCCTGAAATGCTTCGTGCCTGAAACACTTCTTGGCTCTGCACCACACACAGGGTATTGTGCTGAGCACAAAGGGAAATATGCGAAATCTGGGCCTTGCCTTCTAGAAGCTCCAAAATGTCCAAGGGAGAGTCAGCATGAATATGAGTCATTCGCAAGGTGGTCCCATTACCTTCCTGACCTCACCTCCCCCTCCTCCTTCCTCCTCGCTGAGCTCCAGCCATCTGGTCTCCTCCCCACCCAGGGTCTCTGCACTGGCGGTTCCCTCCCCCCGCAGATACCTGCCTGCCGGGCTCCCCACCCCCGACCTCCTTCATTCTTTGCTCAAATGTCGGTGTTTCCGTGAGGCCTGTGCTGACTACACTATTTAACACGGCAACCCCACCCCACTCCCTATTTCCTTTCCTAGGCATTTACCACCAACTGACAAGCTGGCTAGTTCACTTGTTTATTATTGTCTGTCTCCTTCACCGCACTGTGAGCGCCGCAAGGGCAGGGTTTGGTCTGCTTTGGTCCCAGCTGGATCCCCAGAGCCTAGAACAGTGCCTGGCACACAGCCGGTGTTCCAAAAGGATTTGCAGAAGAGAGGAAAGGAGGGAGGGAAGAGTTGAACCCATGGCCATGGGGGCTCAGAGGACACAGTCCACCTCCATTTCAGAGAGGCCTTCGTGGAGGAGGGGACATTTGGGCTGGGCCTCGTAGGTCGAATAAGATCCCTCTCCATGGAGACAGAAGACGTGCATGAGAAAGACTAATCTGGAGGCAACGAGCTGGAGGAACAGCAACCAGAGGCAGGGAGACAGCTGCAGGGGGGTCACAGTCTCTTTGGTCTAGACCCAAGGTGATAAGGTCTGAATAAGGGGAGAGGACAGAGGGGACCTCTACCCCTTAGCAGACTGCCCGCCGTGGGCAGCTCCACTGGGCAGGGCGGCAGGGACTTCTGCTGCCTAGTGTTTCTGGTCTTCCAGGGTCTGGCGAGGAGGCGTTCGAGGTACGCATGTGGCCAGAGCAGCTGATGGTGGAGTCCGGGGAGTCTCAGGTGATTAACTGTAGTACCACCTGTACGCAGCCCAACGCCGGTGGTCTGGAGACCACCCTACACAAGACTCTCCTGGAGGAACAGGCTCAGTGGAAGCTGTATGAGGTCTTCAACATCTCCCAGGACACAGATGTCATTTGCCATTTCACCTGCTCCGGGAAGCAGGAGTCCAAGAGTCTGAACATCAGTGTGTTCTGTGAGTGCAGCACCGCGGGGCCCTGCTCCCCTAGGCCAGAGCCTGTGTCTACTGAACGCACGCAGAGCTGCTCTGTTACTGCTGCTGGGCGCTCTTGTTATGGCCCCCACTTCCCTGGGCTCCTGGACCCAGTCCATGGGCTCAGAATCTTCTCACACCCTCCCCTGGCCTCCTTGAGCCTGTTGGCAACCCTGGTTTTGAGGTTTGCTCAGAGGAAGACAATCCAAGCAAGGTTTAGACAAATCTAAAAGTTGTTCCCCATGCCGTGCTGCGGTCTCCTCCTCGCGTGGTAGCACCCCATCACCAGAACATCCCGCACCCCATGACAAGGAGTGGAGGCCCCATCGGGAGGGCTGGTACACTCTGCAGTAGCCCACTGGCCTCCCGGAGAGAAGGCTGAGGCGTGGTTTTATCTCCCCCTGAGGGCCCTTGACAAATGTGTGGTCATCACACACATACCTGCCCAGAGGCCATGGAGACCTTGGATAGACTGGGATTCTCTCAACAGCTCAGCACCAAGGGTATCGCTCGAAACTGTCATCAGTGGATCAGATGAATAGAAAGCTGTCCTAAATCTAACATATTATCCTGGGGTAATGGGGGCAAGGCATTCTAGTTCAAAAAGGAGCCCAGGGTACCACCGAGTTTAATAGCTAAGGCCTAGAGGTAGCTCAGAACCCGATCCTGAAGAACCAAGGCAGGTCTGACTCCAGCCTCCACCTCTGAAGTGAAGAATCTCACAACTCATGGTCCAGTTCCAATGAGTACTCCCTTCTAAGTCTCTCTCAACATAATTATCCAACCATTTAATTTTTGAAATTTGTATTTAATTTTTGGAGAGGAAGGAGACAGATCCAGAACTTTTATATCTTTCTAGTTGACTGTACAGATTCTGGACCTTTTCTTTGTAGACACCAGGCTACCTCCATTCTTGTCCATTCCAGAAATCATGTCCATAAAACAACCACCCAGTACATCCTTCACCCTGAACTGCTTCCTCCTTCCTCTTTTTACACTGTAGAGCAGCCAGGCCCCAGCCCACTTCCTGAGAACACTGTGGTGACGGGGATGGTCCTGGCTGGGTGGAGCCTGCTGGAACTGCACCCCCATCCTGACCAGACCTCGCTTCCTTCTTTCCCTCAGACCCTCCAAAGCAAGTGCTGCTGAAGTTATGGCCCACTTTAGTGGCTGTAGGGAGATCGTTCACCATCCAGTGCAGGGTGCCCTCTGTGGCACCCCTCGAAGGTCTCACTGTCACCCTGCTCCATGGCAGTGAGATCGTATACAGCCAGACCTTTGTGGGGACAACACATTCCCCCCAAGAGGCCATGGTCACCCACAACACCACGGCTCACAGGGAAGACGACCGCCACAACTTCTCCTGCCGGGCCGAGATGGACCTGCGCTCTCGCGGCGGGGACCTCGTTCACAGCGTCTCAGATCCCCAGGCGCTCGACGTCTATGGTGAGGGGGAGCCCCCGGAGGAGGGGGGAAGGAGAGGGCGTTCACTCTCAGCCCCTCATGGGAGGGAAACGCCTTTGCCCCACTCTCAGCCAGCTCAGGGGGCAGCACCCAGGAACTTGATCCCAAGAGTTCCCTGGAGCTCTCTCCAAGTTGCCAGCTTGGACCCCAGCTAGCTGCTTGGCCATTAACAAGCTGGGTGACCTTAGCCAAGTCCAGCTCCTCTCTCTGGCCTTGGCCCCTATCTGCAATAAGTGTAGCCTGACTGACCCTTAAGATCCCCTGGAGCCCTGCTGTTCTGTGACTCTAGATGACCTAGATGTTCTCTGTCTTCTGAGAGTTTGGTAGAAGCTCCCTCAGCTCTGCCCAAGGAGGGGCTCGGCCTGGACCATGCCATTGTCCAGGCTGTGGTGTCCAGCAACCACGTGCTGGTGGCAGGGGGACATCTGCCCTCACGGTCTCACAGAGGCCCAGCTGGTGGCCTGGACCCTGGCCCACCTTTCCTCTAGTTGATATACCAGTTGCCCCTCACCTCTGCAACACAGGTGACTGCAGAATGACGAGGGTGGGTGGTGATGGAGGGATCTCTACTCCCCCTTTGGCCCTGGCCCCTGGGACCAGAGGACTTCTAAGACCACTGCCCTCTCCCTCCCCAGAGGCTGCACAAGACACCCAGATGGCGGTCATCATCACGGCCGGGTCAGTGCTGCTCTTCTTGTTTGTGACGTCCGTCCTGCTGTGCTTTGTCTTTGGGCAGCAGTGGCACCAGAGGCGGACAGGTACCTACAGGGTTCAAGCTGCTTGGAGGAGGCTGAGGTGGGCCTACCGGGCATAGCCTACGTGAGCGGCGTGGCCGCCAGCATGGCGGCCGCTGGGACTCAGCATGGCTCCTTAGGGCTGTGGTTCAGCCCTGGCTGAAGGACCATGACAAGCAGCAGAGGACTTCAGGGACCCTTCCTTTTCTGGTCTGAATACAAACACCTGGACTTAACCCTGAGCCTCAGTGTCTCCTCCTGGGAATGGTCAGGAAGGGAGCCACCAGGCCCGGTTGGACTTCGGTCTCCAAATGTCCCCTCAGCCTCCCTCCAGTCTCTCCTTCACGGGGGGCCTTCCAGAGCCCCGGGGAGCCCAGGCCCTGGGGCACCCCCATGCTGACCAGCCCAGGCACCAGACGCCCACCCTCATCGGACACTGAGTGACTCATTCCTACTGAGAGTGGGTGGGGAGATGCACCATGGCCCAGAGGGGCAGAGAGACACTCTGTTCCCACGTGGCCCACTCTGTTCCCACCGCAGGCCCCCGTGTCAGAGCAGGGCATGGCTCTGACCTTTCCTTTCTGTCAACAGAGCCAGCTTCCAGGGGTAGGCATGGGGGCCCCAAGGGCTCAGTTTTAGGATCTCCTCAGCCAGGCCTCCCCCATCACTCTGGGCCTTCAGAGAGCCGCGGACAACAAAAGCAGTCCTCGCCTCTTACCTCCTGCTCGGTTATTGGGCCAACGCGAGACGCCGCAGCGCTGGCCATCGCCGGGGTGGTGGGTGGGGGAGTGGAGGTCGAGGGAGGGCTCTGGTTCCCAGGCCTCTGCCAGCCCAGGCAGCAATCACTGGGACAGGGTTGGGCTTTCATGTGGCCGCCAGGGCCTGGACACTGCTCTAAGGGGCTCTCACCCTGAAGCAGAGATCAGGCTGGTTCAAGGTCTCCGTGGGGTAGAGAGGGGACTGACTGACCTCGGGGAGAGGGCCTAGTTGGGGCTGAGGGGGTAAGAAGGGCTGCCAGGCGTAGGTGCCGGGTTGGAAAAGCACTAGCGGGGCACACGGGGGCTCCAGGGCTATTTCCAGCCCTGCGATGAAGCTGGCGTGGGTCCTGGGGCTGACGTCTGTCCTCACGGTAGGCTCTCGGCATCATAGTAGTCTGGGGGGGGACAGCACGCTCATCGTGACTCCCTCCTGCCTCCGTGGAGCCCAAGGAGGAAACCAGAAGGGGACAGGCCAGTTGTCTGGGGCCATGACAGTAGGGGCCCCCAGCCCCACAGGGCGCATGGCCTTCCTGGCCTGCTGATCCACCGCCAGGCCTGGGCCCCTCTGCCCACCCACCTGGTCCCTACCTGAAGCTGGGGGTACATCCACACCCACAGTCCCTGTGGCGCTGGGGGGTGGGGGCGGGGGCACGGCTCTCCTGGGACTGGGAGAGAAAAGAAAGAGCCCTGTCAGAGGCCCCAGGCTAGCCTCTGGAATTTCACCCTCAAGTTTCCCTACTCCAGCCTGGCCCCTGGCCAGCTCTTCCAGCCCAGCCCCAGAGCAGGGCCCGGGCAGCACCCAGCCCCCTGGCCTCACTTACGCCCCCCTTTTCCCAGAGGTAGAAGGGTGGTGCTGAACCCTGGCCAAGTGCTGCAAGCAGGGCTGAGGTAGGGGAGGGGAGAGGAGAGGGGCCGGCCAGGGGAGCAGGGGGCCCAGAGCAGGCATCAGGCAGGGCAGGTAGTGGTGGTGGAACACCAAAGGCCCCTCCTCCTGGGCTTCGGTCTCCTCCTCCTCTTCATACGCTGCCTCCTGTTGGCCCTCCAGGTAGACCTGGGGATTGTGCAAGAGGGGAGGGGAGATGATACAGGATCAAGCTCTCCCTGCCGCCACCCCTCCATTCCTCTAAATTATTTCTCCAGATACTCAGCACAAAATAGCTACTGTTTATTGGGCGTTTACTACACACAAGCAAGGCTCTTTGGAGACATTTATTCCTTATTTTGCGGATGGGAAAAACTGAGGCTCAGAGGTTAAGTAACTTTTCTAAGGTCACCCAGCTAATAAGGCCAAGCAGGGACTGGAGGAATCCAGGTATGACTCCAGAGCTGGGGCCAGGAGTCCAGCAAGCTGCCCTTGGCCTCACCCTGTTATGGACACAGGGTTCTTGGACTCTTTAATCAATAGAAATTGATATGAAGCCAGCCAAGGAATTCAGGCTGGGAATTCACTGGGACTCATGCTGCACGAGGGAGCGAGAACAAGAAACAGGTGGCCCTGCTCGCTCCCCAAGGAGAGTGGGCTGGTTCCTTAAATGGGGAGAGGGGAGGGACTGATTGGTGGGTTGAGCTGGAGGGGAGGCTTAGGTGGTCTGCCCACCCTCTTGGTGGTGCTGTGTGCAGGAATCATGCTCAGTACCCTACTTTTGCCCCTCAGAAATGGCAGCTGATTTGTGGCCTTTTTGTATCTTATTGTTCATAATTGCCCCACCTGCGCATGCGTGCCATTATTTTTAGTCTCATTTCCTTTGTATTCTGTGGCTCGAAGAGACAGTTTGTCCAGGTGCAGGCACTGCAGCACCGCAGCAAAGGGTCCCAGGTCCCAGCCTGTCTCAAGCCCCAGTCCCTGGACCCACTTGTGCCCCACTTGTTGAGGTTGGGCGCTCCTCCCAAGGACCCCCTGAGGGCCTGGGGGTGAAGGGGTGGCAGCAGCTCCTCAGGGTCTCCCTCTGCCTCGACTCCTCTGACCGGCCCCTCCGTGAATCTCTGTCCGCTCCCTCCAAGCGGACAGGCATCCTCTCACCACCGGCGGTCACCCCTCCAGACCTCTCCGGCTGCCCACTGCTGGCTGAATAGGGCTCAGCCTTAGAGCTCCTCCCCTCCCGTGCTCCCATCACCTCCCCCCTCCACCCCCCTCCACGTATACACGGGGTTTCCTCCATTCTGTCTCCTGATTCTGCTCCTGCCCGGACACCCCTCACCTCCTCCAAGCATCAGAATCCTCCCTGGCTTTCAAGGGCTGGTTCTAAGGCAACATGCTCCTCCAAGGAGACGATCCTCATGCCCCAACCAGGTGGCCCTCACACTTTGTGCCAGTCACAGCCAAAGTGGCCTTGTATTCATAGTCATTCATTTATTCATGCACTTGTTCAACAAATAGCAGTTGAACCCCTAATAAGTATCAGGCACACTGCAGGCCCAGGGTACAATGGTGCCTGCCCTCCTGGGTCTGCAGTCCAATGGGGGATTCACTGCAGGGGAACCTTGAAAACAAGACCTGAGTGGTCTGGATTTTGGGACCCGCTACCTCCACACCATGGAGGCTGACACGCGGGCCTGGCACATAACAGATGCCGAACAGACCTAGCCAGATAGATGAGGGCTGGCTTCTGGCTCCTCTGTTGCCTGATCCTTTTTCTCAAGGTGGGGGGAACCCTAAATGGATGCCCACCTCTGGCCCTGTAGGTGGGCAGCCCTGGTAGCCCACCCCCACTCCCCCACCTCCAGCCCACGCACCTGCGGGCCGGACCAGGCAAGCCCCTGGTTGAGCGCCGCTGCCACCTGGCCACTCAGAAGCAGCTGGTGCATCTGTGCGTTCTGCAGCATCATCAGTTCCAGCAGGTCTAGGGGACGGGAGTTCAGCAGGCCCGCGCCAGAACTACCCCCGCCCTTGCCCCGACCCCAGGGCCTTTTCCCCAACTCCAGCTCTGGGGGGAGGGCCGGGGAAGGAGGGGTGCTGCAAGGACGCCCAGAGAATGTGCCGGGCAGAGTGGGGTACGAAGTGGGGAGATCCCGGAGTCTCACCTTCCTTCACGCGGCCCGGCTGTGGGGACGGAGGTGGGATGGTCCACAGGAGGGGCTGCAGAATGGTCACCCAGGGCTGGGGGGAGGGGGAGACTCAGGCTAGGTGGGGAAGGGATGGGGACCCCCCTCGCTCCCCACGCCTTTGAGTCGCTTCCCTAACCTCGCAGGAGCTTCTCCCCTCCGCGCCCCCATGGCCTCCCTGTCAAGTCTCTTCCTCTGGCTGGGGTCGCTCTCCTCACCCACCCCCCACTCCTCCAGGGTTCGGACCCTCCAGGGGCAGCTCCCCAAGTCAGCCCACCCCTCCACCCCGACCCCAAGGCCTTCCAGGTAAAGGCAGGCTCTGGTCCCCAACTCAGCCTTCACCGTCGGGGCTGCAGTCTGTGCTGGGGGATGACCCCAGCTCCCTCCAGTCCCTGAGGCCATGGCCAGCTGCTGCGGATCAGGGTTACCTTGACGACGTTGGGCGACGCCAAAGTCTCCTCCTACGCATGCGCAGGTCCCGCCAGCGTTCCGGTGCCTGGGGCGTTCGCCCTTTGTTGCCGCCTCCTGCTCTTCTCTCTCCACCTCTAGGGACGAGGGGTCCCGAGGACCCTCACCCCCACCCCCGGAGGCCCAACTCTCTCCCAGATGTCCACATCCAAACCCCCGCGCCGTGGCTGCCTGGGCGCCGTGGCTGCCTGGGCATCGCGGCTCATCCCTCGCTGTACCTCGCACCCTTGGGCATCCCCGGCACGGAGCCTGGGGGGGGGCCGAGTTTGTTGAGTGAATGCGTGAGTGGCTGGGGAGGCCCGCCCCAACTCGGACACTTGTTTTTTGGAGCCCAGTGCCCAACTAACTAGGATGATGAGTTAGGAGTAGAGAATTCTGTTGGAGCAGGCTTGGGGGCAAGGGGCAGGTGAATGAGGAGGGCAAGGGATGTGCTCCCTGTCACTCTGAATCAGAGGGCCGTCCTGCGGGCCAAGAGTGGTTTCTGGAGGCCACCAAGGAAGGAAACACCAACCAAGTTCACGGAAAAGGCTGGCCCCTGTTTGCTCCCTGGTTCCTGGTCAAGGGGAGCCACTGCTCCAAAGAGGTGGCAAAGTCTGGGGAGTTTGACATCAGTGACCCCATTATTGTCCTTCATCCCGGAAAAATTACCAAAGCTTGCGTTCTTTCAACAGGAAGTTATCGAGGTCCTCTTTGCTTAAGAACAGGTGAAGGGAGAGATCTATTTCGGCAGCTGTGACCATCCTAAGATAGGCCCTGAGCAGCCGTCGAAGAAAATCCAGACAGGAAGCTGGGATTAGCACCCCAGAGTTGCCTTCCCCCACCCTCCCCTCCTGTGCAGCTCCCCTCCCCAGAAGTCCTGGTGTCTAGAGCCAGAAAGACCATTCCCACCTCTTCCTCTGTACCTTTGTCCCTGTCTCCAGGAGATGGGGACTGTGGGCAGTGCATTAGCTGTCCCCGTGGGTCTTACGGCCTTGACAGCCATCATCAAGCTGAGATCGGGCACTGTGGTCACAGGCACGCAGTGCGTGGGAAGGACACAGAGGCGCGTCTTCCCATCTCCACCTTCATTCCAGGGAGAAAGATGAAACCAACCCTTGTGCTCACCATCAGCACACTTTGACCCAGGAGGTGCCTGTGTGTGCGAGGTGCCCTTCTGAGCACTGTAGACACAATAGTGTATCCTCGCTGGTTCCAGCGTTGTTGGGACGTGAAAAATTCCCCTGAAAGGAGAGCAAAGGTACAAGACTGTGCCAAGTGCCTTCTGAATGAACCATACAAGAAGGGATCATGGAAAAGAGAAGACTCAGCCACTGAAGGGTGGAGTTCTGAAGGAGGTAGAGATCCTTGGGATGGGGCCAAGCAGTGTGAGAGGGAGAGGTCAGCCCAGGCTGCGAACACAGCCAGAGCAAAGGTGCAGATGCGGGAATGGACAGGGCCTGTAAAGATCCAGTGGCTCAAACTGCCTGGCTAGAGTAGGGGATCTGGGCAGAGGGAAGTTCCAGGCAGACACAGGACAGACTCAAAGGCCAAGTTATAGAAGTGAGGCTTTGCCATGTGGGTAATGGGAAGCTCTTGGTGGGTTTTGAGCAGGAGAGAAATAAGGGGACGATGTGTGCACAGCCACATTTTAGAGAGATTTATCTCGTTTGTCATATCTTTGTTTATGTCAACCAGAATTAGAAAGAACAAATGTCTGATGGGATGTGTCCTCCCAATGGAATACTATTCCGCCATTGACAATTTTGGTATAGAATATATCTACTGATGTGGAATGATGTCCAAGAGAGTCAAGCAAAACAATCAGAAAGCATAGTAAGATCTTATTTTTGTTTTAAAAAGTATATGTATATATGTGCATCTCGGGGGGGGGGTGGGGAACAAGAGAGGAAAAGAGGGAGGGAGGGAGGGAGAGAGGGGGCAATTATAGAGAAGCTGTCAGGGCTGCCCATATCCGCCTGCCTCCCCACTTCTCCACACCCTCAGAGTGCTTCCTGGGATCTCCTTCCAAATAAACTTCTTGCTGCCAAATCCTTGTCTCAGGCTCTACTTTTGGGGGAATCCAAACTAAGACACCAGTCTCCCACTTTCACCATTTCTGCTGCCCAGGCTGCTGCAAAATCCTGGGAAAAGCCATTCTAGCAGCTCTCTGATAAATCTGTGTTCAATGACGTGAAATACCAAAGTCGACATTGAAGTACATTCGTCTGGGAGTATAATGGTCCATGGATTAAACTGAGGCAAAGCTGGAGGCAGGGAGGCCAGCAAGGAGGCCACCTTCCTTCCCTGTAAAGGAAGCTCAGAGCAGGCTGGAGGTGGCTGTAGGAAAGAGGCAGGAAGAGGTGATCATTTCAATACCTCAGATATAAGATTGCATGTTGACCCTACATGAGACTTACTTGTATTTTGGAAGACAGAGTTGAGATAAAAACCACCTGGCTTCTGGTACCCAATTAGAGATGTCAAAGGAAATGGAAGCATTTGTCCTTTGAATAATGGGAAAACCACACACTTATCTGGCAGCGCTATTTTGCTTACAGATCTAACTTCAATCCAACAGTGGAGGAGGTGCCTTTCTGGCTACTTGCCCTGCCTACTATTATTTTCTTTGGGGTGTTGAACACTCCACCTAATCCCTTTCCATTCTTCTCAGTGGGGACTCTTATTTGCATCTTCAGTTTTTTGTTTTAGGTTTTTTGTTTGTTTGTTTTAGTGTCCCAAAACTATATGTACCGAAAATCCTCCCTGTTGCCTTGGTAAATCTATTCCTGGAAATAAGCTAGACGTGGAAAAAAATTTCTACTCGTATGTGTTCGTTGCAGTGTTACTTTTAAGAGTTGAAAGTTGAACGTTACCCAGTGTCCCATAATAGGGAAATGGTTATGTAAATGGAAGTAATTCACTCCAAGGAAGAGTTTGCAGGCATTAAAAACCGTGGAAGGGGAAAAAGGGCTCCCTCCTCTCCTCCTTAGATGGAAATGTAGAGAAAAGGGTCCTTTTAGGAATCCAAGGGGAGGGACTTCCCCGGTGGTCCAGCGGTTAAGACTCTGCGCTCCCAGTTCAGGGAGCCTGGATTCGATCCCTGGTCAGGGAACTAGAGGCCGCATGCCGCAACTAAGAGCCTGTATGCCACAACTAAAGATTCAACTAAAAGATCCCACATGCCACAACGAAGATCCTGCTTGCTGCGACTAAGAGCCAGCACATCCATATAAATAAGTAGTAAAAAAAAAAAAAAAAAAAAAAAAAAAAAAAAAATTCAAGGGGAAATGTCTGTGTGGTACAGATGAGGAAGTGCTGAGCAGAGAGAGACTGACCCAGTAGCAGTCTCTTTTTTTTGACCCATTTCCTAAAAAGGCACAAATTGGAAGGAGTTAGAATATGAGGGTTGAAAGAGAGGCGCTAAATACTGCTTTGCAGAATTTCATGACTAACTGGATTTGTGGGGAGAAGCCTTGAAATTACAACAATAAAGAAATTCCATTTTTCTGCTTGGAGGCTCTGACTATACTATTTCTACAAATCATGGTTATCCTTGTGAGATGTGTGTGTGGGGTTTTATCCAAAAGGCCCCTGATGGTACTTTGGGGACTTATAAACACATAGACCACACCAATGGGATGCCATGTGGTGGGGACCCAGTTTCAAGGTCCCACCCCATCAGAATGGAGCTATGGGATGGAGTCCAGAACCCCCCCCATCCTGGGCTCCCTGGAAATTGGGGTGCCACCAACCATGGGGGAGTACTTGCTGAAGCTCCCAGAAAGTCACCCTGGACTGAATGACTCAGGGAAGAAACTGACTGCTCAGGCCAAGGGGTGGGGCTGGGACAGGGTGTGACGCAGCCAATTCCTGTGGGTCAGGATGAGATTTTCTGAAATGTGATTTTATTTTGCAGGATTCTTTGGCTTGTGGGTGACTGAAATTCAACCTAAACCAGCTTAAAGAAAAGGAACTTTTGGGGGCCCATGGGATAGGGGAGGACAGTGATGGCGTTGGTTTATAGTTTAACTGACTCAGGTGTCTTCAGGTCTCTCTCTCTCCATCCTTCTCTCCCTCTCCTTCATCTCCCCCTCTCTGCATATTGTTCCCTCTTCCTACAGACAGACTTTTCCACTCGTGGGAGACACACCGCAGGCACCTTCAGATGTACTTCAGTTACTCTACACAAACTTAGAGAATCCCACAGAGACAGAGATGATCTTTCTTTTGAATCAATACATAGAAATCCCCAGGAAGGACTATGATTGGCCCCACCTGAGTCACATATCCAGCTTTTGGACCAACCACTGTGGCCAAGAGGATTGGCCAGACCTAGGTGACAATGTCCATCTCTGTGGCTGGGGCAAGGTGGCTGTCCTGTAATCAGGAGCCCCACCAGAATCACATATTTGGAGTAGGGAAGCAGTTCCCCAAAGCAAGGAGGAATATTGTTATCAAGAGAGAGGTATTCATTCCACTCGGGCTGTGGATAAAAGTCGTATTTAACACACAGCTTTTGTTTTCCCATCATCCCCATCCTTAATCCAAATGGCACCTTGTGCAAGTTAGAAAAATTAGCCCCTTCCTCTAGATATTTTGCTACCATCTGCTAGAAAATTATCATCTTAAATATACTAATCTACAATGACTACAAATGGGATTGGTGCCCAGAATTGTGCAGTGCACAACCCATACAACCAAATGCAGCAGCCCTGCCCCCTCATATACTATAATTCCCTTCAATAACTTCAATTCCTCATTAAAGAAAGTCTTACTCCATAGAGCTTAGGGCAGGGGCAAGGCAGCGACTGAAAGGGCAGAGCCATAATTGGGAATGACAGCTGCTTCCCACCGTCTCCCCTCCAGTGCCCACAGACAGGGAGCCGTGTGCTATCCAGGGAACACTGACCAGGAATTCCAGACAGTGGCCAGCAGCAAAGCAAACTGGAGCTGCAGCAGGGCTGGGAGTGATAAGAGGGACCCTGGGGAACAGCTTTAGGGAGACAACTTGGGAAGGATGTGAGATAAAAGGTTTGCTTTTCTCTGAATGCCAGAAGAAGCAAAGAAGAGGCAGGGGCCAGCAGACACTGGATTACATTAGCAATACCACTACGTGGAAAATGTCTGTCAGGTCAGTGAGCAAAGCAGGATAAAGAACCTTGCAGAGAAAACACCAAGGCTCCCACTTTGGTCTAGAAGACATGCCTCTGAGGGTGTGAGTGATTCACTGGGTGGAGATGGGCGAAGTCCGGGCACAGCAGGAACTTCTGAGACCACAGCCAGGCCTGGCCCACAAGGAAGGGCTCAACAATGCTGAGGCTGGATCCACAGAGAGCTACTGGGAGGAGAGGTGCCATCAGGCCCGCTCCCAGGATGGAGGGTGACCACTCCCCGGGGCTTCCCTGTGCCCCTCTCAGAGGTCACTCCGGGCTGGGCTCGGCTCAGACAGAGCTCTGGCTGCCGGAAATGACGGTGGCAGTGATGGGTATGGGAGACTGGGGGAATCTTTGGGGAACAGTTATTCTGGATTCACCCAGGGATTCTCTCGTCTGCCGGGGCAGGCGCTGGTGAGCGAGCAGAGATGGGTCGTTTCTCAACGCCTCCACTAGGGGTCACCCCAGTCCCAGAGTGGAAGGTGGGGGAGGGGGGCTAAATAACCTCATCCCTCCCCCTACGACACCCCCTTCCCCAGCCTCTGAGGGACAGATGTCTAGCCGGAGGGGTGGGGGAGTGGTGGTGGAGAAATGACCCTCAAGACTGCTGTGTGGTACAGCTGAACAGCTGTGTGTGTGGGGGGATGGGTGTGTGTGTGTGAGAGATGTGGGTGTGGGTATATAGGTAGGCATCTACTTGATAAATATCTAGTGACCATAGGTACATATAGGTGGCCCTGTGTACATGTGAATGGGAGCATGTTACATGGGCACAGACAACCACATGGATGCAAGTAACATGCATGAAATGCAAGAACGCATGGGCGTGACTGTGGTGTGTGTACACACTTGATACAAGTATAATGTCTGTGATACGTGGCATCTGTGCTTATCTGGGCAGAAGAGCACGTATGGCTATATGCGTGTAATAATACACATATGTGCACGAGCCTGACGTGAGCGTGGGAGCGAGTCTGTACGTGTGAGCCGCAGGTCTGAGTGTGAATGGGTGTGACACGCAGTGGAAGCGTTTGTGTGACTGTATGAAGGGTGGTGGTTTACGTGTATGGCTGAGCGTGTGTGAGTGTGACGAGAGGGAGCGCAGCCATGAGTGTGCACAGAGTGTGTGAGTGTGCTAGCCAGTCTGTCCCCCGGGAGTGCTTCTGGGAACGAGCGTGAAAGGAGATTCACGTGTGAGAATGAGCCTGCGTTAGTTCGTCAAGGGAGGGAGAGAAACGCGTGTGCGGGCTCAGCCGCGTGCCCCAGTGAGCGTGCGTGTGCGTGAGCGTGTGCGTGTGCGTGAGCGTGTGGGTGGGCGAGCGTGCCGCGTTCCCCCGGCCCAGGCGGTCCCGGCCGGGCCCAGCACACCCCCGTGAGGGAAGCGCGGCCCAGGCTCCCACCTGAAGATTGGCCCAGTCCTCAGGTTTCACTCATGACCCTGTGACATCAGCGGCAGCAGCTGTCCCCGCCGGCCCGGCCCCCCGGCCAAGTCCCCCAGAGTCCCAGCCCCAGCCCGAGGTGGGCACGCCGCTCCGCGCTCGGCAGCGAGCACTCCGCTCCCGTCCAACAGTGAGTACTGCGCCCCTCCGCGCCCCGCCCCGGCCGGGCGCCCCGAGGGCAGGCCACCCGGAGGGGCCGGGCACCCTGGCCCCCAGCCCGGCTTGGCTCCGAGGAAGTCACCACTTTGCTCCGGGCACCGCTGTCCTCCTGCCCACACCGGGCCCTGCTCCGAGGCTGTCCCTGCCCAAGCTCCTCGGGCCGTGACCCTCAGTCCCCATGCTTGCCTCTCGCTGCCCCGTCACCTGCTCCCTGTGCCCTTGCCCGGCTGCCGTCCCTGCCCTCAGCAGGGGTCCTCACCCTGGTCACCAGTGGCCCAGGGGTTAAGGCTCGACTCCTTGGAGTGACCCGAGGGACAGAGACTGGGCTGGTGTCTTCAGGAGAGGAGGGTGAAGGAGCCAAAACAGCGACTCGCTGGGCCTGTGTGCGGTGGCCTAGAAGGCAGGGGCGCGGGGGGAGGGGAGCAGGAGGCCGGGGTGGGGGCGGGTGGGGGCGGGTGGGGGCGGGCGGCTCCTTTGCTCTGCTGAGACAGGAATCTGCGAGATGCCAGCAGAGGACACATATCAGGCTGCGAGGCCAGCCGGGCTCTGCCCTCCGCCCTGGCCTCTCCCCGCCCGGGGCGCCTTCGGGCTCCTTTCCTGGAGAAGCCCTGCGTGGTGGAGGGGGTGTGGGAACAGGGAGCCAGAAAGTCCGGCGTGAGGGGGGCCACCGCGCCGAGGGGGCTCTGGGGGACTCAGAAGGAGCCTCAGGGCCGGGGTGAGGGGGCAGGGGTGCGGTGCCAGGGCAGAGCGCAGTCCCCTGCCCGCTCCCTGCTGGCAGAGCAGGGTGCCCAGGACACTGGGAGGGAGGGCGGGCAGTGGCTAGCGGAGAAGGCCGAATGGGCTGAGCAGAGACAGAGAAGGTATTTTGGAGGCGCGTGGGGCTGGAGGGAGGTGTGCTTTCAGGGCTGCTGTGTGTGTGTGTATGTGTGTGTGTGTTGGGGGAATTTGTTCAAAAGATTTGGGATGCCCCATCTAGAAGGCTCCAATGGGGGCCGGGGGCGCTGCTTGAGGCTTTCCAAGAATGCACTGATGGGGGAGGGAGGGCCTGAGCCCCTTCCCACTCCACCCAGTTAAGTACTGTGTCCCGCTGCCCCTCACCCTGCTCAGTGCACGGGGTCAGGGCAGGGGGCCAGGTCATGACGTGAGCTCACGGCACCCCACTGTGGGGAGGCAGCCCTTCAGGTAGAGACTAGACAGGTCCCCCTCCTATCCACACCGCCTGCCGCGGGGGCCTGCCCAGAAATCAGTCACCCCAGAGCCCCGAAGGTTAGAGCCCAAGAGATCCTTGAAGGCCATTTAATTCAGCCCCTAAGCATGAGCCAGCTGGGGGAGAGTAGCTAGAGACAAGTTTCAGGCATCTGGCTAGTCTGGAGTGGGGAGGGGGCTGACAGAGAGGTGGGGCGGGGCCACGGGTGAGCACTGTTGTCACTCATCTGTGACCCCACGGGTGGCATTGACTGAATCCAGGTGTGCAGGACTGGGGTTGGGGGCACAGAGGGCTGGTTCTCTCAGGACCCTCCAGATCCTCCCGGGGTCATCCCCAGTGCCCTGCCTGTGGCCAGCGGTGTGGACAGCTGTGGCCATTGCACTAGTTTGGAGGCTTGTCACCTGTGCAGGACGATGCAGGGGCCCAGACATAACCCAAGGGTCCACCCGCATCTCCATCCCAGGCATCTCTCAAGGGATTGGCAGGGATTTTCGCAGGGTTTGGGAAAGGTACTTAGGGGTCCTTCCTAGGTGGTCCCATCCCAGCCTGGCCTTCCTTGATATTTCTGCTTGGGCACCTGCACAGGGTGGGAGCTCAGGACTCAAGATCACCTCGAGCTCTAAGCTGGCCTGAGTGTCAAGGTCTGCCCAGCTGGCTTCCCTGCCCCGACTCCAGACCCAGACCAAGGGGAAGCCCTGAGGTTGAAGCCAAAGGCATTGAACTCCTGGCCAGATGTTGGGGGTAGTCCTGACAAAGTCCCTGCCTTTGGGGGCAACTCTGGCCACCAGAACAGAGAAAAGTGTAATGGCAGGGATGGGGGGGGTTAGAGAAGGCTCCTGGGAGAGGCATAGCCAGAGAGGAGAGAAGGGATTGGACCTCACAGAGAGGAGTGCGAAGGCTCTCTCTCTGCAGGTGACAGGAGAGAGATGCATTGAAGAGAAAGAAAATATCTGAGCCCAGGGGCCTCAGAGAGCAGGTTAGGGGAAGGAGGTCAACAACCCCAGTCCAGGTTACACAAACTTTCTGTCCCTTGACTCCTTTTACAGGGAAGGCTCAGGCTCAGCGGGTCTTGTCACCCAGGTCACATGGCTGATGAGGGGCCAGGGCTCTGTCCACAGCGGCCAAGGCCCCCGCTCGCTGGGAAGGAACTCACGCTGGTGCAGGGCTGGGTCACGGGGCAGAGTTCGCTCCTGGGATACAGGGAGCAGTGGGTTCCTGCGGGCAGCCCTAGGGGTCTCCAGCTCTGCAGTAGCAGGAATAGGCCTGGGCTCCCCAGGGCTCCATCAGAAGGTGCTCATGGGGCTGGGGAATCCCAGGGTCCCTCCACCTCCACCACCCCTACCCAGGCCTTTCATGTGCTCTGGCCCCCATTCTGCCTCATCAGCAGCAGCTATTTTTATTCCCTGCAGTTTTCAGTCAACAGCCCTTGTGGGGGGGGGATGGGGCAGCAGGAGGAATGGGAGGGGCTTGAGGAGCCCACAGGAAGTGGGGGTGGCAGGGGAGCCGCTGTGCCCCTCAAAGGACAGGCTGCCCCCTCCCAGGCCTCCCTGTCCTCTGCCAGGAGCCCTAGCATAAATGGACAGTGCAAAACCACAAGAGTTACCAGACCCCACTGCTTTCGCACTGGTTTGTGAAACCAGGTGCCTGTCTACCCCTCCCCTGCCCCACAGGTGCTACAAGGTCACCGTCCAGTTTAGACTGGGGTAATGATATACCTTAGTGGTGAAGAGCCAAGGTCTCTTTCGAGAGCAGGGCTTCCAGCCTCAGTTTACTACATAAATAACACTTGACAACTTCCTTACCTTCTCTGTGCCTCCGTTTTCTCATCTGTCAAATGGAGTGATAACAATAGGATCCCGGTAAGGATTACATGAGCTCTTGACATGTGAGGTGCCCAGGACAGTGCTTGGCAAGCACATACGTGTTAACTAGTAATTCATTTTTATGCTTGTTAGCAGGCTGTGACTCTGAAGTAAATGTCTCCTTGTTGGGGGGGAGGGTGACAAAAGGGGAGAAGGAGCTATAAGGTGGGGAAGCAGGACAGAAGGTAGGACAACCCTATCCAGCTCCAGGTACCCTGCATAGCTGGGAGGGGGTGGGGGTTTTTCCTATTGGGAGATCCTTTTATCATATGGACAGCAGAGCCCATTTTATGAGGGTCTGTGGTTTGCAAATGTTGCCTTAAGGGCTGTGAAAGCGCTAAACAGAGCCCCCCACCCCGGGCTCACATTTTAGTAAGAGCTGCAGGTGACTCGTCTTTTTTGAGGCTTTTTAAGTTCTTGATTGGCCTAATTTTGGAGAAGGATCTTCCACCAGGGTAGTTGGTGAGAAAACATCACTGGAGCAGTTTCTGGGGTTGAACAAAGTTCTCGGAGTGACTGGCAAAGCCAAGCTGGCTGCGGGGCGGGAGAGTCCATCAGCCTTTCTTGGGGGTTTCAGGTTATAGGCTGGGGTCCTGCAGCCCGCTCATCCTACTACCTTGTGCAACTCCCAGGGCCCGACCGGGGCCTGAGGCCCGAGTGGGAAGGGCACAAAACTCACCTACCCAAATGGTTAGGGATTGATGGAGGGAATGGGGAGCGAGGTCGGCCTTGGGATTCTCCAGGCTCAGGATCAGTTTCGAACAGTCCTCTTCTTGCCCTCTGGGTGGACCTCAGGCAGGAAAAAGGCCTGTCAGCCATGGTCTGGGAATGGGGAGGGTGCGTGGCAGGGAGAAGCCAGCAGGGGCCGGCAGCTCCAGGGGCAGATCGTAGGTAGAAGCAGGCAGGGTGAGAGGAAGCAGCCCTGTGGGCAGGGGCTGGGTCTGCCTGAGGGTGGGTGAAGTGGGCCTAGAAATGTGTGTATACGAGGGGGTGCGTACACAAGTTGGAGGGGGGTATCCATGGAGCCCTGGTCACCATGTTTGAGGTACCTTCAAAAGAGCCGAGCCAGCGGAGGGCAGGAAGCCCCAGGCCTGGGTGGAACTAATCAGCCTCCCCACCCCTTGGAGCAGCTGGGAAATGACTCATAGAAGCAAGAGTGAGAGAGAGAGAGAGAGAGAGAGAGAGAGAGAGAGTGTGTGTGTGTGTGTGTGTGTAGGAGTGAGCTGCAGAGGGGTTGGGGGGTATATGAGGGTCGATCAGTGCCAGTGAAAAACCAAACCTCAGCAAAGGCTCTTTACCAAACTACAGGTGGGGACCTCTAGTCCCCACCACTCACAACTCGCAACATGAGGCCCCAGGAAGCCTGAGCCCTGGGCCTGCCAAGGGCTGCCAGACGCCCACCCCAGCCCATGCCTTTCAGGGACTTGGCCCAAGGACTCTGGTCTGTCCTTTGAAGAGGACCGACAGGTGAGGATCAGGCCAGCCCAGGGGGCAACTGGATGGGCCCTCAACCTGGGCGTGCCCCGTGCTGGGGGAGGGCAGCCATGCCCAGCCCAGTTCCCCACTGGGCGGGCGAGAGGGAGGCCATAGTAAGAGGCATGTGGATTTGGCGCCAGAGAGCTGCATTCGAATCCTGGCTCTGCCACTTGTTAGCTGGGATGATGAATGTGAAACACTTGGAACGGTGCCTGGCACGCGGTAAACACCAAATGAACGTACAGATGACTGCTCTGCATCAAGAAATAATTCTTACGCCTCCACCTCTCGGGCCCACACACATCGGGATAACAGGTGAATGCACTGAGGTTTGGGGAACAGAGGAACCAACCCCCTCCTGCTCCAAATAGACTTTTTCCTGAGCTGATGCTGACCGAGGCCTGGAATTCTACATCTTGAGATGAGATAAACTCCTTTGATTTAAGGCTCAGTCTTGGGAGGGGAAACCCACTCTCTGGCCTTTGCTTCTGGGGAGAAAAGGCTTCCAGGGCCGACTGATGAGCTGGGAGGGTTTAGCGGGAAGGGGCACGGTTCACAAAACCCAACAGAGCCCATTTGTGGGTTTTTATTTCATCAGGCCCCTAGCTGACCAGAAGCACTCTGGGTGGAGGAAAAGAGTCAGCTTTGGGAGGAGGCAGGCTGGGGAAAAACTAGAGGATGTTCTTAGAGAGCCTTTGGGGATTGGCAGAGCCAGAGATGATTGAGGGGAGAGGGGCAGACAAAATACCCTGAACAGGAGGCCAACCTTGCCATACAGTAAGGGCAAAATAAATGTGGCCTCTACGATCATTCTTTCCCCATAGGGAGGACAAATCATCAGGCCGATTGAATCAGGTGCCTGAAAAAGGGAGGCTTGTTTTGACCCAGTGAGCCCCACCTGGAAAATGCAGTCAGGACCAGCCCAGCCCTTGCCCAGGGTACCTCACCCCCACCCCCGCTGTGTGACCCTGATGGTCTCCGGAACTCTCAGAGTTCCTGAATGTCCGGAGGTTTCTGCACTGGGCTCCAGGCTGCCCTCCAAGACCTCTTGGAGCAGATTTCCTCTGCAGAGAGTGTTAGACCAGGAGGGGAGGGCCACCTGGGGTGACCTCCTCCAGGCCCCTGGCCTGCCAAGGCCGGGGTCCTAAGTGCTGGCAGAGAAACAACACAGCTACCCCCTTCCCATGCCTACCCTTCAGCCTGCCCCGGGTTAGAAAAAGTTGTGACTTGAGATTTAC
Organism: Mesoplodon densirostris; assembly: GCF_025265405.1. Taxonomy (NCBI): domain Eukaryota; kingdom Metazoa; phylum Chordata; class Mammalia; order Artiodactyla; family Ziphiidae; genus Mesoplodon; species Mesoplodon densirostris. Next base: position 11,547,826 of record NC_082678.1, on the reverse strand, counting down.
AACTAGGGAGACATAGGGCTCCATTTTGCATTCTTGGAGCTGGGCCACAGTGGAAATGCAGGAAGTTGGGAAGTAGGCCACCAGGATGTACGGTGCTGTCCTTGGCCAGGACAGAAAAAGTTTGATCTGTTTCGGTCTCTCAGAAAGTTCTGAGTCTGAGCCCTCACTGCAGGTGAAGCTTGAGGCGGGGCCTCCACTGGCTGGCTGCAGCTCTGGGTAATTTTGCTCCTAATCCACAGAGAAACAAAACAGCCTGAGCCTGGACTGCAGCTTTACCGGAGAGGAAGGGTATGCTTGGTTGGCAAGAGGGATGGTGACTGGAGCCTGAGCAAGGCCAGCAAGCTATCCACCATCTCTGCATCCTGGGGGATGTGCCCTAGAGTGAACGGGAAGGCTGTGAGGGGCAGGTCACATCCATTCTCAATCTTCTGGGAGTTTCTCACAGCAGCTTTTACATCTCAGGCTGGCGGGGCATGGCTGAGGCTCCTGGGGGTGGGGGGAGTGGGAGGGGAGGGAAGGGGAGGGTTTCAAGCCAATGCAGTGCAGCTAGGTGGGTTGAAGGACCCTCCCTGAAAGCTTGGTGTCCCAGGAAGAGAAGGTTCTAGAAGCATATAGTGGCAAGAGGTGGGGGGTGTGTGTGTGTCTGTCCTGAGCCTTGTTTGGCCAATAATTTGGGACAATCTGGATCACAGACACTCAGCTGTGAGGGACTGGCTTTGAACGGAGAGGCAGAATCAAGATTCAACAAACCTTCACAAAAGACTGCAGGTGAAGAGGTGCAATGAATGAGGGGAATTTAAGTAGAAGTAGATGGAAAATCCTACACCTGGATTTATATTAACCTTGCATCCTAGCTATAATCATTATTAGTTCCAGGAGGGGGCTTTTTGGTTGACTCTTTTGGACTTTGTACAAAGACAATCATGTCATCTGTGAACGAAGACAATTTTATTTTTTCCTTCCCAATCTGTACACGTTTTCTTTTCTTTTCTTGTCTTATTGCATTAGCTAGGACTTCCAGTATGATATTGAAAAGGAGTGGAGAGAGGCGACATCCTTGCCTTTCTTCTGAACTTAGTGGGAAAGCTTCTAGTTTCTCACCATCAAGTACTATGTTAGCTATAGGATCTTTTTAAATGTTCTCTATCAGGTTGAGGAAGTTCCCCTCTATTCTTAGTTTGCTGGGAGTTTTTATCATGAATGGGTTGGACTTTGTCAAATCCTTTTTCTGCATTCATTGATATGATCAGATGATTTTTCTTCAGCCTGTTGATGTGACAGATTAACATTAATTGATTTCTAATATTGAACCTGCCTTGCATACCTGGGATAAATCCCATTTGGTTGTATAGTTCTTTTTATATACTGTTGGGTTTGATTTGCTAATATTTTGTTGAGGTCCACCTGTATTTAAAAGAGAAAAATCAATTGCACAATTATAGGACAGGGAAGATCTAATATGGCCATAGCTCATGGCGAAAAGCTCCAGGGGTGACTGTAAAGTCACCTTGTAAGTGGGCTGCTGAAAAAGTAAATGCCATCTTGGGATCAATGAATTCAATGGGCGTCTAGGCCAAGGAAAAAAGGCCTCTCTCTGTGGTCAGACTATATCTGGAATTGGGTGTTCCAATCTGGCAGCCTCACAGAGGGAGACAATGCAGGGCTGGACCTGCTCCAGAGAAGAGCCGCCTCACCCTCCAGTGTCCTCCCCCTCGGCTCCCTGCCTGTGGACAGCTGGCCCCAGCCTGGCTCCCTGACTCCAGACGCTTCCTTTCCCACCCCTTGCCTCTAGTCTCCCAAGACTTTACCCACCACTTCCGCCCAAACTTCCGTTTTGACGCAGTTTCCGATGGAGCTTCTCACTTACTAAATGGGCCCTGGTGCCCAGGGAGCAGGGTTTTAGTCCTGGCTCAACCTTTCATTTATCATTCTCTAAAATTATCTTATTTGCTTCCCTATTTATTATCTGCCTCCTCTCTCGGGAATGCAAGCTCAGTGAGGACAGGGACTTTGCCACTGCTGTATCCCTGGCTCCCAAAACAGAGCCCGGCATAGAACAGATGCTCAGGAGATGTTTGTTGAATGAATAAATGTGTGATCTGGGGGAGTCACTACTCTTCTCTGGGCCTCAGTTTCCCCATCTGTAAAGTGAGGGAGTTGGACTCGATCTCTTGGGTCCTTGCAATGCTAACATTCTTTTATTCTCTGTTTTTTTTTTTAATTGAAGTGTAGTTGATTTACAATGTTGTGGCAATCTCTGCTGTACAGCAAAGTGACTCAGTTATACACATATAGACATTCTTTTTTTATGTTCTTTTCCATTATGGTTTATCCCAGGAGACTGGGCATAGTTCCCTGTGCTATACAGTAGGAACTTGTTGTTTATCCATTCTAAATGTAATAGTTTGGGGACTTCCCTGGTGGTCCAGTGGGTAAGACTCCATGATCCCAATGCAGGAGGCCCAGGTTCGATCCCTGGTCAGGGAACTAGATCCCACAAGCATGCTGCAACTAAGAAGCCCACATGCTGCAACTAAGAAGACTGCATGCCACAACTAAAGATCCTGCATGCAGCAGCAAAGACCTGGTGCAGCCTAAATAAATAAAATAAAATAAAAATAAACGTAATAGTTTGCATCTACTAACCCCAGACTCCCAGTCCATCCCTCTCCCTCCTCCCCTCCCTCTTGGCAACCACAAGTCTGTTCTCTATGACTGTGAGTCTTTTTTTATTTTGTAGATAGGTTCATTTGTGCCATATTTTAGAGTCCACATATAAGTGATATCATCATATTTGTCTTTCTCTTTCTGACTTAACTTCAGTTAGTGTGATAATCTCTAGTTGAATCCATGTTGCTGCAAATGGCATCATTTCATTCTTTTTTATGGCTGAGTAGTATTCCATTGTATATATGTACCACATCTTCTTTATCCATTCATCTGTCGATGGACATTTAGGTTGTTTCCACGTCTTGGCTATTGTGAATAGTGCTGCAATGAACGTAAGGGTGCATGTATCAATATCTTTTTGAATTATAGTTTTGTCTGGGTATATGCCCAGGAGTGGGATTACTGGATCATATGGTAGTTCTATTTTTAGTTTTCTGAGGAACATCCATACTGTTTTCCATAGTGACTACACGAACTTACATTCCCACCAAAAGTGTAGGAGGGTTCCCTTTTCTCCACACCCTCTCCAGCATTTGTTATTTGTATCTAACATTCTTCAATTCAGTGGGAAGAGGTTCCCTCAGGCCCTCAGCCACTACATCTCAGGAACAGGCTGGGGTGGAGGCCAGAGACTGATCTGTGGCTGGTGGAAGGAGGGGTCAAGCTGTCATGTGGCTCTCTTTACTCTGGGTTGTAACTTGAGGGGCCATGTGGAGATCTGCCAACAAGTCACCCAGCCAGTGATATGGGGCATTATCAATGCTTGTCTCTGCCAGAAAGTCACCATGCATACACCCCAGACGTCCTTTCATTTTCCACTAGTGCCACTGCAAACAACACAGTTTGTAAGGGTGAGCACACATTGTAAGGGTGAGCAGGAGGCATATACATGCTGGCCAATGTGGCCCCACCCAGGCCCACCACCCCTGGGAGGGGCTCTCCAAAGCTGCAGGATGAAATCCAGACTCCCAGACATGGTCTTCAAGGCTCTGGCCTAGCTACCCAACCCACCTCCCCCAAAACCCTAAACAGATTCCATGCCCCCCAAAGACTGACACAGTGTAGTTCCGTATGTCCTGAATCTGCCTTTGCTCTGGCTGTTCCCTTTCCCTGGAGTGTCCTTCCTCTCCATTTCCCTGTGCTCACAATTTACTCATCCTTTGAGACCCAAGTGAAAAGACACATCTTTCCTGCCCCCAGACTGGAAGTCACCACTCATCCACGTGAACTCCCATAGCACAATCAACTCCCTTCTTTGGGGAGGGCATTTCTTTTTCCTTGTACCATAGCTTCGTGTACCCATGTCCACCCTCTCCCCAGCTATCAGCTCTTGGAAGGCAGGATGCCCAGCAGATACATCTTTGTTACCTACTCAGGGCTAGCTCAGGTTCTGACTTATGAACAGAATGAATGGATGGGTGGATGGATGGATGGATGAATGAATGAATGAATGAATGAATGAATGAATGAATGGGTGAAACATATCAGAATCCATTTTATTCCCAGAAAGATCTGTATCCAAGGCCTCATCCACTCACTGAGTGTCTGCTGTGTACCCAGCACTGGGATTGGCCATGGTGACCTAGACAAGACATGGTTCCTGCTCTCTTGGCATTTCTGTCTGGTGGAGGAGACAGAAGAATGAATGAGGCCAATAGAAAAGTGATTACAAATCATGATAAATGATGTCAAGGAAAATACAAGGGACTGTAATAGAGAGTTGAGGAGGAGAAATCCTCTTGGAGAAGGGACATGAGAGCCTAGACCGGGGAGTAATGTCTAGGACATGAGAGCCTAGACCATGTGAAGAGCGGGGAGGCAAGAGCTCCAGGGAGAGCAAAGGCCCAAAGGCAGGCATGAGTCTGGTGGTCAAGGAGCTGGAAGGAGGCCAGGAGGACAGATCAGCAGACAAAGGCGAAGAGGTAGATCGGGGCTGGATCACCAGGGCCTTAGGTTTTATTCTAAGCGCAACAGGATGTGACTACAGAAATTTAAGCAGGAGAAACAACATGATTAGTTTCTTGTTTTTATTTTTATTTTATTTTATTTAATTAATTAATTTATTTATGGCTGCATTGGGTCTTCGTTGCTGCGCACGGGTTTTCTCTAGTATGTCGAACGGGGGCTTTTCTTGCTGCGGAGCACGGGCTCTAAGCACACAGGCTTCAGTAGTTGTGGCACATGAGCTTAGTTGCTCCACGGCATGTGGGATCTTCCCTGATCAGGGCTGGAACCCGTGTCTCCTGCATTGGCAGGTGGATTCTTAACCACTGTGCCACCAGGGAAGTCCCTAGTTTCTTGTTTTTAAAACAGCACCTGCTGCTTCCTGGGACTGGTTTGGAGAGGCCAGGGGCAAAAGCAGGTAGCTATCGTAAGAAATTGTTGTGAAATGGACCAGGGGAGAAAGGAGAGGTTAGATATGTTTTGGAGATGGTATTAACAGAACTTTGGACAGGCTGAATGTAGAGGTGAGGGAAAAGGAGAATTCACAAAGACACCTCCTTTTTTTAAATAAATTTATTTTATTTTTGGCTGCGTTGGGTCTTCGTTGCTGCGAGCGGGTTTTCTCTAGTTGTGGCGAACAGGGGCTACTCTTCATTGTGGTGCGCGGGCTTCTCATTATGGTGGCTTCTCTTGTTGTGGAGCATGGGCTGTAGGTGTGCGGGCTTCAGTAGTTGTGGTACGTGGGCTCAGTAGTTGTGGCTCACAACCTCTAGAGCGCAGGCTCAGTAGCTGTGGCGCACTGGCTTAGTTGCTCTGCGGCCTGTGGGATCTTCCTGGATCAGGGCTCGAACCCGTGTCCCCTGCACTGGCAGGCGGATTCTTAACCACTGGGCCACCAGGGAAGCCCGACACCTCCGTTTTTGACTTGAGCAAATTTGGACTTGGCTGGATGGTGGTACCATTTCCTGGGTTGAGGAAGATGGTGGGTAAGACAGTGGTATTGAGGACCCCTGACCTTGCAACTGATATCAGAAATGAGAGCGGTCTTGGGTGGACTGTGTCCTCAAGCTTCATAGTTGGCTGTAACCCTTTATGGGAGCAGCGCCTGCTCTCCATAATAGTTGTACCAATTCACATTCCCACCAACAGTGTAGGAGGGTTCCTTTTTCTTCACACTCTCTCAGCATTTATTATCTGTAGACTTTTTGATGATGGCCATTCTGACCAGAGTGAGTGATACTTCTTTGTCGTTTTGATTTGCATTTCTCTAATAATTAGCGATGTGGCGCACTTTTTCATGTGCCTGTTGGCCATCTGTACGTCTTCTTTGGAGAAATGTCTATTTGGATCTTCTGCCCATTTTTTGATTGGGTTGTTTGTTTTTTGAGAATATATTTCTTTTTTTAACTTTTTATTTTATATTGGAGTATAGTTGATTAACAATGTTGTGTTAGTTTCAGGTGTACAGCAAAGTGATTCAGTTATACATATACATGTATCTATTCTTTTTCAAATTCTTTTCCTATTTAGGTTGTTACATAATATTGAGCACAGTTTCCTGTGCTATATGGTAGGTCCTTGGCAAATGTTTCATTCCAGATGCTGTCGATTGGATGCCTGTTAGCTATCCACATAGTGGGGTCCAGTAGCCAGTTAAATATATCGGTCTGGAGTTCAGAGGAGGGGTTTAACATACTCCTATAACACTATTTACAGTCATAGGAATGATGCCACCCAGACCCAGACAGAGCCCTGAGACTGGGGAGAGGAAGAGGCACAAGCAAAGGACATTGAGAAGGAACAGCCGGAGAGGCAGGAGATAAACTATGGGTGAGCTGTCATGGAGGCTGAGCGGATAGAGCCTGTCCAGAAGGGGACTGCAGCCAACTGGATTGAAGGTTTCTATGAGGTTGAGGGAAGTGAAGACAAAAATGTGTTCAGCAGACTTGGCAGCAGGGAGGGTGCTAGTGACTTGACAGAAGCCACTTCCGTGGAGTGGGGGGAACGTACGCCAGGTTGGAATGGGTTGGAGAGGGAGCAAAGGTAAGGAAAAACAGCTGGTGTAGACACTTTCCAAGAAGTGTGTCCGTGAAGAGGAACAGAAAAATTAGAGCAAGCGTGAAGGGAGGCGTGGGGCCGGGAGGGTTTTTTTTTTTTTTTTTTCTTTTTGCGGTACGCGGGCCTCTCACTGCTGTGGCCTCTCCCGTTGCGGAGCACAGGCTCCGGATGCGCAGGCCCAGCGGCCATGGCTCACGGGCCCAGCCGCTCCGCGGCATATGGGATCCTCCCAGATCGGGGCACGAACCCGTATCCCCTGCATCGGCAGGCAGACTCTCAACCACTGCGCCACCAGGGAGGCCCTAGGGAGGGGGTTTTTTGTCACCACTGCCATTATTCTGAAGATGGCAGCACCTGGTCATAGAAGGGGAGGGGCTGGTGGTGGGAGAGAGAGAAGATAAGTAGAGAAGGAGGTCCTCGGGAAGGCAAGCGGGGTCAGGGGCCTGAGACCAAGTGGAAGTCCTGGTCTTGAGTCTTCTTTTGTTATCAGGACAGAGGAGGAAGGGGCGGGCAGTGAGGGTACTTCTGGTGGCTTGTGTGTGACGGATCCTGTTGTCTCAGTGAAGACTGAGACAGGGTCACCAGCTGGGAGCATCGTGGGGAAGACTATGGGGGCGTTGAGGAAAGAAGAGAAGGCAGGAAATAGTTGTTCTCAAAAAGTGGAAAAGCAAGACTCACAGAGAAACCTACGCTGAGAGGGCGGCACCGAGGGCAAACCCCGAGTTTATAACCACAGAGACAGTGTGAACCCAGCGAAGTCCTGCCTTGGCCGCAGCAGCATCCAGCAGCTCAGGAGCTGCCTCAGGAAGAGCACAGCCAGGCCAGGCAGGCTGAGGTTTCCCCAGGTGAGGGAGGTGGAAGGGGAGAGAAGGCTGCAGTTATGCCTATTTTCGAGGGAGGGATTATGATGATGGATCTTGTAATGGAGGCTGGAAGAGGAGGGAGGTGAAACCTGAGGGGCTGACGGAGAGGGAGAAATCTCAGGGTCAAGGACTGACTGTAAGAAGAAGCCCAAGGATTACACAACAGGGCCCTTGAGCTGAGCAGTAGGAGGTGGGGGAGGGGAATGTGTGAGGGGCGATATCAGAGGAGATCCAGTTTCTGGTTAGGATTTAAGTTCAGGGTGGGCTCAAAGGAGAAACGGGCTAAGGTGGAAGGGTCCTCTCATCCATTCATTCATTTGATAACCTTTTATCCAGTGTTAGGCACACTGGTGGTACAAAGGAGCAATCCGCTCAGCCAGGGTGCCCAGGGAGGGCTTCCTGGAGGTGGTGGTTCTTGTGTAGATTGAGTCTGGAAGGACGAATTAAAGCTCTCCGGGATGCCAAAAAGAAGGAGTGCTCCAGGTGGCAAGCAGACCAGAAGCAAAGGCATGGGCTTCGGTGGGAAACAGTTTGGCCCTTTTGTGAAAATGGAGGTAGCATGGCCAGAGGGTGGGTGTGTGTGGCCAAGTGATGGGCCACGAGGCAGGGATCGGATCATGCAGGGCCTTGGGACCCATGTGGAGGAGTGTGGACACATTATTAAGCAGTGGGAAGCCACCGAAGGATTAAGCAGAAGGTGACGTGATCAGATTTGTGATTTTAGAACTGGGGATCGGAGGGGAGCCGAGCAGGAGGGAGGGAGGCAGATGGGAGGCTATTTGGATAGAGCAGGTGAGGGGTGATGAAGCAGCGGTAGCCTGGAGGACAGAGAGACATGTGGGTGCTGGGAAGGAGCCTCAGCATGGCTTGGGAACTGACCAGATGTGCCACCAGGATGCTTTCAGCCACCAGCCACCAAAACCATTGCCTCAACTGGCCTAGCCAAGGAGGGCATTTACCCACTCACATAACAAGACATCCAGATGTGAAGTGGCTTCAGGGCTGGTGAAGAGGGTAGGAGGAGAGGAATTTACAATGAAGTGCAGATTTCAAAGGGAGAGATGAGGAGTCCATTGGAGGCCCGCTGGGGGCCAGCAGGAGGAGGTGCCAGGCTGGATGTGCCATCTGTCAGTCCCATGCCAATGTGCCAGGCACTGGTTCAGGGGTGACCCCAAGCCCAGGCCTGTGAGGAGTCTGGTGGGGGGAGATAGACCACAGATAATCACACAAGGAGGGCATGAATCACCATTGACCTAAGAGCTGCCAATGTTGTGGCTGCATGTGAAGGCGAGCCGTGACTTGACCGCTCTGGGGCCGTCAGGGAAGTGGGACCAGAAACCACGGAAAGGCGGTGGATGGCAGTTATTCTCGTGGCAGAGGAGAAGGGCACGGGGAGAGGTGCCTGCTGTGAAAGGCAAACAGGGCTGCAGACCAGGCCCTGGAGAAGCAGCATCTTCCAGGGGCAGGAAGGAGGGGCTCACAGAGCAGATGTAGAGAGAGTGGCCGGAGGGGGAGGCCACGCTCTTCTCCTGAGAAGAGAGGCTGTGGCCGTGAGATGCTCGAGGGAGGGTCGGCTACAGAGGAACCACTGGGTCTGACTGATTGGGGCCTCTGGTGCCTCTGGTGAGGGCAGTTTCCATGGGTGCTGGGGCCCGAGCCAGACTGTTCATCTCTGGTTATCTGTGGTTCCACTTGGGCACCTGCGAGGGAGAGAGGGCGCAGCATCAGGCCAGAGGATTGTTGCCAAGCGGGGCAAGTGACCTGGGAGGGCGCCGAGTGACCGTGGTCCCGCCAGGGCCATCTGGCACGTCAGTGTCTTCTGTTTGGGCGTGGACGTGAGGCCAGTGATGGGGAAGGAGGAGCGGAGGTATGTGGCAAGTGGTAGGTGCGGCTGTGAGGTCAGTGTGAGGCATGGTTTCAGGCTGGGCGTGCGCTCTCGTGTGTCTGCGCTCGTGTGTACACGTGTGTGTTCGTGCACACACACTCCCACGCACACGATGGGGCCAATGAGCAGCTGAGGGACGGGGTCAGCAGGAATGAGCAGAGTCATCCCCGTGGAAACACGACTCCCCGGGAGGGAGCAGCTGGGCAGCCAGGCAGGGGGCGTGGCCAGCTCTGCCCAATGGCTCCGGCCACTCCCTGGGCCGCCCTCCCCAACTGTTGACCAAGTCTGAGGAAGTGCCTGCACTGGCCAGGGCAGGGGCACTGCTCAGGCTTCTGGGCCCGCTGTGATAGGGCTACCCTCCGGTGTAGCCCTGGGTGTCTCTGGGGGCTCTGTCTGAGGCCCTTTGTTGGAGGGGTGGTTCCGGGGCATCTGTCCGTGTGGGCCTAGTGATGGCTGTGTGTGACCAGGCTGCTGTGGTGTCCCTGTGCCCGCCTGCTGATGGGGGTCATTCCCCAGGGCCTTTGCAATAAGTGACCTACCACCTTGCTTCCACAGGGAACAGGCTCAGGAGGGCTGCACAGCTCTCACAGGCCTCTACAGCTTCTGGTGGGGACCCCTCTACCAGCCCAGTTCATACTGGGACCACCAGCCAAAAGCAGTCCCTGGGAGCTCTAGCCCTGCCCCCACCATTGAAACTGTCCATCTCCTTGTCTCCAGGACCTTTCCTGTGTGTCCTTCTCTTCCACGTTAGCATCCTCAGGCTCTCCTGACATGCCCCCCACACGCACACCCTGCATTTTCCCACTCCAGCTCCCCCTGCCTGCCCATGGGTTAGGTCCCATGGGTCCTGGGGGAGGGAGCTGGTGGGATCCTTGGCGGTGCCCAGGAACCTTCCTTCTTCCCTCTCCCCGCCCAACATCACACCTCCCCGAAGCTCAGGACAGGGTACTCCACATTCCCACATCTTCCTTTTCTCTTCCCTCCAGGCCAGATATGGTGAGTACAGGCAGGTGTACCACATTCTCCTTTCTCATGCCCCTGGCAGACATCACTAATCAATCACAGCAGTCTTTTTGCACTGAGTCTGGCTGCAATCTTTTTTTTTTTTTTTTCCAGGCTGCAATCTTGATAGTCTTTGCCCACATCTCCAAGCAGCCAATAGCAGCTGATCCAAGTCAACCCTCAAGATGTAATCCGTTTGCCATTCCTGCTTTAGGCTGACCCCATCAGGCCCCTCACCTCGGCCCATCCTCAATCCACCCTCACATTCCACTTCTGATTCTTTTCTGCCTCACTGCTGGATAGAGGTCACATGGGCATAGCCAGCAGTGGTTTTCTCTGTCCCCATAGGCTGAAGCCACACAGTCCCCAGAACTTGGACCCAGGAGGCGGTTGAAGGCACTGGGGCATTGGCCCCAAGTCTCGAAGGCGGAAGAGGATCTGGTTGGTTTGCTGTCAGTCCAGAGGGCAGCCAAGCCCTTGCTGGGGAGAGTGTGGTGCGGGGCTTGGGGGTGATGCTCTTGTGTCCAGCACCTGTGCAGCAGCACCTGGGCCCTGCAGGCACATCTCCCAGCCCCAAAAGGGCCTGCACGCCGACCTCCCTGCCCTGGCCCCTGGTCAGGCAGGAGGTGAGTAGCGGACAGCAGGCCCAGGGCGGGGTGGCCGCCCAGCACCCCGGGGGCTGCACGCTGCAGCTGTCCTGGCTGCCTGCCGCCCTGCTGGCCCCTGAGCCCAGGATGCGAGGATGGCCAACTCATCTCAGCCCACGGTGGTGCCTCTGGGCCCTGAGAGCCTGCGCCCCTTCACCCGGGAGTCCCAGGCAGCCATAGAACGGCGGGTGATGGAGGAGGAGGCCCGGAAGCAGCGGAACAAGCAGATGGAGACTGAGGAGCCCGAACAGAGGCCGTGCAGTGACCTGGAGGCTGGCAGGAGCCTGCCCCTTGTCTATGGGGACCCCCCGCCGGAGGTCATTGGCATCCCCCTGGAGGACCTGGATCCCTACTACAGTGACAAGAAGGTCCGGGCCTGGGAGGCTTCCCTCCACCTGTCTGTCCATTGTCGAGCCATCTGCCTGCCCCAGGCCTCACAGCTCTCTCCCTGCCGCAGACCTTCATCGTGCTCAACAAGGGCAAGGCCATCTTCCGCTTCTCCGCCACACCTGCTCTCTACCTGCTGAGCCCCTTTAGCACCCTCAGACGCTGCGCCATCAAGGTGCTCATCCACTCATATCCTGCCCGAGTGGGGCGCGCGCGAGGGCGGGGAAAGGCAGGGAGGGGCCGAGGGTGGGCGGGAGGCCCTCTCGCCACCTCCCCTCCCCACCTGCCCCCTCGCTTTCCTTGACTCTCCCCCCAACGCTGTTCAGCATGTTCATCATGATCACCATCTTGACCAACTGCGTGTTCATGACCATGAGCGACCCGCCTTCCTGGTCTAAGCATGTGGAGTAAGTCTCCCCTCCCCCGTCCCCCCGGTCCCAGGTGTCTGCCCGTCCCAGGTGTGCACTCTGAGGACGCCCCGAGTGACACTGCTCTTGTCTTCCAGGGAGACAAACACTGTCACTGCCACCCCCATCAACAAACACCTTAAGTCCCTGGAATGGCACACACTGTCACGCTCACCAATGTCCTCAGCCCCTGGGTGGCATATGTCATTTCTGTGCCCTCCTTCCCAGGAGGTCCGTCACTGTCACCCAGGTGTGACACGGCTGGCCCTGGCCGGCCCTTTCCCTGCCAGGTACACCTTCACAGGGATCTACACCTTTGAGTCCCTCATCAAGATCCTGGCCCGAGGCTTTTGCATCGAAGACTTCACATTCCTCCGGGACCCCTGGAACTGGCTGGACTTCAGCGTCATCATGATGGCGTGAGCAGGGCCCCGAGGGCGTCCTGAGGCTGATGAGGGTGAGGGGAGGGGACCAGGTCTCAGAGAGGGCAGCTGAGTGGGCCAGCCCTCCGAGGGTGGACTGCAGGGCTGTGGGTCCAGCTGGCAGATAGTGGGCTGCACGATCCTAGGAGCTGCCATTCCCGGGGTCTGGCTGCGAGGCTGTCCCGGTGCCCCTACACATAGCACATATGACCACACACAGCAGCCCTGAGCCCTAGTCCCATGGGCCCCCACCCGGGAGAGCTGGGCTACCCTTGCTAAGCCCACTCCTCAGCAAAGCTCCTGCACTGTCTTCCTCACCTCTCAGGCCCCGATAGGAAACTTGCTGTGCCTGACCTGTCCCCCTACATCTCCACGGTAACCCCAACTACGAGGATTCCTTGGGAATCCTCATTCTGGGCCTGGAGAACCTGTGACTTCTGCCCTACCGCCCACCCCTGGCTCTGACACAGCCCTCGCCCCAACCTCCCCACCCAGGTACCTGACGGAGTTTGTGGACTTGGGCAACATCTCAGCCCTGAGAACCTTCCGGGTGCTGCGGGCCCTGAAAACCATCACAGTCATCCCAGGTACTGGGGAGGATCAGGGACCCTCTGCCCAGGCCATCAGGCCTCCCCTCCTCACCCAGGCCTGGAACCAGGCACTCAAGTTCTACGGCTCAGGGTCACAACCCTCCCAAGTGGTGTAGGACCCACACAAAAGCCTGGACATAGAGAGGCCCCTGTGGCCAGAGAGGAGAAGGGGCCCCAGGTGGGAGGATGGGTTTTGAGAGGCAGCATAGCAAGGTGGTTAGAGCACAGATCCTTGAGCCAGACTGCCTAGGTTCAATTCCCACCTCCACCACTTCCTAACTTTGACCTTGGGTAAGTGGCTTCCCTGTCTGCCTCAATTTCCGTATCTCTGAAATGTGTATAATAACAGTACCACTCATCCGGTCGTTATGAGAATTCAAAGCCTTGATAGCAATAAGGTGCTTAGAACAATGCCTGGCACAGGGTATGTGTATTCAATAAAATAAGCAGACTGGGCAGAGCAGAGACCTCCACCTGAGAGAGACGCAGAGAAACAGTGATGGAAAGTCCCATCCCCATGGGCTCAATAATGAACACGCCACATACCCACTGAGCAATCAGGCCAGGGCAATTCCAAAGTAATGCATCAAGAAGCATGAAATAACTAGAATCTGGATCATCCGGACCCTCAAAAAAGCATGTGGAGAAACTGGAGAAGGTTCATGAAAGGAGAGAAAGATGATCTGAAAAGGCGTGGAGAACAGACTCTGGGAGGAGGGGGAAATTGTGAAGTCTTAGTGCTAGAAAATACCTTAGTTCTCCTCTAGTCCAAAGCCCTCGTGAATTGCAGTTGAAGAAGGAGGGACCCCGGGAGGGAACAGCTTACTGAAGGCCACACAGCACGTTGGCCCCTGAGTCAAGGCCACAATACCTTCCCTGGTGCCATGATTCCAGCATCCTCAGAGCTCAGAGGGCTTTTATAAGGAGGCTGCTGAGCATCTGTTTTCATACCAAGATAAGAAGAAGAAATAAGCTAATACTGAAGCAAGAGACACACTGATTAGGCCCAAGGAAGAAAAAATTGGGGACTTCCCTGGTGGCGCAGTGGTTGAGAATCCACCTGCCAATGCAGGGGACACGGGTTCGAGCCCTGGTCCGGGAAGATCCCACATGCCGCAGAGCAACTAAGCCCATGCACCACAACTACTGAGCCCACGCTCTACAGTCCATGAGCCACAACTACTGAAGCCTGCACGCCTAGAGCCCGAGCTCCGCAACAAGAGAAGCCACTGCAGTGAGAAGCCCACAAGCCCGCGCGCAGCAAGGAAGACCCAACGAAGCCAAAAATAATAAATAAATAAATTTATTGAAGAAAAAAAGAGAGAGAGAAAGAGTTCTGTGTCAAATAAGGTGAAACGTGGCATTAAAGTTTTTGTTTCTGTAGGACTTTTCCGAGCCTTTGATAGTCTAATCTACACAAGGACCCTCCAAGAGACCACTACAGAGCTCAGCCTTCCCCAAACATGATTGAACCCCTTTTGTGTAGGGCACAGCTTGCGAGATGAGCGTTCTAAGGAAGACACTTTGGGAGTGCTGACTTAGTGACACTTATTAAGCTCCACTGTGTGACTGGTTGTTGCCCTCTGAGTCGGGCAACACACTGTGAAGGCTTCATAGTCCCTTCTTCTAGTGGCTGAGGTTCGGTGGCCATTCAAGGCTTCAGATGGAGGTTGTAACCAGAGAAGGATGGGGCTAATTTGGGAAGGCTTCGGGCAAGCAGTGCCCCAAGTAAGTCAAGGCTTGAAGGAGGTGGAGTAGGCAGAGGCTTGGAGGGGCTAAGTCGGTGAGTTACCCCCTGCCCTGCCCAGCCCCAAGCTCTCACCCTCTCTGTGATCAGGGCTGAAGACCATTGTGGGAGCCCTGATCCAGTCAGTGAAAAAGCTGGCAGATGTGATGATCCTCACCGTCTTCTGCCTGAGCGTCTTTGCCCTGGTGGGGCTGCAGCTCTTCATGGGAAACCTGCGGCAGAAGTGTGTGCGCTGGCCCCCACCCTTCAATGACACCAACACCACGTGGTACGGCAATGACACCTGGTACGGCAATGACACCTGGTACGGCAATGACACCTGGAACAGCCAGGAGAGCTGGGCCAGCAACATTACCTTTGACTGGGATGCCTACATCAATGACGAAGGTAAGAACGGAAGGTCGGTAGGCCAGTGGGGTCTTTCCCAGCCCCGATGGCAGCCCCTTGTGAGACAAAGAACATGGAGAAGATCTGAGTGTAAATCCATCACTTACCAGCTGGGGTAACGTCTGACAAGTCACTTCATCTCTCCCTCCCTCAGAATCTTTACCTATAAGATGGAGACAACAATATCTTTCTCAAAGCGTTTGTGTGACAACAAATGCCAAATTGCTTTGAAAATCCTAAAGCTTTTGCTCTAAAAAGCAGCAGTCCATAGTCCCTAACCTACGTACTCCTTGTTCTCCATCACACCACATGCTCGCACCCTGGCAGGGCCACCACCAGGCCCCCGCATCCTATTCACATACCCAGACTTCATAGCCTCGCACGCACAAGGCAACATTCTCATGAAGCCACTGTTACTTCACACTGTGCCTTCTGGCAGCTGAGAAAACGGTACCCCTCCTTCAGCCTGGCATCCTGGATTCTAGCCGCATCCCCCCTTCAGCTGAGGGTCCTGCACAGGCACATGGTAGCCCCATCCACACGCATGCATGTCCCCCACCCCGTATCCCTCTGTGCCCCTGCTGCACCCCACACTAGACACTGAGCTGACAGCAAAGTGTATCTACCCAGAGACCTTGGAACTTGGAGCTGCCCTTAAAGGAGAGGGAAAGGGCACCCAGAGAGCATCCATTTGGTGCGTGTGGTCCACACAGATGTGTCCACAGGTGCACAGTGGGTACTGTGCCCACAGTGTCCATGTGGTGACATGTTTCCTTTGTGGCCTCTGACTCCCAAAGGGAACTTCTATTTCCTGGAAGGCTCCAATGACGCCCTGCTCTGTGGGAACAGCAGCGACGCTGGGTGAGTGACACTGGTGGGGGAGGTGGGGGTGGTGGAGGGCAGATGTCCCAGGGTTGTCAGAAGATGGGGGACGATTAGGGATGAGAACCTGGGGTGGATGGAAACGTAAAGAAAATTCATGGGTATGGGGGGAACACTTTCCATTTTTGGGGATGCAGACAAGACGGAAGGATATTTTTCTCTTGGGATCCCCCCATCTATCTCCCGGCTGGAGCTCTCCTTTCTCCCTAAAACCAGCCCCCATCCTATCCCCAGGCGCTGCCCTGAGGGTTACAAGTGCATCAAGGCCGGGCGGAACCCCAACTATGGCTACACCAGCTATGACACCTTCAGCTGGGCCTTCCTGGCTCTCTTCCGCCTCATGACACAGGACTATTGGGAGAACCTCTTCCAGCTGGTACAGCAGCCCCCCGCCCTGCCCCTCAGCCCCACGTCTACCTCCCTCCATCTCCACAGCCTCCTCTGGGCTTGGTGGGGCCCCTAACAAGGCTGTCCCCTCCATGGTACCCCCTAAATGCCCCTACATACGGGTTCTCAGAGCCCTCTGACGCTAGGTACCTGCCCAGATCTGAGCCCCAGCCCTTTCTTCCTTTTCCTCATTTGACTTAAGAGCTGAGGTCTGAGCCGGGCACAGACTCCCAGGCCTCACGGTAACCGGTAGGGCAGCTTAGACTCCAACTCTGCCCATACACAGTTATTTACCTTCTGCTGTTTGCAGGTGGGCAGGTTGGGTCTGGAGCAACAGTGCCTTCTGGTTCCTGGCGATGTTTCTAACATGATGATGTTAATAATAATATTTAGTAATAATAATAATGGCTACTATTTGCTGAGCTCTTACTAGATGCCAGGCACTCTGGGAAAGCTAGGATTCAAGCTGATCCCAAAGCCCATGTTCACCAATTTTTATCCTGGTTCTCTGATCTCAAGATGTCTGGCTGAGGTCCTCAGTGCTTTCTGAGCCAGAAGATCAGGAAGGTCTGCCTCCTGAGTATATATTTTGAAGCACCCCAGAATGTGGCTTAGCGTGCCAAGGGTGGCCATACCTTGCCTCCAAAGCCTCAAACTGCCTGGCTCTGTGAAGGACCCTCTCTATTTACCTATCTGGGCAATGGATGTATGGAGATGGGTGTGGGTGAAAGCAGGCGGGTGCCATGTGACGCTTTCCCTCCCCCACTCCCAGACCCTTCGAGCAGCCGGCAAGACCTACATGATCTTCTTCGTGGTCATCATCTTCCTGGGCTCCTTCTATCTCATCAACCTGATCCTGGCAGTGGTGGCCATGGCATACGCTGAGCAGAATGAGGCCACCTTGGCCGAGAATCAGGAGAAAGAAGAAGAGTTTCAGCAGATGCTGGAGAAATTCAAAAAGCAGCAGGAAGAGGTAGGGAAGGTCTGGACTCAGGGAGAGGAGGCCGAGGACCCAGGGATCTCCCTGCCCCTCAGCCTCGGTGCTCCTGGGCAGGCTGAGGGGGGTCGGGGGAGGCATGGGGTAGGGCCTGCGAGGCAGAGGACGGGGAGCAGAAGGCCCAGGCTGGAGCTTTGGTGGGGTGGGAGGCGTGCAAGCAGTAGAAAGAGTATTTCTCAGCTCAGTGCCTCAGTTTCCCCATATATAACAAGGAACCTGGAGTAGTTAAACCTGACGTAGCCTTCCAGCTCAAATTCCTATGGTTTTATGATTCTTTATGGGCAGCATACAGGTCCAGGCTGAGGGAGAGGTGGGTCCTGATGAGGCCCCAGGGAGCAGCTGTACATTTACCCATCATCTCATGAAGGGTCATTCAAGGCTTCAGAGAGTGAAGGGTCTTCAGGATGTGTGTCCTCAGTCACTTTGGTCCCTACCCTGTCACCCCACCACCACCGAGGTTGCCGCCCCTGCCCACAGTAAGCTGGGTGCAGGCCAAAAAGAGGGGGCCCCAGCCTGAAAGACTCAGGAAGAAGCTCTGAGAGTCCGTTAGTCCATCCCCATGGCTCAGCGATGGACTTTATGTCCGTCACCCTTGCTGGTCCACAGGCCAAGACCGCTCAGGGGCTGGAAGGTAGGGAGGCAGACGAGGACCCAGCCCACGGCAAAGACTGCAACGGCAGCCTGGACACATCGGCGGGGGAGAAGGGGCCCCCAAGACCCAGCTGCAGTGCAGACAGCGGCATCTCAGATGCTATGGAAGGTGAGTGCCTGGCACCCCCATACCCACCCTACTCTGCCTGTCCTGCTCATCAGGCCGCTTGGGCTCCCGGGGTGGGGGCCGGGAGGGCCTAGCTGGGCCCAGCTTCAGGACAGTAACTTAATATTGGCATCGAAGAAATGGCTGTGATAAATATAGTCGTGGCTTACCCTGGCCCAATTCTGGCTGCAAGGCCAGGCTGTGGCGGGAACTGGGGGCTTCCGGGAGGCCTTGGGGGCTGCCAAGACAATGGGGAAGGACAGGATAATAATACTAACCAGGGAGGCCCGATGTTCCGGAAACTGGAGATCCTGTTCCTCAAATATCTCCTCGGTGAAAGTTAAACATCAAAGGTCACCCTGCCCAGATAGAGTCACAGACTCCCCCAAATCCCTGTGCTGCCCCCCAGGCCTCAGTGGGAGACTAGGATAAGGTAACGAGGAGAGGGTGGATAGACATACAGACGGATGGATGGATGGATGGATGGATGGATGGGTGGGTGGGTGGGCTGAAAGATTAATGAATGGGAAGAGACATGGGTATGTGGATGGATGAGAGGGAGGGAGGAAGGCAGTAAGCAAAGAGGGAGGAAAGGGGGAAGCAAGGGAGGGAAGATGCAAGGAAATCTGACATAGAAGGGATCGGGTCCCCTCCCCAGGTGGCTCGCCTTGTGCCAGGAAGGACTTGGAGGACTTTGCAAACCTCTAGAGGGCCCCATCCCAGCTGACCTTGTGTGACGGGCATCCAGGTGTCTGTGTGCCCTGCCAGAGAATGCCCCAGGGAACGCTGGGCAGCGCTGGCCGAGGAGGTCACTCAACGCTGTCCTTGCTGGGACTGTGGTGGGAAGTTTGGGGCCTCAGACACAGTTTGGGGCACCCGCAGTAGCACCCGGGTTGGGGGTAGGGGTGTTGCTGCCAGAGCAGAATCTGCAGCCTTTGAGAGGTCCGGTTTACTAATTCTTGGATGGGGGTGCGACTCAGCCGCCCCCAGCCTCTGGGGTGCCCCAATCACGCACTCACACCCAGGTGTCTATGGGGCTGCCCCCGGCTCCAGTCCTCTTTCCTCATCTATGGCGTGGGGGCACTCATATACTTACCTCATCCATTTCCGGTGGTAATTAAATGAGAGCACGCCCAGGCTGAGAACCCCCATGGGCAGCAGAGGCCTGGAAGACCAGGAGGAGAAGCAGCGTCACCCATGGGCCTTACGGAGCCCCAGGGGTTTAGAGCTGGAGTGGCAAGAGCAGGGGATGTTTCCCAAAAGCTACCCTGGGGGGAAAGGAAGGACTGGCTGGGGACAGTCTGGAGGGGCTCGCATACTGGCAGTGGGAGGGAGAGCCCTCGGGGGGAACCATGGTTTGCTCCTGAGTGGTGCTGGCCAGCAGCAGGTGGAACTGGGACCCAGCCCCCCTTCAGTGGCCTCCCGCCTCTCCCAGGGGGCCCTCGGGCCCCTCCCCAGCCGAGATCGCAGCCCTGGGCCGTAGGCAGAGGACGGGAGTCACCCCATCGCGTTGCGGGGTGGGGAGCTCCAGGAAGGCGGAGCTGAAGTAGAACATTGGGAGAGGAGCCTGGGGTAAGGCTGCTGAGGGTGTGGCTTTTTGAGGGTCAGCTAAGGGACAGCGTGTTGGGGGGCGGGGCACTGAGGGGTGGGGCCATGTGGGCGGTGTCTAGAGGGATGGGTCTTGAGGGTGACCCACTGAGAGGTGGGGCTTGGAGTAGGCCTCCCTGAGGGGGCGGGGCTTGAGGTGTGATGCTCTAAGGGGCGGGGCTTGGAAGGTGGGACCAAAGATCTAGGTGGAGGAAGGAGCACGTGAGGGGGGGACCCTCATCAGGTATCTGTTTCCACCCTGCTCCCAGAGCTGGAAGAGGCCCACCAGAAGTGCCCACCATGGTGGTACAAGTGTTCCCAGAAAGTGCTCATATGGAACTGCTGCGCCCCGTGGATGAAGTTCAAGAACATCATCCACTTGATCGTCATGGACCCCTTCGTGGACCTGGGCATCACCATCTGCATTGTGCTCAACACCCTCTTCATGGCCATGGAGCACTACCCCATGACGGAGCGATTTGACAGAGTGCTCAACGTGGGCAACCTGGTAAGGAGCGGACGAGGGAGAGGCTGTCCTTCCCGCGCAGGACAGGAGAGGGGCCGCGGGGCCCGACGGGCTGTGTGGAAATACGGGGCACGAGTAGGGGGCATAAGGGGACAGGCTGGGGTTATTTTCCCAGCATATGGGTATGTGGGGGCATGAGTTGATGTACCAGGGATGTACATGGGGTGATCCATGGGATGTGGAATTTGGGTTTCAGGGTACTTGGGGGCAGATAGAATGGGGATGAGGTGCTTGACCTCTTATGATCAGGATTTCAGGGGCTTTGGGGTCCAGGCCATGCCCTGGAGGCAGAGATGGGGGAGTGAGAGCATAGAGGGATGGGGGGGCTGGATGGCAAGTCTCTCCACTTTCAGAGGTTGTTGTGGGCCTAAGAGGGACCAAGGGACCTGGAAGTGGGGGCATAAAGCCATGGGCACCCAAGCTCAAGGGGCCCCAGCTCACCCTGGAGGCCCCAGGGCATAGTCCCCCAGCCCTGAGCCCCCCTGCCCGCGGCCACTTCTCCGGCTCGGCCAGGCCGGCTCCCCTCTCCAGCCCTTTCTGCTCTGCTATTGTTGACACACACTGATCCGCCTGCTTATCCCTGCCCATTAGGAGCATTATCACCTCGTTGCCAGCCCCTGTGGAGCCTGACAAAGGGCAAAAGCTGCCTCCTTCTCCAGCCCAGCCCCACCCTTCCCAATTGCCTTTGCAATCTTTCCAGGATGGCGAATGGGCAAGACGCTCTCCCTCCCCTGAGGGCGTGGGGAGCCCAGGAAGAGTCAGATTTGGGGCCTGGGGCAGGACGAGGACTGGGTGGGCAGCACAGGAATCAGACCCTGGACTCCCCAGCCCGCGAGGCAGGCACGTCCACCCCACGAAGATGCCCGAGGCGGCCATGGCCAGGCCGGGCTGGAGGAGCAAGGGTGTGCTCTGGACCCGCGGTGCAGCTGCTGGGGTGTGTGTGATGGGCCCGGCCCGCCGCCTGCCCACCCCCTGCCCACACTCTGCTGCTGTCTGGGCACCTGCTACGGGCAGGGACAGCTCCTGGGCGGGGCTCAGCATGTGCCCGGGCAGGCTGTGGACCCAGGGCAGCTGGTGCCTGGCAGGAAGGGGGGCTGTGCCCAGGGAGCTTTTAGAGGTTCTGCAGCTCTCAGACGAGTCCAGGGCTCTGGGGGCTCAGCTCTGGCTTCTCACTGATCCTCCGCTTCATCCTCTTTTGGGCCCTGCCTTAGACTTCCAAAGCCACCAAGATTTTCTGGGTCCTGGGACCCCAGCCAACCAGGGTAGAGAGGCTGTAGGGTGTAGGGACAGGAGAATGAACTAAGCACCCCAAGACCTGGTTTGAGACATGCTTCTATATGGGCAGTGACCTCTCTGAGCCTCAATTTCTCATTTCTGGGATGAGCATGATCAACCCTCCCAACTTCACAGAGGTTGGGATACCGACAAGGTCACAATGTGACCCACAGCATGCTCTGTGAGTGCTGAATATTATTATGATTGGGCTGAGGCCCCCAGGAAGTCACGTGACAGGCCAACAGTCACAAGGCCAGGAATGGACGGGCCCCGGTCTCTGAGTGGTTCCCACTCTGCCCTGTGGCACGGTCGTTCCGCTCCTCACTCACTCACATACACACACCTGTGGGCCGTGGGTACCACTGCCTGCACCCCCAGGGCTCTGTCACCCTCCCCTCGAGCCCTGGAGGTGGGAGTGGGGTGGGAGACTCCCGAGATCCTGTGCCCCTGAGGCTCTGTGACAGGGGCTGCACCCCACCCTGCAGGTCTTCACAGGCATCTTCACAGCAGAGATGGTGCTGAAGCTCATCGCCCTGGACCCCTATGAGTACTTCCAGCAGGGCTGGAACATCTTCGACAGTATCATCGTCACCCTCAGCCTGGTGGAACTGGGTCTGGCCAACGTGCAGGGGCTGTCGGTGCTCCGTTCCTTCCGTCTGGTGCGTGAGACCCTGGCACCCGGGCTGGGGAAGGGTGTGGTGAGGATGCCCGGAGGAAGGGAGGAGAAGCCACCAAGAAGCCAGAGGGCTGGAAGTAAGGCCCCCTCTGCCCTTTGGTCACCACTCTGCCTCTTAGAACTTTTCTTACTGGAAGAAAGGAGAAAGGTGCCCTCCCCCTTATCACACAGAGCTGCTGGGGGACCAAAATGACAGCCCAGGAGCTGACATTTGGACTTGACTCCTAAGTGACCTTGGGTGGCAGTGGGGTGGGAACTTCAACCCATATTGCAGAGCTGAAAGCTGAGGCTCAGGAAGCTCATCAGTAGTGGAATTGGGACTCCGAATTAGCATCCTTTCCACTACCCCATAGGGGCCTCTCATGCATCCACAAAAGTATAGAGAAGGTAAGATACACCTCTGTGTACCTTTCACCCAGTTCCAACAGCTGTCAACATTCTATAGTTCTTGTGTTATCTGTCCCCCCCAATTTTTCTGTGGGGAGTATCTTAAAGCAGATCCTGAGATTTCATTTCACTTGCAAATACTTTAGCCTGTATATTTAAGAGATAAGGACTCTTTCTTTTGATCATTCGAAGAGGATTAAGTGGTAGGATGTGAGCATTCCCATTTAACAGAGAGGTAAACTGAGGGCTTGCATCCCTCAGTGGGTGGGAGTTGAGCTGTTCAAAAAGAGTTCTTTCTGGGAATTCCCTGGTGGTCCAGTGGTTAGGACTCTGCACTCTTGCTGCGGAGGGCCTGGGTTCAATCCCTGGCCAAGGAACTACTCTTTCTCCTGTAAGGATGGGGCTCTCTTGGGGCTGGGCCAGGGGTCCCCGGGCCTCACCGGCCCCTACCCTCCCCCTGCCCGGCAGCTGCGGGTCTTCAAGCTGGCCAAGTCGTGGCCAACATTGAACATGCTCATCAAGATCATCGGCAACTCGGTGGGGGCACTGGGCAACCTGACGCTGGTGCTGGCCATCATTGTGTTCATCTTCGCCGTGGTGGGCATGCAGCTGTTCGGCAAGAGCTACAAGGAGTGCGTGTGCAAGATTGCCGCGGACTGCACCCTGCCCCGCTGGCACATGCACGACTTCTTCCACTCCTTCCTCATCGTCTTCCGCATCCTGTGCGGGGAGTGGATCGAGACCATGTGGGACTGCATGGAGGTGGCCGGCCAGGCCATGTGCCTCACCGTCTTCCTCATGGTCATGGTCATCGGCAACCTGGTGGTGAGTGAGGTCAGCTGGGTGGCTCCCCCACCCTCGCCCAGGACATCCAAGTGTCCAACATGTGTCCATGCCTTTATTTCCTTTAAATCAGGCTGTCGTTGAAGGGTCCTTTTCCCATGAGGTTACACTGTGTGAAGCCGCCGATGCTTGTTTTCTACCTAACCCCAGCCCCAAATGGCAGTTTTGTATGGTTTAACTCAGTGGCTCTCAAATTTTAACCTGCTTAGGAATCACCTGGGAGTTTCTCAAAACCTAGATTCCTGGCCCCATGCCCCAGAGTCAGATGCAGCAGCTCTGAGCCGTGGCCCAGGAACCGGCATCTCTAACGAGCTCTGGGTGATGTTACTGCCGCTGGTGCAGGGACCACACTGCGCGTAGTACTGTTGAGATCTAGTGTTTTGGGTAAAGTAACATGATAACGAGTCAGACTGACCCATGTTGCAGTCCCGGCTCCTCCGCTGTCTATGTGACCCTGAACGAATCACTGCTCTCTGGTTGGCTGAGTTCTCTAACTTCACGTGGAAGAAAATGGTAGGCCCCTCAGGGGGTGGCCGGGAGGACTGTGACCGAAGCAGGCACAGTGTGGGGTTGGTACCAGGAGCTCCTGGCCCTTTTGTCCTCCTACCCTCTCACCCTCTGTTCCCAGGAATTAGGCCATGGGCGTTGGGAGGATCTGGAGGTGGCATGGGCTGCATCCATCCTGCCACTTTCTGTGTGCGGGGCTGGTGCAGGGAAGGAGGGGCAGGGGCCCATGAGAAACGGGGTGTGAGGCCATGGCCCCGCTAACCAGAATTTCTGTGGCTGGGGCCGGGGGAGGCATCTCTCCTCACCCTGCCAACTCTGCTCCTCCCCTTCTCGGGGTGGGGTCACTCCTGCCAGGAGAGCGGCGCCCAGCTGCCCCCTGTGGTGGCCAACGCTGCCCCGGGCAACAGGAGGTGGGAAGACGCACGTCCCCACGTTCCGCAAAGGCCTGTGGAATCCTTGAGCTGCTGGGTCAGCGCTTCTCAGATATGGCTGAGCTCCGGCTGGGGGCAGGGGCGGACTGGCGGCGGGGGGTGTCACCTTGACTGAGGAGGGGACCATGGGAGGGTGTCCCAAGCCCCCAGGGACAGCCAGACAGCAGAACCCAGGCTGGTGGCTACTGGGAGGGGGGTCTTAGGGAGTGGGGAGAGTGAGGGAAGATGAAGAGTGAGGGCAGATGTCCCAGCAGAACTTTGGGGCAGGATTCGGGATGGGTGCGTGGGAGCAGGCTCTGAGTAGAAGTTTGTGAGGTCAAGTTTAAGGGCCTGGAGGTGACTAAAAGGGTCTGCAGGGGGTTTCTGTCTGTGTGTGTATAAACTCAAAAACATTTCAGGCCCCTACTTTGCCACTTGATGACTGGGAAACCTTGAGCAAGTTATTTCTCTCTGGCCTCAGTTTTTCTCATCTGGAAAATGGGGATGATGGGAGTGGTGACCTACTCCACTGGGTGGTCGTAAGGATTACATGACACATGTCCAAGTGCTTAGCAAAGCACTTGGCCCAAGAGGCCAGGGGAGTCCAAATGTTACAGGCATCGGGGGAGCAGTGGCGGATTCAGTACCCATCACCAATCAGCATCACACTCCTGGTGTTGGGCTCTGCCACGTGCCGGTTCCTGTGCCAGGGGCTTTACGTGTATTATCCCTAATGCTATTGACGACCCTGTGCGGCAGGTAATGTTGGCTCCGTGCTTCCAGGAGGCACAGCCCAGAACCACACAGCTAGTGTGAAACGGAGCCTGGACTAGAACCTGCGTCTGTGTAACTCCAATAGCAATAGCATCAATACCAGCAGCAATGGTACCAATGATGAGGTTAGCATCAGCAGTACCAGCGATGACAGCTTGACTTCTACTCATGTTTATTCAGCATTCTGGGCACTTTCCTGGTATTGATCTCTTAATGCTCACCACCCCCTATGAGGGCTGTGCTGTTTTATCGAGCAGAGTCTCAGGAAGGTTGATTAGTAACCTGTGCAGGATTTGAACCCAAGCAGTCTTGCCCCAGAGTCTGGAACCATTGCACTGCACTGCCTCTGTGTGTGTGCCACCCGCACCCTCCCATCACACACACATGCACACGCCTGCACACACACACAGACAGACACACACACCTACCCACCCTGATGCCCTTCTCCGGCCCAGCTCTGTGGCTCTCCCACTTTGCTCAAAGGAAGCGGAGTGACCAAGGGGGGCGGCACTGCCAGGTCCTTGGGCACTGTCCCTGCCCACCACCCTCCCAGGCCTCATGGAAGCAAGTGTCTGCCAGAAGGCACCGGGGCACCCCGCCAGGCTGTGTGTGGGGACCCGGGTCCCCTGCGTCCATGGCACTCAGGCACTTCCTCGGGGCTACTGTGAAGAAGAGGAAATGACCAGGGCATAGGGAACCCACCCCTCAGAGCCCCCCAGGGGAACTTGCTGTCACCCCACCTTCCCTCCAACCCACCCCCCATGCCTGGCCTGAGG
Source organism: Mesoplodon densirostris (assembly GCF_025265405.1). Classification (NCBI taxonomy): domain Eukaryota; kingdom Metazoa; phylum Chordata; class Mammalia; order Artiodactyla; family Ziphiidae; genus Mesoplodon; species Mesoplodon densirostris. Next base: position 11,522,033 of record NC_082678.1, on the reverse strand, counting down.
CAGCTATTTCTGTCCCAGGCAGGAGCCGTGTGCAAACCCTGCTGACCCAGAGAGCAGCTAATTCCCATCTCAGATGTGTTTCTGGCAACTGAACACCTCCCGCCAGAGAGCGAAAGAAAACCCAGTAAATTTTGGTGGGGGGCAAAGGCAGAGAAGTAGCTAGAAGGCATGGCAGTGGGGACGAATACCCCCAGCACATTCTCCCAGAGAGAAGATATACAGTATACTACATATATATATATATATATATATATAAAGACCACATTAAAAAAATTTTTTTATTTATTCTTAATTTTATTTTTGGCTGTGTTGGGTCTTGGTTGCTGTGTGCAGGCTTTCTCTGGTTGCGGCGAGCGGGAGCTACTCTTCATTGCGGTGCGCGGGCTTCTCATTGCAGTGGCTTCTCTTGTTGTGGAGCACGGGCTCTAGGCGTGTGGGCTTCGGTAGTTGTGGCTCGTGGGCTCTAGAGCGCAGGCTCAGTAGTTGTGGCGCACGGGCTTAGTTGCTCCACGGCATGTGGGATCTTCCCAGGCCAGGGCTCGAAACCGTGTCCCCTGCATTGACAGGCGGATTCTTTTTTTTTTTTTTTTTTTTTTTTTTGCGGTACGCGGGCCTCTCACTCTTGTGGCCTCTGCCGTTGCGGAGCACAGGCTCCGGACGCGCAGGCTCAGCGGCCATGGCTCACGGGCCCAGCTGCTCCGCGGCATGTGGGATCTTCCCGGATCGGGGCACAAACCCATGTCCCCTGCATCGGCAGGCGGACTCTCAACCACCGCGCCACCAGGGAAGCCCAACAGGCGGATTCTTAACCACTGCGCCACCAGGGAAGTCCCTATATATATATATATATTTTAAAGATATTATGTCAACATGATAGTTAAGACAATGACAAAAAGACTTTGGAGGACACTGGTGAAGGCCAGACAGTGAGATGCATGGAGAAGATGGCCAAGGTTGGGAGCTTCACATTACGGTCCTCCCTTGGTATCTCAGGGGATCGGTTCCAGGACACCCTGCAGATTCCAAAATCTGAGGATACTCAAGTCCTGTAGAAAATGGCGTAGTACGGTTGGCCCTACTTCCTCATGTCCACTCATACAGCCCCACCCTGAGACCCCCAGAGTAATACCTGCCTCTGGCTGACAGGCGACAGGACCCCCACCCCAGCCAGGCTGTACCTTCCTCCTCACTGCCCTGGGGTGGGAGTAAGCTGGTGGAAGTCAGGGCCACTGCACTGTGTAGCCTCTGGGGCAGCCATTCACATTGTAGTCTAAATAAATGATGTCCTCTGAAGTTGTACAATGATTGGAAACCTGGGTTCTACTTCTGACTGTGCTGTTTGTCCTCAGGCAAGTCACTCCACCTCTCTGGGACTCAGTTTCCTCAGTCATAAAATGCTGAGCTGGCCTCAGAGTTAATCACACTCCTCCCTGTACCTTGTAGAGTCTTCTATTATCGCACACATAACAGCCAACAAGTTTTGAGTGCCTACTGTGTGCTCTACTTGTATTGACCTTTTAATCCTCACAGCAACGTGAGGAGGTAGGTATTGGAATCATCGCCATTGTACAGATGAGGAAACTGAGGCACAGAGCAGTGATAGGACTTGCCTCAGGACACACGGCTAGTAAACTGGGGTTCAAAGCCAAGCAGCGTGGTTTCAAAGCCCGTGCACCCCAGTCTCTGCTTTGTGCATACCCACTGCATTGTATCTGTCTGATCAAATGTCTGTCTCTAGGCTGAGGGCAAACTGAGGCCACTCGCTCCTACACGCAGTGGGAGGGGCTCAACGAATGTCTGTCCGCTGGAAAATAAAGTTGACAGGGGTAGACCAGTAGCCTCTTAAGTCCCTTGCAGTGGGGCTAAGAGAAGAGAACCAGGT